>NW_008794888.1:4318084-4328258 GCF_000699145.1 Aptenodytes forsteri | reverse complement strand
GGGGGGGCGGTGGGGCTGGGGTCTGGGAACACCCTCTCTGTGGCTTCCCTCCTAATAATGAGGGGATGACGCCATGTGCGCAAGCTGTTCCTAAGGGAGGAATGTCCTTTCTTCCTGTGCCATGTCGTGGCCGGATAAGTACAGGCCTCCAGCTCAGCAGCCTCCTCATGGCTTGCTGTCGCAAAGTGTACCTTCCACATCTGGCCTGAATGCTCCACAGCTGCCGGGGCTGCCCCCTCCTTCTTCCCAGCACATCTGGGCCAGGCAGCACTGAGATGATGAGGCCAGAGATACTGGGAGAGGCTGGGATGCACCAGGAGGGGATGCTGCTTCATTTTCCACAGGGAGGGGCTGGCACTGGGGACCCTCCTGCAGCTGGAGGGGGGATCCTGTGGCTGTCTGTCATGTGCCTTACACTGCTATAGTGGTCCTGCTTATATGGTTATAGTGCCCCTGCTGATACAACTATAGGGACCCCCACTTACGCAGCTATAGGGGCCCCCTTTATACTCTGACAGCACCACTCTGACCTGGGAGGCTGCCCACATGCACGTAGGCACTTCTTCACCTCCCCCTGCCCAGTGACAGAGATGGGGTCCCAGTTTAACAGCCCACAGTATCGTGTGGATGCTTTCCCTGTGCCTCTGGGCCTCAGGGCTGCCTTTATAGACTCGTCCCTGCTGCCCAGGGCTCAGAATTGCTGCTGTGGTAAATGCCCATGAAAATAAGCCAGGAGAGACAGCTTCCAGCATCCCAGTGGGCAGGGGAGCCTCGGAGGGCAGGCAGGGATCTCCAGCATGTGGCTAGCTGCAGGGGTGAGCAGAGCAGTGTGGGGGCTCACCCACCTGGGCCGGAGACAGTGTGTCCTCCGCTGGGAACCAGGGAGAGGACAGAGAGACGGGTTAGGACTGGGGACAAGGTCAGAGCACGGGGAAGGGCTGGGGTCATGCAGGCAGAGACCCTCGCCGGTCAGTGGTCCCCACTCAGGCTGCCCTGGGGAAGCGTTGCAGGGCCAGCGCTCACCCCGCTGCCACCCCTCGCCTGCCAGCCCCTGGGGACCCGTTTCTCGCCCAAGGGGTGCCAGGCTCTTCCTTCAACACGCCGGCAGCATCGGGAGCACCGAGAACCGGTCCCTGCCGCCGTGTCCCTCCGTGTCCCGGGCACACAGGGGTGGGTGGCCACGGGTGTGCAGCACAGGTGTGCAGGCGTGTGCATGTGCATCCACTGCCCTCTGCTGAGGGAGTGCGGGCAGCTCACCCGGCGCTGGGCTCTGGGGGCCGGGGCTGAGCCGGTGCGGGGCTGGGGCTGGGCCAGGCACTGTCCCCGGCCACGGGCACAGGCAGCTTTGTGAGGGGCTGGGTTTGCTTCCCTCCATCCCACACTGCAGGGGTAATGCGACCTCTCAGCTCTCACCGGGTGCTATTTTCTGGCCCCAGTCCCCTGACCCCTGGCTCTGAGGTCTTGTCCCCATGCTGGGACGTTCCCAGCTGCTCCTAGGCTTCCCTCCCCATAGCTTTCCTAGTTTCTCACTAAGCTGGGTCCCTCTCTTTCCCACTTCCCATATTTGCTTGGGGGTGTATGTGCAATTGTCCAGCTAGTTTTTATTTCCCCCAGGCCCAGCCAAGCAGATCCATATGAATTAATAACCAGGAGCTGGGAGGTACCAAGGAGCCGGCTGTCAGCAGCCGGGTGCGGTGGGATAGCAGTGAACCTGCCAAAGCCATGCCGAATGGTGCCGGAGCTGCCTCCAGCAGCCATGCTCCGCTCCACCCTGCCCCAGAGGTGTGGGGCACCTCTTATCAGCCCTCATGCCCAACTGATATGGCAGTTGATTGCAACAAGCCAGTGGGGTCTAGCCAGGCATAGCCCCCACGTGATGCTGAGACAGGGCAGGAGGGTGTCAGCAGGGCCGGATCCAGCCTCTCTCTGCAGCACCTCTATTTGCCTGGGGGGCTGCAAGAAAATGCCTGGAGGGTCTCTGGTGGGTCTGGGGGTACGTTCATCTGCCAGATGTGTTGGGGAGGAGCTGCTCCCCCTTCCCACATGCCATCTATTCCCTTGCTTCCTCTCTGTAAATGGGCCACTTAATTCAAAGCCTCGGGAGGAAAGGGGGGGGAAATCTTTGGTTACGTCTGCACTTCTAAAACAAACAGTCCCAGGGCATCCCAGGCACAGCAGCGGGACTGTCCCCATGGGAATTTTTAGCACTGCCCTGGTGTGGTTTTGGCTTTGGCCAGCCTGCACTGATCCAGGCAGTTTTTGCTCATGGTTTAGGAGTTAGCCTGGGTCAGGGACAGTCCCAGCAGGATCTGGCACACAGGCTGCCCATTTACAGGATGTGTTTCACAGCCTGGAGGTGGGCTCGTCTGTGGCAGAGTTCCTCAGGGCCAGAGAGCAGCCTTGGGTTTGTTTAACTTAGTGTAGGGCTGTAGAGCATCCTTCCCAGAGAGCCTTGTGATGGGCACTTTGGAAATACAGCCCCATTGACCCTGGCATTTCTGCTCCAGGCATGCGGAAGGGTCTCTGGGAAGAGGAGGTCCCAGGCAAGGGACAGCAGTGGGACTCTTTACTGCAGATCTTGTGCAAGCCGGGGCTGGGATGAAGGTTAAGGAGATTTTTCAAGGGCTGGGCTGTGGGACAGCAGGCAGGGGAAGGGCATGGGACAGACCCCGTGGGTGGGATGGGGTGGGAGTCCATCCATCCACGGCACGGGAGAGCCCCAGCCCATCTCCCTCCAACCTGCCTCCCCCATACATCAATAGCAACGAGGTTTATTCATGTATTTACTGAAATACTGCAGTGACGCCAAAGGGCTTCCACCCTGGGACCCTGCCGGGCATCACTTGCCCTCTCCCACCACGGCTGCACAATACAGGCTGAGTTTGCACAAGTGCCAGGCCTGAGGATGGGGGAAGGACGCACACACACGTGTGTGCATGTGTGTGCATGTGTGTGTGCGCACACAGCGGTGCTGGGCAGGCCCCTTGGCGTGCCGCACGCCTGTGTTTGCGCTGCGCTTGCCATGTGCGTTTCAGGGCATGTGTGGGATCTGGCAGCCCAGCACGGGCGCTTTGCGTGGGCAGGGGGTGTTTTGCTCAACACATGCCTTCATCTATGGTTGCTGTTTTGATGCAAAGAAAGACCAGGCTTTTGACGTCTGTGTGCATGTGCGTGTGCTCTGCAGGTGTTTCACACACACTGTGTGCAGCCCGCATGGATGTGTGTGTGTGTGTGTGTGTGTGTGTGTGTGTGTGTGTGTGTGTGTGTGTGTGTGTGTGTGTGTGTGTGTGTGTTTGCACATGCGTGTGTGTGTGCACGTGTGTGAAGTGTGAGATCAGTGTCTCAGCTGGCCGCCGCTCTGGCTGCTGGAATACCTGCCTCCCAGGCCATGTTATAGATGAATACACTTGAAAGCATTTTTTCCCCCTTAGCCACCAGATTTCACTGGGAGAAGAAAAGGAACCGGGCACTTTATCTTCATTAGCAGCTGGGAGCCTCTTGGGGCTGCTTTTGTCTGGGCAA
This sequence comes from Aptenodytes forsteri, assembly GCF_000699145.1. NCBI lineage: Eukaryota > Metazoa > Chordata > Aves > Sphenisciformes > Spheniscidae > Aptenodytes > Aptenodytes forsteri. The sequence goes on along the minus strand of NW_008794888.1, from coordinate 4,324,736 downwards.
TGCTCCCTCCGCCCCTGCTCTTATCCCCTGTCCTCACTCATTAGCCCTTTCCAGAGGGAAAACGGACTGGCTGGCAGGGTCCTGTGGCTCTGCTGCGTCCCCATTCCTGCTGGCCACCATGTCCCCCAGCCCTGTGGCCTTCTCCAGCCCCCTCTAGGTAGCAGGGCTGGGATAGGAGGGGACAGGTCCCCTTCCTTATCTGCTCCGGGAGACCCAAGAGTCATTTTAGGCCCCAAGAAGCCCTTTTAGTTGCAAGCTGCTGCCACCTCTGGGTTTGGAGCTGGCTTTGGCCAGCACTGGTTCAGGGTCTGGAGGGGCTGGGGAGGGGGATGGAGGTGGCTCCATGACCAAGCGCCCCTGAGAGGGCTGAAGCTGGATGGGGTGAGGGCAGTCCTTCCCTTCTGGAGCTGCTCATCATCAGGAAGTGCTCATGCCCGCATCCATTAATACCCAGTAACCATGACAACTGCCATGGAGCTGTCATCCTATCCCCAGGCCAGCCACCACAGGGGTCCTCACAGAGGGGAGCAGAGGAGTCTCGGGGCAGAAGCTTTCCTTGAATTGCTGCTACGTGCAGGGTGGCACGTGAGCTGTGCATTGCCCTGCTGCCGAGGCCGGGGGCAGTTTGGAGGGGATACAGCACCACTCCCCCCAGGGTGCCAGGGCATCCCCGGACAGGACCAGGGCTGCTGCTGCTGGGAATGGGGCAGGATGCTGGAGCCACCTTAGCTGTGGGGAGGGCTTCGGGGGAAGATGGCGGCAGAGACAGTCTCTGCTCCCCTCCTGCTAGCCCAGATGCTGGGGGTTCAGCGAGACAGCGAGGCGGGGGTGTCGGGGGCAGACTGCCTTAGGTAACATTCCTTCCTACTTAAAAGGAGCCATAAATCACTCACTCTTTATTAAAAGCTCTGCCCGACTGGGAGGGAAATGTCAGGAGCATAAATCAACTCCACTGCTCTCTTGCAAGGATCCTGGCTTGCCAAGGACTGCTCCCTCCACCGTCCCCAGGTAGGGCACGGCACGGCCACGCTCTTTGCATCCATCCCCATGGGCAATGGACAGGGACGCAGGTCAGGGTCTGGTGATGGGAGCTCTCGAAAACCCAGCCTCCCCGTGCAAATCCTTACCCCAGAGGGTAGTAAGGAATAAAAGCAGAGCCCGTCCAGAGGGCATGGGCTTTTTTGGCCCAAGTCCTCTGCTTCCCCCTCCATCCCAGGGCCGCGGGGGGAGCGGGGCAGAGGCCCGGCCAGCCGGGTGCAGGGATGCCGCGGAGGTGCCCGTGCGAGCCCGGCGCAGCCGCGGGCGGAGAGCACCCTCTCCTGGGGCCGCCGGGAAGGAGACCCCCTTCTCCGTCTGCCTGCCCGGCGGTGAGGAGGGCTGGCCTTCCCCGAACACTCACCCTTTGCTCAGGAACCAAAAGACCCCAGCTGAAGGCAAACAGCCCCCACAAAGCCCCTGATATCCTGCTGCCAGCAAGGATTTTGCCCTAGAAGATGGGGACTGGCCCCATTTTGCAGTTCCTGCCTACCCCAGGAGCAGGGTTGGGGGACGGGAGCTGCAGCAGGTGGGAAAACACCTCACCGTAGCACCCTGTCCCAAAACCCAAGGGCCAGCTGTGCATCACAGGGTGCCCATGCCTGCCTCCTGCCTGCACAGAACGGGACCAGGCAGGGGGAGAGAGGTAGGAGAGCGCCTGAGCAGGAGAAGGACTCGCTTACACAGCATTAAAGCAGCCGGCACCGAGGTAGCTGTGCTTGCCTCGCCATCTCCTGTTTTTCCAGTTAGATGCATGGCTTAATATAGCAGCGCTTACGTTGTAAAACATCGCTCATAAAACATAGAGGATGTGCTGTGTGGGAGCATTTGCAAGCCAATCCCCAGCTGCTTTTTGATGTCGGCTTGGAAATCGCAGGTCCTGGCAATGGCTGCTCGCTGGGGTTTGTGTGCAGCCAGGCCAGACCTTCCCCAGGTGTAAACCTGCAGAGATCTCCAGGCTCCGGTCGAGCTTTGAGGATTTCCATCTGCTCCAGGATCTCTGTCTGGAGTGGAGTGGATGGGAGCTACTGGGGGGTGCTGGGGGACGTGTTTAAACCACCTGTGGATCTCAGCCCACGCCTGGTACCGTGGAGCTGGTCCCGTGGGAGCCTTTCCTTAGTGAGGAACCGCAGGTAAGGCAAACCCCAGGGCCCAGAGGGTGGGCAGTGACCAGCAGCACCCATTGGCGCTGACAGCACCGTCTGTGCATACTGAGGATGCAACAAGTGTTTCTGTGATGGGTCTGGTCTCCCCACACGCTCAGCTCCATCAGCTGGGTCGGTGGGAGAAATCACTGCCTTGGCTGCTCCCAACAGCGCTGGCCTTTCTCAAACAACTTCCCCAGAGAGGGAGCAGGCTGATAAAGAAAGTTGCTCAGGCAAAATCAGGCCAGGCTCAGGCAGTTTGCATGCAGCCAGGCATCCCCACATGGGAAGGCTGAGCACTGGGGGCCTCATCCTGCACAGAGGGGAGGGCTTGGCTCTGTGGGGTACCACCAGGCTGGAAGAGGCAGCCAAGGATAGCTCATGTTCCTATCTCAGCCCAGGCCTCAGCTGGAGAGAGAATGCACTTGGGGGGAAAGAAAGGGGGTGAGGGGGAAGGAGCCGGGATCTTTTTGCTTGGGAAACCACCGGGACTTTTCCATCAAAGGGAAGGAAGCCCTAGGCGCAGGGCCGCAGGCTTTCATGAACCGCTCACTGCAAACCCCGGCCCCCGTGGGTCTGTTTATCCTGGCACGGGAGAGCCCATAAACCACAGCCCTGAGCTGGCCCGTGGAGCATGGCTTTCCTCCCCACTGCAGCCCCGGCGGCGGGGCTGAGACAGCCTGCCAGAGGCAGGGAGGGGGCCACCGCCTGGGCACGGCTGCCAAGCCTGGCCGGTGCGTGGCCACCGCCCAGCTGGGCTGTGGGGAAGGTGTCCGCATCCCCGTGTCCCTGGAGCCGGCAGTGAGCCCGTCTGCTCCCATGAGCTCTCCAGGGCCATGCTCAGCCTCCATGCAGCATCGCTGGAGCAGCTGAGGGTCACCAGGGCACAGGGGTCTTGGGGTCCCATGTCAGCTACTCCTGGACCTGAAAGCAGGTCCCAGCGCAAGGGCAAGGGGCCACGAGCGGTGCTGGGAGCTTGTCACCACATCCACCTGGCACCCCCAAAGGGTCTGCCCAGTTAAGTGTCTCTCCCAGCTGGGCTGACCCAAGGTGCCCCCTAGTTTCCCACATTCCCTCCCGCCTGCCACCCATCATATTTTGCATTTCTTCCTCTATCTTATCTCCCCGCCAGCTCACCCCTTTGCAGCTGGTCTCTTGTTTTCCCTCTGCCCTCTCCCTTGCTCCTTGGCCCCACCTGCTCCAGCTCCAGCCTGGCTCCTGTGCTGAAGGACCTTGAGGCAGGTCCCTGATAAAGGCCAGACCAAACAAAAACTTTTTGTGCCACGCTGAGCTCATCTGGAGGAACTGGGCGAAGACCTGGCCTGGGCAGAGCAAGAGTGATGCATGGAGGGACCAAGCGGTTCAGTGCCTCCATGCGGTGCCAGACATGTGGCACGATCCTGCCTTAGTTTCCCCACTTCTCCAAAAATCCTTCCTCTGCCCCCGCCTGCAGCAGCATCCCTCCCTTGAGCAGGGGAGGGAGAAGGGCCCATGCTGAGGGCTGAGCTGAGAAGGGAGGGCACATGTCCCGCTGAGGGATGCTGTCAGTGCTGAGCCCTGTGTGCACAGCAGGCCTGGCAGCCAACAAGTGCAGGGAATAAAATTCTCCCCCTTCCCAGCCCGCTGCCGGGTTAATATTCCCTCTAACGACAGACGGCTCCTTTTATCCTCTCTCGCGCTCCTGCCAGTGATTTAATCTTGGAACAAGCTGTGATTATTTCCTGTACAGCTGCCTCCCTCGCTTCCACCGCAGACCAGGCTTGACAGCATCCCACCAGGCAAGGAGCAGACCCTCCTCTGGAGCCCCAGCCCAGCTATGACCAAGGGCAGAGAGACCCTCTTCAGCCCCTTGCCCGCCTGGTCCCCTTGCCGTTGCCTGTCACACACTAGGGGTGCCATGGGGAGAGGAGGGACAGTATGTGATGGGACCCCAGCGTGGGGCTGGAAAGCATCAGGGGAGAAAAGGGGCTAGGGAAGGCGGTGGATTGCTTGTCCAGGGGGTCTTCCAGGTCCCAGCTTCGTGGGGCAGGTCTAGGGCTGTGAGAGGAGGCTGATGGGTCTCAGACTGGTTCCCTGGGGTTAGCACGGTATCAGCACAGAAACACCTACCCCTGGATCCCTCCAAGCTAAGGTACAGGGCAGCTGGATCTCAGGCAGCCAGTCCTCAGCAGCCCTGAGCCAAGGCCCACGGAGGCAGTGAGAAGGCAGGTGAAGGATTTACCCTCATGGCCCTTTGCATCTCACCAGGCTGCAGTGCTTGAGCAGATGCACCCCAAGCTCAGAACCACAGAGCACACAGCCCGGGATCCCATCAACGGCCACAGCAAAGCCAGTGGCATGGCCTGCAGCAGCTCTAGAGGGTTGGGGGTCCTTGGGGACCCACACACAGCTAGAACAGGCAAGATCTGCTTTACATGGAGAGCTTGGCAGGGGCTGGGACTGACTCCATCCTCATCTGTGCAGTGAATGCAGTCAGCCCCAAGCACAGGAAAAAAGTGAGGCCAGAACACTACTGAGGACAATCTCCTGGGTCTCCCCTTGTGTGGCTGTTGGGGAGAAGGCTTCCAAAATATTGGGTCAGTATCCACTGTCAACCTGCAAGCGGGCAACTTCCCTGTGCTGCTGGGCAGGTGGGGCTAGTGGGGGTCAGCACTTATCACCAGAGCACGTGTACAGGACGTGCATGCTTGTCCTTCATGTGTGCACTACCTGGAGGGCTGGGGAAGGCCAGGATCCCTCCCTGCCGGGGCAGGGAAAAGCAGCAGGAGACCAGGGCCGGCCCAGGGCCACTCCAGCAGCAGCAAAACGTGGGGTGCAGCTCCACCTGGTGGGCAGCGAGCCCCCCCAAGTGTCACCAGGTCCCAGAGCCTATGGCCCTGCCTTCCCTGTCACCACTAGGAAACAGAGCCAGGGGATGGCAGCCTCACCCCGGAATTTGGGCTGCTCCAGCACTTAGGGATGCTGGGACAGCGTCAGCCTGTGGATGCACATGCTGCTGCATGCACGCAAATGCATCTCTGCATGCACACAGCCTGTGCAGCGAGCACTGGGACAGCTGGTGCAGAGCCAGCAGTGCCCCCACGACCTGGCCTTTGTGTGCTGAGGCTCCCATGTGTCTGCAGGATGAGGTTAAATGAAGGGAGCTGCATCCCTGCCAGATGGAAGCAAATCTGATGGGCTGGACCGCTCAGCTCCTGTCAGCCAGCGAGATGTGGGAACAAGTCTGACCTGGAAACCAGGAGTCCTGGGCTCAGCACCCAGCATCCTATATGATTCTGGACAAATCCTTGCTGCCTGCCATGGAGGAGCACTGGCACAGATGCTTTCCTTGCCCTGTGCTTCCCTCTGCCCTCTTCCCCCTGCTCTGGGATGATCCTCACATGCAGCACCCTGTGGCACCCCTTCCATCCCAGCACAGAGACCTCATCCCCTTCGCCCACAGCCCTTTCACTGCCAGGAGGCCCCAGACATGGCCCCCGCTTCTGTGCAGGCTGCAGGTTGGGAGCTGCTGGGTCTTCACAGGCCAGTGATGGGTAGGGGGGAGGAACCACCACCACCAGGACAACAACCAGACACTTTCCCCGAGACAAGTGGCAGCTTCCTCCAGCTATGCCAGTGCCTCTGCCAGCCAGAGAGTCTCCCCAAAGCGGGGGGCCAAAGAGTTGCGGTGATGGGTTGGGCACGGAGCCGCTGGAGCAAGCCCGCGCCCATCTCCAGACAACCCGGAGATGGGGAGGGGACCCAGAGCAGCGCAGGGCCAACCCGGAGATGGGGGGGGGACCCAGAGCAGCGCAGGGCCCGCTCCGGGGAGCTCCGGGGGCGGCTGCCGCGAGAGGGCAGCACAGCCCCGGCCCGGGGCACCCGCCCGGCGGCACCCCGGAGCCCTCCCCGGAGCTGCCACCCCGCCCGCCTGGGCAGCGCAGGGGCTCACACAACCCTGCCTCACCCCTTCAGGGACTCCAGCTCAGAGACCACCCACCACCTGCTCGTGCTAGGCTGACAGGGGCTCTCCTAATGGAGCCCTGATTGTCTGCAGGGGGGATAATTAGCCCCTTCATTAACCTCTACCAGCCTGCAGCTGTGTGGTTTCCTTCTGCCACAAGACGGTAGGGATGTGCTGGCAAGTATTTAAGCAGCCCATGGCTATACTTGGGACTTCCCAGTTACACCTTCCTGTCCCACTCAGAGCTGAGACCTTCTTCCCTTAAGGGCTTTAATGGCAGCAGTCCTGGGAAGGATGTGGGCTGTGAGCATAGCCCCAATGGCAATCCCCATCCTTGCCCCCATGCCAGTGAGGGGTACTTGCCTCCCCACCAGAAGCCAAGGGCTGCCCAGTGCCAGGATCCCTCTCTCTGTCCAGGGATGAGGAAGCAGAGATATGTTTCCATGTCTGTTCAAGGCCTGGCTCTGCCTTGCACGGTTTCCACCCAGAGGAGCTGTGTTTCTCTGGCTCTCTGAGCCATTCCCAGCTC
>NW_008794888.1:4313968-4317992 GCF_000699145.1 Aptenodytes forsteri | reverse complement strand
CCGCCGTTCGGCAAACGGCAGGACAAAAATAGCTTCTCTCTAGGGGCTGCAATAGGGCTGCTCAACTCCGCTGTGCTCTGCTCCACTCTGCTGCATGAACCCAGGGCTGACCTTGGAGCAGGGACTGCACAAGCTCCTCCAGCCATCTTAGGTAGGCACTGCCCGCCACTCTGAGCCACACTAAGGGGCTAATCACAGGGTAAGCCCGGATCAGCTTTGGTGTCCGTGAAGCCACAGCTGTAGCCCCTCTCCCTTGAGAGCTGGGAAAGGGAAAGATGGAAGGGGACCAGGATGGAGAAGGGAGAGTGCCTGGGCTGGGGCACTCAGAAGCACGAGCAGGTTTCTCCTCCCTGGCTGCTGCAGACAACCTGCTAGCCAGGTCCTCTGGGGCTTCCCAGCCCCAGGGCTCCCAGCTCAGGCACGAGCTCTGCCGGAGGTTGTCTGCCTGCTGTACGGGCTTGGGAGGGGGAGCACCAGAGCTGTCAGACCTGCTCACTGAGAGATGTACCAAGACTGTGCGCTCCGTCTCCATGGGTAAAGCAGCACAGCGCAGGAGCTGGCTGGCCAGCTGCTGCCAGGGAGACGGTCCTTTTCCCTGCCTGTCTTTGCCAGTGCAGACAGACCACGGCACAGCAAGTGAGCTATTAAAGAACAGCTCCAGCCAGCCAGCAAACATGCGCTCATTCATCATTTTGGAGCAGGCAGGGGGATGTGCCAGCTGCTTCAGCCAGGACCCCTCACAAAGCCCATGCCCAATAGCTCGGCAGCCTGGAGGGGAGCTGGGATCAGACTAGGGGGCCCAGGACCCTCCAAAATGCCTTTTCATGTCCTGGGGGTGCTGGGAAAGCTGCCCTACCCCAGGCTGGGAGCTTGTGCATTTCTGAGCCGCAGCCCCAGCATGGCAGCATCATGCAGAGCCAGCTTGGAAAGGACGTGAGGGTTGGCATGGGCTTCACCAAGGCCTGACCCGCCCCCACATTCCCACCTGCACCGGGCAGGCAGAGCTGCACGGCTCTGTGCAGTGGGAGGCTCAACTCAGGTGGAGCAGAGTGGGAGACTGGCTGCCAGGCACCCGCAGGGAACTGTGAGGTTCCTGCAGGTCAACACTAGCTCTTTTAGAGCCCTTGCACAGTACTGCCTGGTTTTACCCCTGCTTCTCTCCCCTGGTGCCACTGTCTCCCTGCCTGTCGCCATCCCTGGAGCCCAGCCAGCTGTGCTGGGTACTGGAGTGCTCCAACTCCCCATCTGGAACACCCCTGATTCAGGACAGGGATACCCCTTTACACAGCCCAAATTAGGGGCCTGAACAAGAAACCATCCCTTTGTTGGTGCTAGCATGTAGCTGAGGTATGTGTTGTCCTGGCTAGAGTGACCCTTAGTAGCAGGGGATCTGTGTATGTCAACAGCGTCCCAGCAAAGCCACACCACCAGCAGCTGAAGATTTGGCCAAGGGCAGGAGCCTGAGAGCAGCTTTGAGACTGACTGTGCCTGGAGCCCTACTCTGTTCCTCCCTCGCATCCAAGGGCACGTCATTCCAGCTGCCTGGGGTGGGAACCCCAATTCCCTGGGGAAGGGAAATGCTGCCCTCCCCTCCTGCTTTGTGCCTTTCCCTGCCAACTGACCATTTACAACCGAGACCTAAAGGAAGAGCCAAGCAGAGATGACACCAAGGACATAGCTTGTGCTATACCACTGCCTACCAGCCTCAGGGCTGGAGCCTGAAGAGTGAAACTGAAGAGGGGGGAAAAGATCCTCCTCTTTCACGTGGAAGAGCAGCTGCCTCCCAAGTAAGCTGCAAAGCTGCTTCTTTACCTGCCTAAGAAACATCCTGCTGTTCTTGTAGGGCTTGGGTAATTCCCTGGTGCTTGCAGGAAGCCCTTGCTGCTGCCAGCAGCGCTGGCTTGGGGAAGGACTATGGGCTCACTGACCTCCTCTACCCTAGAGCTGCTCCCGCAGAGGGACACAGGCAGCTGCAGGCAAGAAGGGAATAACTGGCCCTAGAGCTCTTCTGCTGCTCATAGCCAAGGCCTCAAGCTGCTTCACTGAACAGCCCTGGGCTGGATTTTTAAACAGGCTTCAGGCAAATCTCCCCTCCTGGGAGTGGTAGGAGATGCACACACACTGAGCTGCTCGGTGCTGGTAACTGCAAGCCCAGCTGGGGGAGGCAGGGGAGCTCTCCCGCCCGATCCTCTGCGTGAAAGCTTGCAAAGCCCAGCTCATCACTGCTGAATACAAATAGCCCTTCTTAATGAGTTTGGGGAAGCCAACTTGGGAGAGCTCACACAGGGTGGGGTGGCTTCATGTGTTTCACTTGAAACAATCTGAGAGCAATTTTACTCCAGCAGGAGCAAGCAGTATGCAGGAAGGTCTCTGCTTCCTCACTTGCAAAATTCAGCTGTGGGTTTCTGATGAGACCATGTTTGCATACCAGAAAATCAGTCCATCCTCAAACATGCGAAGAGAGCAAAGACAACAAGCTCCTTCCCATCCCCTCCCTAGGGCTCCTCCATCTTCTCGGCTAGGTTGAAGTCAGCTCTGTATATCTAAAGGTGCTGACTTCATCAGGAACCTTGTCCTGATTTTCTTCCTCTGTATTTGTACCCCTTTACCAAATTCTCCTGGTTACTTCAGACCAGCCTAAACTGGCCTCGAGTAGGTGATGCTGGCTCAGATCCACTTTGATTCTGGCCACTCCCAATGCAAACCTCCGTGTCTGGGGGTCTGTGTGCACATGTGCATGTTCTTTGCAGATCCCACTGAGGCCTCCTGCAAGGAAACAGCAGGACGTGGCTGGCCACAGCACAGGATACATGGGAATGGGACTTTGCCCTTCTTCCCTGCCATGGCACAGAGGGCACAGCTTCTGCTCTGCCCCAGATGTGGCACATCAGCCCCAGGCATCAGGAGGCCTGGCTGGAAGTCTGAAACCCGGCTCTGAGCCTGCGCTTTTGTTGCAAACACCTCCAGCATCAGCAGTGCAGGAGGAAGCGGAGGGGCTGGCTTAGCTCCTCCCGGTTGATAATTCATTACTGCCTGTTAGCCTGGATCCATCCGGCAGCAGCTACATCCTGGCACTGACATGTGTTCATTTCACACATAAAATGCTGTATCAAAATGCATCATTGAGACATTCTCCCTGAAACCTTTCCCAGCTGCCTCTCCTGGCGCTTTACATGCAGGAGCAGTCCCGGCAATTGGGGCGTTTTGTTCCTAATGGATGCCTGGCACCCGCCATAGCAATCAGAGCTGCAGGATCTGTCCTCCAGCTCATGAGAAATACAAGGGGGATCTTCCTGCAAGGGGCAGGGAGGCAGCAAGCAGAGGGTGCAGGTTTCATCCATGGCATGCTCGGATCTGGAGAGGGAGAAGCAGCCTGTGTGCACATGGCTGGTTTATCGCATACCATTTTGCAATGATGCAGAAGTGCAGCATCTCTTCTCTCCTCCCCTGAGGGCTCTGGGAGCCCTGGGCAGCAGGGCTGGCTGGTCTTGCCCTGGGGACCTGGACGAGGCCCCTTCCCCTTTCTCCAAGGTCCCTGACTTTGGCCTGATGCTGGTGACTGTCAGCGTGGTGGTAAATCTCCCCTCCAGGGCTGAGCAGGAAGAGCCAGGGCAGGTGGGGGACCCAACGCTTGCACAGCAGGTGCTGGGGCTGCTCCCCCCAGGCTGGGTGCCTCCTGACTCCCTACAGAGCCGTGCTCAGGGTCGGGCTGGTTCTCATGAGAGCTGGGGCTCGAGCCCCAGCCAGCCTTTCCCCAGCCCCAAGCCTTCTCCAGCTGCCCCCCCAGCACACACTCACAGTCTTCAAGACCTTCACCCCCTCCCCCCCCCATCCTCCCCTCCGGCATTTCCCAGGGCTCTTCTTCCCCACTGTGTCCCCTAGCACCGTTTGGGGGGGGCTCTGCTGGTTTGGGAAGGTTCATCCCTTGCCTTGTAGGTAAGAATAGAGAGCAGGAGCCGGGTGAGAGCGGCCAAGTTCAGGAGACCCCCCCAGACCCTTCCTGTGCCCCCTGTCCTCCGGGCTC
>NW_008794888.1:4312512-4313028 GCF_000699145.1 Aptenodytes forsteri | reverse complement strand
GAAGGAGCTGAGCCCCGGCGAGCTCATCTCCTGGTTCCGCAGCGTGGACCGCTCGCTGCTGCTGCAGGGCTGGCAGGACCAGGGCTTCATCACCCCGGCCAACCTGGTGTTCGTCTACCTGCTGTGCCGGGAAGCGCTGCGGGGCGAAGACATCGGGAGCCAGGCCGAGCTGCAGGCCACCTTCCTCACCTGCCTCTATCTCGCCTACTCCTACATGGGCAACGAGATCTCCTACCCGCTCAAGCCCTTCCTGGTGGAGGGCGACAAGGGGCGCTTCTGGGAGCGCTGCCTGGGCATCATCCAGCGCCTCAGCGCCAAGATGCTGCGAATCAACGCGGACCCGCACTACTTCACGCAACTCTTCCAGGACCTCAAGAGCGAGGGCGAGGGCGGAGACGGGTCCAAGCACTGGACGATCAGCCTGGACCGCTAGGGAGGTACCGGGCCCCCGGCGCCGGGGGCGGAAGGGGCCACGCACCGAGGGGCGGGGGAGGCGAAGGACTGCCGGATTCCCCA
>NW_008794888.1:4305573-4311737 GCF_000699145.1 Aptenodytes forsteri | reverse complement strand
GCGCCCCCCTCCTCCCCGCTTGGCTTGTTGCGGAGAAAGGGGTCTGTGCCAGAGGAGGCCTAGGGAGCCTTGGGGGGAGGGGGCTGCTATGGGGGGGGTGTCCCTCTCCTCTTGCTTTGCTTCACTGGAGAATAAAGAGGCGGCCTGGATGGGCCTGGTGGTGGTTCCCTGCACTTGCTGGGCTGTGGGGTGCAAGAGGGATTGGGGGGCACCCCAAGCTCCCAGTCGTGCCCCCTCTCCTCCCCAAGAGTGATTGGGGGGGCTGGTTCTTGGAGGGGGTTTTACTCCCCAGTGTGAGCTGGGGGTCAGAATCTCACCCCTGTTTGTTGTGCCCGAGGCCAGTCCTGGTCCACCCGAGCGCCCCTTGGCTCCCTGTGAGCTCTCCTGGCCTCCTCCATTCCAGATGGAAATATCTGGTGCCTGTCTGCCGCACTGGATTTAACTAGGATCCCACAGCCCATGTCACCTCTTTCCACCTCACCCCCCCCAAGCTACCCTCCCTTACCTCCTTCCTCCCTATCTCTGCTCTGTGGGGCCAGGCTCCCTTCCCCGGCAGCAGCAGGCTGTGGGGGCTGTGTTGCTAGCCTGGTTACCAGCCCTGTGCTTCTGCAGACCCCCAGGGAGTGGGGTGGAGAAGGGGAAGGCTTTGCCTTTCTCATAGCTGGTTGCTATGCTTCAGGCTACTGAATTTGCCAGGGCTTCTTTAGCAGGCTCCACAGCACACGCTCTCCCATTGGGGTCTGCATCTAGTGCTCCCCAGCCCCTCTGAGCCAGGTGCTTGGGCTCCCCTCAGCCAGGAAGAGCTGTGCTGGCTCTGCAGGTCATGGAGGGTAAGCTGGATTCTCTCTACCTTTGTGTGCATCAGCAGAGCTGCTAATTAGGCCCAATCTGGCTCATTCAGGCAAAGCTGTGCTGCCAGGAAGACAGCACAGATGTCCCTGTGACGGGGGCTGACCTGGCAGGGTGCTGTGCAAGGCTTTTCTGTGGCTGCGTAAACCCACCCAGACCTGTGCTGCTCCCCTCCTCCCTGTCCCTAATGGGTGCTCTTGTCCCTGCCTTTAGACTGACATTCGTGTGACCTTGTGGTGAGCTGTCTGGGCGAAAATGTACTCACAACCCACCCCAAATTTGGCGATATCCACGTCTTGTGCTGGGGAAGGTAGCAGCTCTGACTTACTCTAGCTTAAACTGGGGTGGAATTGGACTCTTAGAGCTCCTATAGGGATGCTGAGGGAGCCATGACTCTGCCCTATCAGTGTTTTGCAGAGAGGGAAACTGAGGCAGGGGGGAGATGAAGCAGCATGCTACAATCCAGCACGAAGGGTCTGCAGCTTTGCAGGGTAACACCCAAGCCATAGATGCTGGCTGTCTCCACCCTGAGCTGGGGGTGTTTGTCCAGTGACCCCCTATCCCCAGCTGTGGGGCTTTATAGAGTCTCATCTCCAAAGCTGAACAACCTGCCAGCACTGGTGGAGGTTTCCCACCCTACAGATCCCTTTAGAGACACTCTCAGGGTCCTTCCAGCCTCAAGCCCCAATCTTTTAAAATGCTTCCAGCTGCAGCGAGGCCATGTCCTTCCCCTCCTCCCTTGTGTTTCATTGATTAAGAGTGCTAGGCCTCATTGGGGGATTTAGGAAGAGCTAATTGCAGACTGGTAATTGAAGACAGCTTGGAGTCTCTGGAAATGTCAAGGAATGAGAGACGAGCTTAGATGCTCCTGTGCATTTAAATATGCATCATCGGCTCAGCGAGAGCCTTACCGAAGGGAGAGATGTCTGGTTTTCCCTCCCCCATAGGACTTGTACAGCTGCTGGGGGGAGCGGGACAGGGGGAGCACTAACCTTACCTTGCCTGGGAGCCTCCTGCTCCCCCCAAGGCAAAGGGGAGGTTGGGGCAGACACAAGCAGGGGAGGGTACTGAAGGTGGGAGCTTGGCATTTTCCCCTTTCAAAAGCTGTGTGCTTTAACCTGCCAGACCCCTGTGCCGCTGCACGATGCCGTGGGGGTCTGGGCTCAGGAGCCAGCTATGGGGCAGCAGGAGGGGGATGGATAGAGCTTTTTCCCCAAAACTTGTAATCCCTGCAGCGACCCAGTGCTCCCTGAGGAGCAGTGAGGGGCTGAGACCCTCTCAGGAGGGGCTGGGAAGCCCCTCTTGCTGCCAGCCACAGGGCCCAGCAGTGTCTGGGGTTGCAGGGATGGGGGATTCACATCGAGTTTGGGGCTCAGAGGTAGAGCAGCAGGGCCAAGTCAGGGATCCATCACCACAGGGCCTTGGTGAAGGATCCCAGCGCTTTCCTAGTTTGAAATTTCTCCAGCAGCAACACATCTCCTCTCTATGCCTCACAGTGGATGCATCTGCTCCACCCCACGTTGCAGCAGGGGAGGTGGGCACAAGCTGCATGGTGCAGCCTGCAGTGGGTTCAGCCCCTCCTCCCCCAGGGAGGTCCCTTCTCAGGCCATAGCATCTTTCTTTTGCTCCCCAAGGGTGTGTGGGGCTGCTGGAGGCATGCTGGGTGGCAGTGGGTCCCCAGGATGCGTAGTCACCCGTGAAAGGGGAGGGTTTCTGCCTGGAGCTCGTGGAGCAACAGCTCTGTGAGACTCCCCTTGCCCTGCTGCTCTGTCTGCAGAGCAAACTCCATGCACTGGACGTGCTGGCCATGGCACTGGGGCATGGAGGAGCGATGGGCGGCTGGAGCAGCCAGCCTGGCAAGCCATGCCTCCTCCTGCTGGACAAACAGTGGGGAAGCTGTGCTCTTGCTATTAAGAGTTGGCAGCATCCCCCAGAGTGACTCGGAGCTGCTCCGTGGGGAGGAAACTGCTTCGGATGATGCAGACCCAGCGCCCACGTGGCTGGTGAAGGACCTGCCTCAGCCCAGCTTTCTGCGCAAGCTCTTCTCCTCTGTTCGGCTGCGAGGATGATGGATAACGTGTTCCTCAAGGCAGATGGAAGTAGGAGGTCTCTCTTCTGCCACTGTGGGAGCTACTCGGACACTGGCTCCGTCGCAGCTTTGGGCTGTTGCTGCTCTGCTGAATTGGGGATGACTTGTGGGTGCAGGTTTCTGGTCCCCTCCTTGCTCCATGGCGCTTTGCTCACAGCTGCTGGTAGGATGTCTAGGGGGAAAGATGTGGACAAAGTGACCCAGGGAGATGGCAGCAAATGGCAGAGAGAGCATGAGGCGTCCTAGACTAAATTGGCTGATGAGATATTTGTACCCAGGAGGGGGCAGGACAGCTGCCACAGGGTCTCAGCTGATGGGGCACGCATCCAGGCTGGGGTGGCAACCTGCAAGAGGCTTTGAGCTCTGCCTGTGCCCAGGGTAGCCCAGTGGCAGGCATGAGACCAAGGGAGCTGGGACAGCAAACAGTTTGGTCCCTGCTGTAGCCAAAACATGGCCTGTGTCATTGCCTGGCTGGTGGGTATGGGACTGAGAAGCACAGACTGGGGACAGCTCTGTGCCAAGAAACTGGGGCAGATGGAGAAGGGGTATCAGATGCCTTGGAGCCCTGCTGTGATGGTTAATCCTTCTGCCATGGAGCCCTGCAGAGCGGAAGGCCAGGGCTACCTAGGCTGGGGCATTACCTCCAGCCCACTGAGAGCTGAGCGTGGAGGTTACCCTGTGCTGTGTCCCCTGCCTGTCTCGCAGTCCTGTGTCACCCCTGAGGACTGAGCTCCTTGGGGGACAGCCAGGCAACACCAAGCTGTGGCCCGGGGCAGTCATGGGGAGCCTGCCCCAGGGAGTGAGTGCCCCCAAGGCTGGACCGGGTGCCGCTCCCTCATCAGAAGTCCTGCATTAGAGTGTAATCTGGCATTAGCGCGTTAATCCAGTCCTCCCCGCTGCCCAGCCCCTGCCCTCAGCAGAGTCCAGCCCAAGGTCTCGGTGTACAGCTGGGCAGGAGCGGCACCAGGACACTGTCTCCTTGGCAGCCCTTGCCTGGGCACCAGAGCGCAGGCGGCAGCAGGGTCAAGGTTTGGGGCTCCATCCAGAGCATCCCTGTGTCTGGGGAGGGCAGCGAGCAGGGAAGAAACCCAAAGCGCACAAAGCTCCTCCCGGTGCATCCAAGACCTGGGGGGTTTACGGTGGCGGTATGGCCCCAGCCCTGAGCACATTGGCAAGGGAGAAAGCAGCATCTTTTGGAAGCGTTACGGTTGGTTTCTTGGAGGGGCTTCACGAGGGGTTTTGGAGCCCGACTGCCTGCACCTGCGGGCTCCGGCTGAGCCACGCTGTCACGAGGCACTTTGCAGGGAGCCAGGCCAAGGGAAGGTGGCGTCTGGAGAGAGGATGTGAGTCAGCAGCTTGGGGGTGGGGGGGCTGAGCCGAGGAGCCAGCGCAGCAGGGGTGCGGAGAGGAGGAAATAGGTGGGAATTGGGAGAGCTGGAGGGGGAGCAGGGGTGGGCAGGGAGGCAGCCCACGTCCCCTGGGGCAGACGTGACCTGGCTGTGCTGCGAAGGCTCTTCCCAGCGTGAGAAATAAAGCAAGTGGCGATGTGGCTCTGCTAAAATAGGAGAGGGGCTACTCCGTCCCCCCTCTCATCCCTTACTGTGGGGCTGGGAGGCTTTGCGGGAGCTGGAGGGGTCCTCCTGCCATCCTGGCAAGAGGCTGAGGCCAGGGCAGGGCTC
This sequence comes from Aptenodytes forsteri, assembly GCF_000699145.1. NCBI lineage: Eukaryota > Metazoa > Chordata > Aves > Sphenisciformes > Spheniscidae > Aptenodytes > Aptenodytes forsteri. The sequence goes on along the minus strand of NW_008794888.1, from coordinate 4,307,120 downwards.
AATCCTGCCCTCTTACCGGCTAAGCAAAGCCAGAGACAAAGATACATATTTTTTTTTTTTAAAGTAGGAAAAAAACCTTCTGCCTTTAATCACAAGGCAGCAGAAGAAACTGCCAGGCCACGTGTGCTGCTCCCTCGCTCTTCCCAGCGCGCAGGCTGAGGCCCTTTGGGACCACGTTCCCCCATCTCACCCTGGGCAGGGCACCCGAGGACTCCCTGCAGGTAGGTCTGTAGCCTGTGGGTGCACCGGGCCCATGCACCCTGCTGCCAGCCACCTAGGACAGGCTCCCCCCCCAGCCGGTACACCCCACTGCTAGGGACGGTGCTCCCCCATCAGCCCCCCGGGCTGGGCACCCCCGGTCGGGGCCAGGGATGATGCTCCACTGGGAGCTGTGCCGGGCTCAGCCCCGCTCGCCCATTGGCAGGATTTTGCTGCAGTCTACTCTGAGCCGGAGGTTTTGGTGACTGAAGAAAGCAGCGCTGCTGGCGGGCTGGGTCAGATGGGGCTCTGGGGAGGGGGGAGGCTGGGTTGGGTGGGAGGTGATGCTCTGTCCCCTCCTCCGGTAAGCACAACATGGGGTGGGGGGGCTGCTCCCAGTGGGGCCTGGGGATGGGAGCATCCCGAGTTGCCATGGTGACACCGGCTGCATCCTCAGGCAGGCGAAAGCATCGCTGGTGCAGTCCTGCATGGGTGTTCCTCACCTTCCCTCCTGGCTGCTGTCCCTGGGGAATGCAGGGCTGGTTCCTGGCTTTTGGGGTGGCACTCTGGGGACAGAGCAGGGGGACCATGCCAGGTGAGCTCAGAACAGAGCAAAGCAAGCCCTCAGCTGCAGCCTGTTGCACTGGGGCTGTGCGGTGGCCCTCCCTCTTCCAAAAAGGTAACTCCCCCCTTCCGCAGCATGCCCGGCCTCCGATCCAACCGGAACCCAGATTGCAGGGCTGGGAATGAGGAAGGAACTGGGCTCACCTGGGCTTCTGTGGTACAGGCACTGGCAGAGGGACAGGAGGGATAGGAGCGGGATGGCGGGGTGGGGGGAGCTACTAGTAAGCCACATTCCTTAATCCATGTCCTGCCCTGCGTCATGCAGTTACCTAAGCCCTGAAGCAGGCTTCCCCAGCTCTGAGGGAGCCAGCTGTGGTCAGCCCCCAGCCATTTTGCCCTTGCAAGGCCAAGCCTGAGGGGGGGGTGTCTCCAGCCTGAGTGCTGGTTGCATGGGGGTAACTACTCCTTTCCCCCCCGCTTCACCTCCTGCCGTCCTTGGGGACCAGGCTGTGCAATGCTTAGGAGCGGGATGGCGGGGTGGGGGGAGCTACTAGTAAGCCACATTCCTTAATCCATGTCCTGCCCTGCGTCATGCAGTTACCTAAGCCCTGAAGCAGGCTTCCCCAGCTCTGAGGGAGCCAGGAGCCAGCTGTGGTCAGCCATTTTGCCCTTGCAAGGCCAAGCCTGAGGGGGGGGTGTCTCCAGCCTGAGTGCTGTTGCATGGGGGGTAACTACTCCTTTCCCCCCCGCTTCACCTCCTGCCGTCCTTGGGGACCAGGCTGGGG
>NW_008794888.1:4300405-4305534 GCF_000699145.1 Aptenodytes forsteri | reverse complement strand
GGGGCCCCTGGGGGGGGGGCCCCCCCCCCCCCCCCGGGAGGGACCCCCCCAGTCCCTGCAGCTCCTTTCCCATACATGGGCTTACTGCTGGCAGCATCAGGCCCCCTCACCCTGCAGCCTGAGCCCTCCCCAGAGGAGACACTGACATCAGATCCCTCTCCCTTAAGCTGATTAGGGCAGTGAGGACACATTCGAGCAGATGCCACCAAGGCCATGAGAGTGACCCGACCCTGGAGGCATGCAGAGGGGGCAGCACAGAGCCCCCAGATCTGGGGGCTGCTCTGATCTGGGAGACGCAGGGAGAGGGGCTGGGGGCTGACCACCCCCTCCATGGGCTGGGTATTTGCACGGCACCCCCCTACACAGCCGGTCTGATCCCTGCTGTAAGCCTCGCCTGCAGCCCTGGCACCCTGGACCTCCAATGGGGGTGGGATGGGGAGCACAGCCCTGAGGCGGGGGGCAGGCAGAGGGCAGCCCCTGAGCCCACACCAGCCACCACAGGCACCAGTGGATTTGTGGGCGTGTTCCTGAAGCCGAGCAAGCAGTGCTTCCCCGCTCAACCCTGCATCAATGTCACACGTGAGCCTGGCCCCGTGACTTGGGACCTCCCTGCTCCTGGCACAGCACAGCCCAGCAGGGACACCCGCTGCAGGATCAGGCCATACTGGGCCCAGTGCATTGCCCTGAGCTGGTTGCACAGGGCTCTGTGAGTCATGGGAGATCTGGCTCCTGGCATCCTAGATCCCCCTGGGTGGTGGCAGGGTGGCAGACATCCCACCAGGCCAACTGCATCTCCTCTTTGCCTCCAGCTGCCCCATCCCTTTGCCAGCCTGGGAACAGGATATGTGGCTTCCCTGGAGGAGTGTCTCAAGAAGCCCAGAGGTTTCCAGCTATCTCTTGGGGCCTGTAAGAGCCAGAGATGATGCCCGGAGAAAAGGTGATGCAGCACGGTGGCTGCATCCTCCCCACCCCAGCCCTGCAGGTGCTCTGACTCAGATGGGAGGGGTTTTGCTGGGTGGTTTCCCCTCTCGACAGCCCCCTGCAGACGCGAGAGGACACAGGTCACAGCACCTCTCTGTTTTATTGAAGACCAATCCCTCCCTCCAGCCAGTGCAGAGCCCAGCATGCCCAGCTCTTGTGCATCCACTGGGCCAAAGTCCTGCTCCAGAGGATGGGGGCACCTCCTTGGACCTGGGGGGAGAGACCCAGGGCTGCCCCTCAGTGCCCGGGGCTCCCAGCCCTGCTGTCATCCCTTCTCCTGCTCCACCTCCCACCCAGCCTTGTCCCTGGGGATGTCCCCACCCATGGAGGGTGTCCCACCAAGCCCTGCATTCGAGGGGCTAAAGCCACAGTAAAACTGGAGCATTAAACTTGGAAGTGACCAGCAGGACACGGGCTTGTGTGCAGGGTGTCGGGGACCGTCCCGCTCTGTGGCATGGTCCTCGGGCACTGGGGAGAGGGCAGAGTTGCAGGGGCCAGGCTCTGCTGCCTCCAGGCTCTGGCCTTGCCCTGAGGGCTGGCAGTGCCCCCCACACCTGCCTGTGGCACCTCCAACCCCAGAGACCTGCCCTGGGCAGGACTTACTTAACCCATGAAGGGTATCTGCTTTCCAGACCAAGGCTTCTCCTGAGGTCTGGAGGAAGCCACCATCGGCAGGAGGTGTAGGAGGGATGGAGGAAAGGAAGGCTTTGGAGACAAAGGTGGGGGACCAAGGAGCGGCAAGGAGGGTCCCCTTTCCCTGCCCCTGCCCAGTGGGATCTTCACCCATGGACACAGCTGCCCTGGGGCCCCAGCTCCTGACTCCTCTCTGCAGGGAGAGGGTAGGGCAGGCACAGGCTGGGGGCAGAGCTAAGGACATTCATGGGGTGGGTGGCAGGTTGCAAAGGAAAAGGGGGGGGCACAGTCCCTGCCAGGAGGAGAGCCCATGGTTTTTCCTTCCATTCACACCCCGCTTTAGGTATCCACGTCTGTTCCCAGGATCATGGATCCTTCCTCACCCTAAATTTAGATGGCTTTTCTCCTCCAGCCACCCACATCAGGGAACCAACCCAGCTACCCTGCAAGCACCCCTTGCCCCCCATGCCACTCTCCAAATCTAAAAGGGGGCAACTGAGAGCAGGGCACGAGCCCACCCCCCCATCCCTCCCTGCCGAGCTCCCCAACTCCACAGCCCCAGGCTGCCAGGGACGGGGAGGTCCGCCTGGCACGGCCGAGCCGCTAATGGTAATGGTTGTTCATGTTGTTGAGGTGGGAGGCTGCCATGGCGCTGAACGGGGCAGAGGGCTGGAGCCCGTGCCCGGGGTAGAGGGATGGGCTGGAGCCAGGCCAGTAGGAGAAACTGGCTGGCGTCACCCCCGAGGTCATGAGGTTGAGTTTGGAGATGCCCGAGAAGGGCAGCGGGGCCAGGTTGCCCTGAAATTTGTAGAGGGTGTGATCAGGGGCGGCCGGCTGGCACACCTGCGCCAGCCCATGGAAGTCGAACTTGTAGGCGTAGCGCTTGCCGTGGACCTTGGTCATGATGTTCTTGTCGTAGTAGTAGCGCAGTGCCCGGCTTAGCTTGTCGTAATTCATGTTGGGTTTGCTCTTCCGCTCGCCCCAGCGCCGCGCCACCTCGTCAGGGTCGATCAGCTTGAACTCCCCGTTCGTGCCTTCCCAGGCGATGCAGTTCAGGTTGGCCCGGTCCGAGAGCAGCTCCAGCAGGAACTGCCACAGCTGGATCTGCCCGCTGCCTGCAAGGCCGGGCCGCGGAGAGGTTAAAGCTCCCTCTCAGGGCACAAGGAGAGGGGCAGGATGTGCCCTGGTCTCCTCGACCCCCTGCTATGTTGCCCCCTCCCGGACCCAGGTTTTAGAAGCACCTCATTGCATCTTCCCTGCTCGAGACACAGAAGATGGTAACGAGGTTGTGTCTCCTTTGCAGCGTCCTTACCCCATCCTGCCCCCCAAACAAGAGGAGGAGAGGACAGGGGTCCTCGGGACAGGGGTAGGAATGCTCAGAGGTCAACGCAGGCTGCGGTGGGTCTAGATCCAGGGTCCCCACATCCCTCCTGCCCTTATTCACACCCCACTGAAGATGAATACCTGCTCATTTGCTTTGGTGTGAGGATCTGGCCTGGTTCTTTCATCTGCAGCCCCAAGAAGGAGGTATCTTGGCAGTACCCAGATCTATCCCAGCACTAATATTCCCCACTGCCACCTCTGCTTGAAACTGGGCTGGTGTCACAGCACGGCCCCTGCCCATCTCTAGGGGCACTGTGCCCTGCAAGGATGTCTCCATGGTGAGCTGAAGTCGGGGTGAAACACTGCTCTGACCTGCACCCCTGGCAGGCGCAGGCAGGGATAGGGGAAGGAGAGGTGACCTGCACCCCTGGCAGGCGCAGGCAGGTATAGGGGAAGGAGAGACCAGGACAGGGCAGGACCTGCTGTGGCTTTGAATCAGGCACCAGTGTTCCTTATTTCCAGAGGAAAACTGTCCTCTCTGAGCCATGGCCATTGCACCCGCAACTTGCACTGAGCAGGACCCTTGGTGGGTGCCCGAGATGCCCCTGTGCCAGGCTGTGCACACACAGGAGCCTGGCGCACCTGGACATGCCCATGGTGAGGCACAAGGACAGGCTCCACTGAGTCTGGCCAGAGGTCACGAGAGGAGAGGGTCCCTGGACCTTAGGGTGATGAGCAGTTCTGCCTCTGGGAATCAGCCACCCTGCAGAGCAGCCCTGCACTTTCCTAGACCCCCCCGCCACTTCCCCCCATTCCCTCCCAAGCAGCACCCCCTGCGCATCCCTGGTCCTGACCCAACCCTTGCAGCAAAGTCTCTTCCCACGGCAGAGGAAGTGTCTTTGCATTTCATCCTCCTCCCTGTGCTTTTCTGCCACTATTTTGTCTAAAGGTGCTTGGATCCCATACAGCGGTTTAGCACCCACAATCCCTGCAGCAGGCAGGCCCACAGCTCAGCTACGTTTCCCACAAAGAACCACCTTGTCCTGCTTGCTTTGCACCCACCTATTTTATCTGGTCCCCCCCAATTCTTGCTCTGGAAGAAGCAGGGAACAGCCGTTCCCCCTCCATCCCCATTCCACCAAACCTCGCTCAGACATCCCAATCCATGCAGACGAGCCCAGGTCTTTCCAAGGTATTGTATTTCCAAATCCCCCATCCTGGGACCAAGGTGGGGGATCTCTCCTCTCTAGGGTACATTCACAGCCCTCACTTCTCCATCCCCGCAGCCCCCACCCTGGGCTCCTGCTGTCCCCCAATCCCCCACCCATGAGGTTCCCCAACCCACGCAAGGAGGGCAGGGAGGAGTTGGGGGGTGCAGCTGGGTGGGACGGCGAGGTTCAATCCTGCCTGCCGCAGGGTGCTATACTGCAGCGCCTGGCAGCTCCCTGAGGAAACCTCCAGGATTCCAAAAAGGTCCTTCTCAGCGCAGCGCAGTGCGCAGAGGATGGCTGGGGCAGAGTCCGCAGTGCAGACGCAAAAGGGCCCCTCCCCGGTCCCAGCTTTGCCCCCCTCTCACCCCTAAACCAGGGCTCCCCTTTTCCTGCTCAGAGCACCCCCTGACCCCTGTCTCCTTGCCAGACTGGCAAGCTACATGGCCCAAACGCCACAGCGCTGGCCCCGTGTCTGCCCGATGACCAGCCCTGCTGTGCTCCCCAGCAGGCTCCAGGCTGCTCCCTGGCCAGCCCTTGGCCGATCCCCGGGATCGCTGGACGGCTTTACCCGGACGGTTGGCTCCGGCTCCCGGGAATCCACCATCTCCCAGCCGACCCATGCCTTGCCCGAGCCCCAGCCCTGCACCGGCAGCTCCCTCCTGGGTGGTATCTCACCTCATTCCTCCACTCCCAGGCACGGGTCCCCAGAGCCCAGATTAACCCCCCCAGCTCCCGGGCTGGCTGGCAGCTCCCTCCCCATCGGATGTCCCCAGAGCACCAGGGGGACTCGAGCTGGGACCCCGCACCCACCCAGCCCCATTGCAGGGCTCCGGGGGGGCCGGGGGCACTGGGCACCCTGCTCCCCTCCGCTGCAGCAGGACAGCGGCTCCCAGCCGTCGGGGCTCGGCCGCTCTCCCAGTGGGTTTTGGCGGCGGGATGCTCCCAGTCCGAGCCACGTGCAGCAGCAGGGAGCGGGGCTCC
>NW_008794888.1:4299017-4300068 GCF_000699145.1 Aptenodytes forsteri | reverse complement strand
CGCGGCGGCGAAGCCAGGAAACGCGTCCAGGAAAAAGGAAATCCGATTTCCGACCGAGCCGGGGAAGCTTTTAAATAGGAATAGAAAATCCCACAGGCTGGGGTAGGGAGGAGAGTGAGAGAGAGGGAGAGAGCTGCGGGGCAGGGGGAGAGGGAGAGGAGGCGGGTGGGGTGGAAGGATGGGTGGCAAGGATGGGAGCGGCGGGGAGGACGAGTGTCGGTGTTTGGGGAGCAGATGGCTGGGGAAAGGAGAGAGACATGGAGAGGTGGATGGAAGGAAGGAGAGATGAGTGGATGGATGGAAGGACAGAAGAGAGGATGGGTGGATGGATGGGTAGATGGAGGGAAGGATAAGAAGAAGGAGAGAAGGAAGGGCGAGAGGTGGAAGGATGGAAGGAAGGGCAGGTAATGAGTAAGACGGTGGAAGAATGGGCTGATGGAAGGGACAGAGGGTAGATGGAGGGGATGGCCGGTAGCGGGGACAGAAAGAGGGACGGAGGGACAGGTGGGTGGGGTGGAAGGATGGATGGAAGCACAGGGGAAGGGTCGGTGGGTGGAAGGATGTGTTGGAAGGACAGAAAGGTGGATGGAGGGATGGAAGGACAGGGGGACGGTGGGTGGATGAAGGATGGAAGGGAGGACGGGTGTGCAGGCGTGGAAGGCTGCGAGGGCAGCTGGAAGGAAGGAGGAAGGGATGGTTGGGGGTCTGGAAGGCAGGAAGGGAGGATGGACGGAGGGAGAGGGGAAGGCAGGGTGGGTGCTGGAGGGAGATGGGGCAGAGAAGAGCCCTGGGGCAGGGCGGGTGGGGGCCGGGGTGCTGTGCAGTGCACGGCACTGCAGCAGGGCAGCAGCCGGGGGGGGTTCGCCCGTACCTGGCAGGTACATGTTGAGCAGCAGTGGCACCGCTCCGGCGCCGTGTCTCATGGCAGCTGTGGGGGTGGCCCGCGGGCTGCATGTTTTAATATTCCTGCCCCTATTATTATTATTATTATTCCACTTTATCAGGGAGCAGCTGATGGCGAATAAATGGCAGCGGGACGGGCAGGGGACGG
>NW_008794888.1:4282211-4288905 GCF_000699145.1 Aptenodytes forsteri | reverse complement strand
GCTCGGCTCGGGGCCCCGGCTCCAGCCCTCTGCTGTTAACTCTTCGCAAACACGGCGCTGCCATCCCAGCTGGGAGCGGAGCTCGGACACTGCCTGGAGACCGCCCGGGCCCGGCCTCCCACCACCACCACCAGCATCCTGCTCCCCAACCCGGTCGGCCGGCCGGCGCACACCGGGCCCCACCGGCCGGCCGGCGCACACGGCGGTCCCCACACTGCCAGCGTCGCCTGAGCCCTCTGCATCTCACCGTGTGGCATCGTCCCGCCTGCCTCCATCCCTCCAAGCCACCCACGCTGCCGGCCGTGGGGCTCCCTGCCTGCCCCTTCCCCAGCTCCAGGGTCCTCAGCACAGTCCTGGGGTCCCCTTGTAGCCCCCAGAGCCCTGGGGTGGGTCAGTTGTGTCCCTGCCACATCCCTCCACCTCCGGGACCCTTATGCTGAGGTCCCTTTACAGTGCCCAGAGCTCCGGGGTGGGTAAGTGCATCTCCAGCGGTTGGTGACACCAGGACGTACCACAGCTCTGCCACCTCCCTGGCTTCTCTGTGCCCTTCTGGCCAGTCCCTGCCTCAGGGAGGGTTAAGCCTGTGACCATCCTGGGGTCCCCAGCCCTGTCCCGATCTCTTGCCCATTTTTATTAGGACCTGTAGAAGCTGGGTGACCCCCAACACCCACCCAAACCTGCATGGCCCCATCTCCACCAGCTTGTCTTGGGCAGCCCTGGGTGTTGTGAAGATGGGAGGGCAATTAGGGGAGAAACTTGTAACAGGGAAAGGGTCTGGAGTGGTCTCGGCTCCCAAAAGACACATCTGGCCAGGTTTTTCCCCATCACCCATGGCTCCAACTGCTACATGCAGCTGCAGGGTGCCGGCGGAGGGTCCGCGCTTGAGGCAGCCAGGCAGCGTGCCAGCAGCGGGCACCAGCTCTGCTCCATGAATCCAATGCTGTACAGCCAAGCCACCCATCAGCCCGTGACCTCTCCTGCGGTGTTTCATTGATGTCTAGTAAAAGGATGAGCTCTCACGCCGGACTTAGCCGAATTTCTTGAAAGTGGTCATTGTGAGACATGAATGGTGGCTCCTCCTGGGTGGGGGTGTCCAAAGAGTTTAGGAAACAGGGGGTCCCATGGGTGCTGAGCTGGGCTCTGGATGCTCCACCCCTGCTGCCCATCTCCATCGGGGACAGAGCTCAGATGCTGGCAGGGGAGACATGAGCAGAGCCCACAGTACTCCCCCACCAATTCCCCACCAATCCTGTTTGGATGTAACAGCCCTTAAAAAGTTTCTCTTCCCCCCAGCTTGTCCCCTGAGCTCCCCTGAACCCCGCAGCGGGGTGTCCCAGCTCTGTACAGCCCAACAGCCCCGGCTGCTCCCCCCATCCCTCTCCTCCCCAGTCCCCCAAGTGCAGCACTCCCGGCAGCGGCTCCGCAGCCTCCCAGACTTGCTTTCCCAGCCTGAGTTACTGGAACAAACCGCAGGCAACGGAAAACAAGCCCCGAGACAGGGGGGTGGGGTGGGGAGGGGGCCCGACCTGCCAAGCCCCTCTCCTCCTGGCACCCCTGGTGACCAGGATCCTCCTCCAGCAAACCTGCATGGCGGAGGGCACAGGGGGCAGCGGGGGGGGGGCGCGGGCGTGGGGTGAGGGACACTGCATCAACCTGGAGTGGGGGGAGTAGTTTGGAATCAGCCTGAGAAGCAGAGTTAGGGCTGCAGGAGCTGGAGGTGAGGAGGCTGTGGGGGGCACTGGGGATGGGGACTCCTGGGTCCCTGGGAAAGCCAGTGGGTGGGGGGACTTACAGTAGGATGTGAGGGGACTGGGGGCTTTGGGGGACCTGGGGGCTGAGGGGTGCAGAGGGGCAGGGAGTGTGGGGTCCCAGGGACTGGGGAGCCCTGTGCCTGTGCAGAGCTTTGGGGACCTGAGCAATGTGACCCGAGGTTCATGGGGGAGCTGGGACATGGGGGAGCTGGGGCGGACTCACAGGATGGGGGGGCAGGGTACACGACGAATCCAGGGAACAGGGGCCCAGGTCCATGGGGGAGCCAGGGGATGGTGCTTCGGGTCCATGGGGGGTCTGGGAGATGAGGGTCCAGGTCTGTGGGGCTCCACGGGACAGAGCCCGGACACGTGGAACACCCAGCTGGCAGCAGCAGAAGGACCCTCTGGCTGCAAGCAGGCAGTTTGCCCCCCACCCCCCAACCCAGCGCTCTCCCCCTGCCCCAGGATGGAGCAATAAGGACCCCACATTTTGCCATGACCCCCACACATCCCCCCCCCCGTCGCAGCCCTATGCGCAGGTGCCCAGGATAACTTCACCTGTGTGCCGGCGGCGTGGAGCAGAGCTGAGCTGACGTGGCCTTGGGCTGGCTGCAGTCCGGCCGGGTGTGCAGGAATGTGTTTGTGCAGGGGGAGAGGCTGGCTGCCGTGGGACCATGGCGGGGTGGGGCCAGCGGGGACACGGAGGAGACAGGGGAGGGCTCGGGGGCACCCCACAGCGGGGACGCCCTGCGGGATGGGGATGCACAAGGTGCTGGGGCTTTAGCATGGCGCACATGGGGGTGCAAGGGGAGAGGGAGCGGGGACATGCAGGGCGTGCATGGGCACACTTGCGTGCACGCTCATGTGCAAGCTCGTGTGTGCAGTGCACACACACACACATGCACACACTCACACACACGTCAGGGCTGGGGTCTCTGTGCGGCCCTGGGTGCAGGGCGTGCACACACTGACCCCCAGCCCAGTCCTCCCCAATCTCCCAGCACCCTTCTGGGGCACCCACAGCCCCAAGGCCAGGCATGCTTGTAGCAGGGTGGGCATCTGGGGACCCAGGAGTCCAAGCCACCCTGCACTGTTCCACTGTCCTGTGGCTTTAGAGGGGATGTCCTGGGTGCAGGGACCACCTCGGGACTGGAGGCCTGTGCCCCAGGAGGGTTCGGGGTGCTGGAGCAGGATGGAAGAGAAGGAGTAGGCCGGGAAAGGGTGCTGGAGGAGGAGGAGGCTGGGTGGGGCTCCTGGTGTGCCAGGGCGGAGCCGGAGCCGGAGCCGGATGCTGGTACGGATGTGCTGGTGTGGCCAGGCTGGGGGTGGGGGGACCCGGACCCTAAGGGTGCTGGGAACAGTAAGCTGAGCCCCCTGCCAGCTGCAGGACACTGCCCCGAGGACCTCCTGCCCCTGTCCCCTGCACCCCCACACAACCCCTGTACGGCCCCTCTATAAGGCAGTGCCCCCAACCCTGCCCCAGCTGTGGCCATCCCATGTGTGGCAAGTGTGTCCCCCCCACGAGGTGACAGCGTTGGGGTCACCAACGTACCCCCCCAACGCTGCTCCTCCTCCCCAGGCCCACAGCAGGCAGGGACACCCCTCTCTCTTCCAAACTGGGGTGCGCTGAGCCTGGGAGGAGGACCCAGGGCACAACCCCCCCGGATGCCCCCTCCCAGCTCCAGTAAGGCCAGCAAGTTCCCAGTAAGTTCCCATTTCCCCAGCCAGAGCACCACAGGGGTGGAAACCATTCTGCATTCCTTCTGGTCGCTGTGCACGGGCCAGAGGTGGGGTGCAGAGAGCTCAGCCCAGGGTGGAGGTGGCCACGGGTCCAAAACTGCCTGGGGAAGGAGAAACCCCTTCCAACTGCTGAGTGCTGGGGGGCAGCAGGGCTGGGGCAGGCACCCTGTCTCCCACCCCACAGGGGGTCCCCTGGGTCTGGCAGCCCCCTGAGGAGCAGGGCAGAGGCAGGAGCACCCTTTTTTGACAAATGCCTTTATTTGCTACTGGATAGAGGTCTATTGCACAGCAGCCCGGAGGCTGCGGGGCACGCGGCCCTGCCCCTGCTCAGTGCTGGACGCGGCGGATGGATTGAATCTGGTTGGTGTGGGCCTGGCTGCTGTATTCGTTGTACTTCTTGAACTCGCCGTTCTGTCTGTCCCGCTCCAGCACGTACTGGTAGCCCCTGTATCCCGGGTACTGGTATGCCACCCACCTGCAGGCAGACCCCTGGCTCAGAGCCCGGGCCAAATCCCCCATCCCATCCCATCCCATCCCATCCCATCCCATCCCATCCCATCCCATCCCATCCCTCTGCTTGCCCTGGGAGAGCAGGGACAGGAAACACCCCATGGCTTGGATTTTCAAAGGAAGGGGGGCAGGCAGGCACCCCTCCTTTTTGGGATCTCCTTTCCCCATCCCTGGGGCTATGCAGGAGTGAGGTACTCGCTGAACCCCTGCTCTCAGCCCCCATCACCCCTCTCCCCGCTCCAGCGGGACTCACGCTCCAGCGTTCACTTTGATGGATGCCACCTCCTTGTTGCCCCAGCCCATGGCCTGCAGCGAGGGGTAGTCGTCACTCAGCTCAAACTTGTGCCCCTGGAAGTTCTCTGCCTCATAGAGGATGACTTTGCTGTCGTTGTGGTTCTGCGGAGGGAGAGAGCTGGGGGTCAGTGTGGATGGGGTGGCTTGTGCAGGGATAGAGGATGTGGCATCAGGAGGACATGCACCAAGGCACCGTGGGAGGCCTGGGACCATGCCCAGCTTTGGTGCAAGGCATGGGGATGTCCTGCAGCCTGGCACCCCCTCACCAAGACACCCCAGGGCTGCCCAGAGGATGCTGCTCTCACGCCCCTGTGGTCCCAATGCACAGCTGCCGGTGAGGGCGACAGTGGCCACATCCTCTGCACCCACATGGGCTCCTGCCCTCAGCATCCTCATGCTCCCCGAGGCTGCAGGAGGATTTCAGGGCAAGGCAGGCTGCTGAGAGCGGTCCCCCCGGCTTTGCTGGGTGCTGGGCACCGAGGGGTTAATTGCTGGGACACTGAGCGATGCGGCACTGTCCCCCGTGCCCAGCCCCCACACGCATCTATCTGCACCGAGGAGCAGTCCTGCCAGTAAGGAGTGATCTTATCGCATCCCCTTTATTAAAGCCCAAGCATATCTGCCTGGTGATTATTAAAAGTTGGGGGGGGACCCCCCGCTCGGAGGCGCAGACGTGCCGCTATTGCGAGCACCAGTGTCTCTGCAGATGGAGCAGCGATAGAGGCTGCATCTGCCTGGGCACGGCTCGGGTACCCCAGGCAGGAGGGGCACAGACCCCGCACCCCAAGCATCCCTGCGGTCCTGACGGCTCCTCTCTGCTCACCCCATCCCCAGGTATCCAGGGTGGGGGGACAAGGCCCGGGGACCCTAGCCTAGGAGGTGGCTCTCCAATGCACAAAGCAGAAGGAGCTGGGATGGTGTTTCAGGCTAAATTTTAGCCCAAAAGAGCATCCCAGGATCCTTGCAGGAAGGCGGTAGCCAGTGGGTGCAGCCACCCCTCCACCCCACAGCACCTCCGTGCGCACCTCACCCCTCCATCCCACATCCCACATAACCCGTCCTCCTGTCTGTCCGTCATCTCCCTCCATGCTGGGCTGCTGGGGGGAGACTGCCTGCCCCAAGCGCACTGCGGTGGTGTCCCCGTAACTCACTGCGCACTTGATGGGCCGGAAGGAGAGGAGGTGCTCGGTCCGGTAGCCGCTGTTCCCGCTCCAGGCCTCCCATCGGGGATAGTCACCCTTCTCCAGGATAAACTGCTGCCCCTGGTACTCGGGGTATTCGAAACCCACCCAGCTGGAGGGTAGAGGAGGAAAGCCCTCAGGGATGCATGGCACAGCCCCCAGGCTCAGCCCAGGGCCGGCTTCTCCCTCCCGTGCAGGGGATGGAGACATCCTGGCAGGGTGTGGGTCTGTCACGGAGGTCGGGGTCCTTGCTAGCAGCAAACGTCCCTTTTGAGAGTGGGACCCCTCTCCCCAGGGCCACACCGGTGCCTCCAACCCACACCTTGGCTCAACAAGGTCTCCCTGCTTTGCAGATGGGGAAACTGAGGCACCACGCAAGGAGCACAGGGAGGGAGGTCGCACGATGAGGCTGTCGGAGCCGAGGAAGGACCCGGGTGTCCTGCCTCCCCGGCAGCTCCCGACAGTCCCCTGGGAACAACGGGTTTGCTGGAGCGGGGTGTGCCAAAGGGCCGCGAGGCTGGTGGGGCACTTACGGGCCAGACTCCACCTTGATGGAGCGGATCTTGCGGAAGCCGCGCTCCATGATGCTGGGGCACTCCATGAGGAACTCGCAGCGCTTGCCCTGGAAGCTCTCCTCCTCCCACACCGTTATCTTGTACTGCCCCAGGGTATCCATAGCTTCACTGTTGGTCATGCGGGTCGCTTGGCTGCTGGCAGAGCCCTACACATCACCCCCGGCAGGTGCCCACCATTAGCCCCCAGCCACCCCGCTGCCTGCCACCGAGCCTGGGGTGCTGGCGGTGCTGCCCTCACATCCTGTGCCACCAGCCCCTCGCCCTCCCAGGCTGGTACAGGGGATGCTTCCCATTCCCCTTCCCTTGGTGCTGGGGGATCTCTGTCCGGTGACCCCCAAGTTGCTGGGGGCACTTGCGATGCTCCATCTCTCCATGTGATGTACCCGGGGCTGCCTCAGTTTCTCGGCTCCCAAGCTCCCTGCGATGACTCCTGGGGTCGGCTGGGCATGGTGGCACTGTACCCGGTGCAGGGGGGGTGGCAGTGACCCCGACTCAGACATGGGTGCGGGGTGCAGCCCTGGGGCAGAGCAGCCCACCTCTTGCAAAGATGGGTGCCAGCATCCCTCCTGCCCACACCCCTGCTATGCCATGCAGCACCCCGCAGCTTGCCCTTCCCCAGAGTGTGTGTTGGGTGGGGGGGGTC
>NW_008794888.1:4235536-4282091 GCF_000699145.1 Aptenodytes forsteri | reverse complement strand
GGGGCCGAAGTGCCGATGGTTCAGTCGGGTAGGGCGCTGTGTCAGCAGGCAGGGGATGGGGGAGGGGGGGGCGGGGTGCACACCCACCCCAGACTCCAGCTGTCCATTCCAGTTAGGCAGTGTGGCGAGAGCGGCCCCCCCGTGCCCCGCAGGGCTGACAATGAAAGTGCTGGGCTGTGTTTGCGCAGGGGCTCAGGGCACAATGGGCAAAGGGCCTGACGCACCGCTTTCCTTTCTGCCCCTGGACAATGTCCCCGCTTGGCTGGGGGATTAGGGACCCAGCCTTTGCCAGGTCACCCGCAGCCTTTGCCAGGGCTGAGGCTGGTGGGAAGGAGGTGCCAGGGTGGAGCGGTGATTTGCCAGCTGGGAGCTGAGGAGCACTGATGTCCTCACACTGGGGTGCAGGGCTCGCCTGGGGCTGCAACTGCCCCTCCGCCTGGGGCTCTGCCACCACGGGTCCCTCCTCCGGCCAGGCTCTGCCTTGCGTGGCCGGAGCTGGCAGGGCAGGGCAGGGACTCAGTCTGCACAGGCTAGGCTTTGTGTGGGGTGGGAGAAGGTTAGGGTGAGCGAGAGGGGTGGAGGAGGCGTTGGCACAGCCACAGCTTGGTCCATCCATGCTCCGGGAGATGTGCAACACCCTGCAGAGGTTTCTGTGTTGACCCCGGACCGGGCACTGGTGGACCCCAGTTACATGCTCCTCTCTTGCAATGTCCTGGGCATGTCCCCTGGCCTGGCAAAGGGCTCCCCATGCTGCCCGCACACCTCCCGCCCAGGCAGGGGACACCGTGCACAGCGGGAGGGGACCAGCTTTGGGGCAGATCTGTCCCCCTCACCTGGGCAGCAGGACCAGCCCTGCCTGGGACTGCACCATGCCATGCAGACATCCCCAGTGCCTCCCACCAGAACCTGGGCTAGACGAGGCTAACAGAGGCTGGAAAGGAAGAAGAGTGCACTGCTGAGCTGTGAAATCCCAGGTCTCTTGGCAGCAGCATTTCTTGCACCATCCCTGCGTAGCCTGCGGTGAGGCTGGGCACTCCCCACCCTCAGCTGGGCAGAAGCCATGCTGGCTTCCGAGCAAGGGCTGGCCCAGAGCACCCCAAACCCTCCCAGGAAAACCCCAGCCCTCCTGGGGATCCTGAGCACAGGGTCAGTGTCCCAAGAGAGCCCGGCCAGTGCCAGTGATGGAGGGTGCAGCGTGGGCAGCTGGTGGTGGTGTTAGGACGCCTGGCATCTCTGCCCCGTTCTCAGCAAGAATTGGGGACTGAGCAGCGACGGGCTGGGGGCAGGACTCGTGAGTCCTCTTCGTGTGTCCCCCCACTGCTCGACAACGCACCGGGCAGCATTTCCCTCCCTGCTCGGAGGCTCGGTGCGGGGCTGCGCCGATGCCTGCAGGTCCCAGCAGAGGGTGCAGCCTGGCAGCGGTTGGAGCTTGCTCCAGCTAAAGGTCGTTGGTGGCCCCTGGCCGCGGACAGGCGCTGGGGAGGCGACCCTCAGCCTGCGACGCCCTGGGTGCTCGTAGCAGGGGGGGAGACCCCCGGGGAGCTGCCTGGGGGAGCAGAGGATGGGGGGAAAGATGGAGATGCTCCCCGGGGAGGGAAGGGGATGCATGGGGGCAAGCAGACCCCCTGGCACACAGCTGGGTGGCCTGAGAACATCCCCCAAAATGCTGGGGGATAGGTTTGGGCAGACCTTAGGGAAGCCAGCATCTTGGGGAAGGTGGGGCAAGATGCAGAGTTAGCGCACTGCAGGGTTCCCCCATGCCGCTGCTGCTCCTCACCTGGGCTGTGTGAGCAGAGGCATGGGGTGCTGGTTAGTTTGGGGTGCTATGGGGTGTGAGGGCAGTCTGGGGTTATGGGGTGCATGGCACTGTGGGGAGTATTACAGAGCCTCAGGGTGTGGGGCATCGCAGGATATGTGGGATGCTGTGGGCTGTTATGGGGTGTACGTATGGGGTGTGTGGGGTGCTGCGTAGTGTGCTACAGGCTCTATGGGGCACTGGTGGTATGCCATGAGGGGCACGCAGGCAGCTTAGTCACTCCCATACAACCCTTTGGATAAAAGCATTGCAGGGGAGAAACTCACCCCCAGCTGCAGGCTGCCCCCCTTCCTCGCTTCTCAGCGTGTCCTACACGCTGGGATGTGCCTCACCCTCCCGCTCGGCACATTTGGGGCAGCCACATGGGAGCCGCAGCTGCGTCCGGGGACAGTGGATCAGGGGGGTCACCCACGAGTGGCTGTGCCAAGGGCCCTTCCCCACTGCACCCCAGGATACTGATGCAGCCTGCCCTCCCTGGGGCATCTCCCAGCGCCTCCAGGCAGTCCCTGGCACCACCCAGCATCCCCGTGGCTGGGTCACCTGCCAGCCCCCAGCCGCACCTGCCCGGCCGGGGATACGGGCAGCGGGAGGCTGGTGCGGGGGCAGGCAGCGACTCTGCTCAAGGGCAGCTGCTAATTTTGGCTCTGGGAGCTGGTTAGTGCTCACCCAGGGCCTCCTGCATAAGCTAATTTAATAAGGACCCCGCATCGCTCCCGGCTCAGCCTGTTCCTGCGCTAGCAAAACAGATCGGGTTTCTCCGTGCCACAGGGCACAGTGTGGGCGGCCGGCAGCCCCGGGGGCACAGTGGGAGGACAGGGTCGCCCAAGTGCTCCGTGCCAAGCCCAGACCATGCCGTCCATGGTCCCCAGCTGTGGGATTATACCCTATGCCTTGTGCAGGTGCTGGTCCTGGGATGGTGCCTGGCTTGGGGAGCTGAGCAGGCTGAAAGGCAGCCCCGAGGGAGGTGAGGCAGGTGCTGCCTGGGCATCCTGATGCTGATGCCACATCTGGGACACATCTGGGGCTTATGGCAGCATGCTGTCTTTCCCACTGCTGTTACGAGTATCTGGGCTAGCTGACCAGGCCAGCACAGCTGTGTGCAGTCCTGCCTCTGGCTGATGCCATGGGCTGAGCCCTGGCCGCCACCCCCCCGAGCCCCACTAGCCCCTCTCTCCTTGCCCCCAACCCCTCTGGGAGCTGCACCGTCACCCCAAGGGGCTGGAGGTCCAGGGCCTGGGCCGAGCAGGAGCAGATGGAGCTGGTGCCGGCCCCTGTTTGTCTTTCTCCCCAGTTGCCTGGTGCTCTGTTTGTTCTGGGGATGACTTCCTGCTGCCAGGGCCAAAACAGGTGGCTTTTATTTGCAGGGTCTGGCTGATTAGATCGGGGCAGTGTGTCGTTCCCCCCACGCAGCCCCACTGCTCCTTTTTCCTCCCCTTTCTCCCCCAGCCTCATTTCCCTGGGAAATCATCCTCCTCGGCAAGGATGCAAACACCCCCCTTCCCTCCCCAAGCATCTCCCCTTCCAGGCTGCCCTGAACATGGCCACACCAGGATTGGTAAATCCCAGCCCAAACCCCCTCTTCCTCTTGCTGGGTCCCCAAATGTCCCCAGCAGAGCTGAGGGGCTCGCTGGGGTCCCCAATGCCACTTGTCCCCTCCTGGGGCCTTGCTGGCCACAGAGGACACACGTGTGCAGGCACACACCCTCCCCAGAAGCCTCCTTGCACAGGCACTGCCTTGCACAGGGAGCCCTGGCACACGCCAGCCGCCCCGCACGCACGTGTCCCCCGTGCACCCAGCCGTCCCCTCCCCGCAGCCGGAAACTCCCGGGATCGCAAACAGCCTGGCAGATGTTGCTGGGATTAGCTCCTACACAGGCGCACACGCACGCCATGGGCTGCCAGCCGTTCTGTGCCCGGAGAGGTCCCGGGCACTCGGGCTCCCCTGGGTAGAGCTTGTCGGGTACCTGCCCCAGCTCCTGCTGCACCCAGAGCAGGATGAGTCCTCAGGGTGAGCAGGCAGTGAGAGAGGAACCCCATGGGAACTGGGGACCACGATGCTGACTGGGCTCTGGGTATCATCACCAATGGCCGGAGAAGGGCAGGGACGCAGTGGAGGGCACAGCCACTTGCAGTGCAAGGGGTACCCACACTGGGTACAGCTCACAGCTGGGTCTTCCAAACAGCCTGCTGAGGTGGTCTTCCACGCAGCACCCCTCACCCCAGCCTCTGCTCTCCCCACGCACCCGTGGCTCTCAGCCAGCCACCAGTACCCCCGCTGGGACCGGCTCTCCAGACCTGCTCACCCGCTGCCCCCACCGGCACCCTGGCCACCCCCGGGCATGCTGCTCACCCCCTCCCTGTGGGACCATGGGTGCCCTCTCTGCCCTGTGGCACCCGCGGCTCTGGAGATGTACCCGCAAAGACCGACCAAGACAAGGATACCCCCAGGGACACATGCTCACCCCCTGCCAGCCATCCAGGACCCGTCCTGCATGGCCCCTGCCTGGCCCTGCCTGCGGGCTGTGGTCTGCCCCTGGCATGGGGGTGTGCTCAGTCCCCCAGCTCTGCCAGCCTTGCTCAGTCCCCAGGAGCTGCTGGGGGAGCCGTGGCCTCACCTGCCTGCTCCCCACTGTTCCCATGGGGACTAATCCCACCTGAAGGTCAGGGAGGCTCCGCCAGCTGCTCACCTCCTGCCTGTGGATTACAGCCTGGGTGTGAGCAGGCCCCCCCTGCCGCATCCCCAGGCTGGCCCAGCCCCGGTATGGGACTGACAGCAGGACAAAACCCAGCCGGGCTGCTCCAAAAGGGGCCCCAGGGTGGCAGGTCCCTTGCAGCTTCAGGTGTCCACCCCACATCCATCATACCCTACCCAGATGGGGATGCCAGGCACCGGGGCAGAGGAGCTGGTACCTGGTCCTTGGGTCCAGATCCTGACCTGAAATGCAGCCCGCTGGTGCCAGCCACTGCGACCTCCTGCCTGTTACCCCAGATGACCCCAGCCTGGCACCCCCAGGGCACCCCATAGCTAGTGTCCTGGAGAAACATGCTGGACCCCACACAGTGCCCAGTGCAGACCAGTCCCAGGGGAGTAGTGATGGAGACAGAGGGAGCATGTCCAACCCTGCACCCAGCCCGTCCTGGATGCAGTTGCGGGTGCATCTCCTGCAGTACCTCGTATCATATTTGAAGGGGCACCACGGGGTGAGCACAGCTTCCCGGGTCCCAGCTTTACCCAGCACCTGGGGTGTTGCCATGGGGGTGCAGGGTGCAAGAACAGGGCTGGGGGTGGGCTGGTCCTTGGACCTCCCCTCCCCAGCTCCCTCAGCCCCCCAGCCAGGGGATGCCAACTCAGCCAGTGCCTGGCCAAGGTCCCACTCCACACCGGTGCTCCTCCACTCCTTTGTCGGCAACACCTGTAGTGCCAGGCGCCCCAAGCCAGAGTGACGCTCATCCAGGAGGCAGACAAAAAGCCTGGCAGTGGCGGCTCCCCTCCTCCAGCAGCTCTGAGGAGGCAGCACAGGCGGGGGCCAAGCCAGGTGCTGCGGCAAGAACAGAACATCCTGCCTCGGGGCTCCCGAAGGCAGCAACAGCTGGGCCAGGAGCAGCAGCCCTGGCACCCTACTCAACGTCCATCTCCTGGGCAGGCTGCCCACGTGCTTCCCGGGGCCACCAGCTGGCCTGGGAGAGGGGAGCCCCATTGCTCACCCCTTCCCCAGAGGCCCCATGGGAGGATGGGGCTGACACACTCCAAGATGCAGGACTAGTGCAAGCTCTGTTTTTTTCCCCCCAGCACCTTGAGTCCTTCAGCAGGACTCCCCCCATCCCCTTCACTCATGGAGGTTCAGAGCCCTTTCCTGGGTCAATAGAAAAACCCGTCCCCTCATCCTAGTGGCCTGTGGGTGCAGGGGGGAGGATGCCAGGCTGTACCCACCTTGTGCCCGATGCTCCCCATGGCCAGGAATGGGCTGGGGCTGGGCAGAGCTGCCTGTTGTTTCACCATAGCAGGATGCAGCTCCACGCCTGGGACCCACCTCTCCCCTCCACCCTGCCTGCCAAATAGCAATAAGCTTGTCCCAGAGCCAGCTGGGCTGAAGGCTGCCTCTCTCCATGGTCTCGAGCTGGGGGGGGAATGTGTGGGATGGACCCATTGCCTGGGGGCAGTATCTGAAGCTACAGCCTGGAAGGGGGATTGCAGGACCCCAGCACAGAGCTGGGACAGTCCCTTGTGTTCCCTGCCCTGGTCCTTGCCTTGGCCAGGAGCAAGCTCGGGGGCTGGAGACAGTCAGGGGGTGCTCAGCAACACCCCGACCTCCAACATTAGCCCAGCCCCAGGGACACAAGCAGCCTCAGTCTCCTTGTGGAAGCTGGCTGGGTACACGCAGCGGTGCTGGGACAGAGTGACCTTCAGGGGCAGGGACCCCCTGCTCAGCCTGCACATCTCCTCCAGGCACAACAAAGCCATGGCAAATAGGCTGGGTGGGGGACAGCTGGGGTCTAGGGGTGCCCACACAACCCTGGTGCTCAGCCCCTGGGGTGCCCACACAGCCCTGTGTGCAGCGGCAGCTCCCTGGGCTGATCCCCCCAGGGCGCTGGGGTGCAGAGGTTAACCAGCTGCCTCTGCCACATCCTGCGGCAAAGCAGTGCCTGCCCCGGGATGGCACACCCCATCCGGGCTGGGCAGGACACACAGCCCGCAGGCAGCACCCCGCAGGCAGCCAGCAACGGTGCACGCCTCTGCTTACACCCACACCTTCATATGATCCACACACCATGGAGGACACGGAGCAGCAAGTGTGGCAAGGGGCATGGCCAGCGCACACGTTTAGCTCAGCAGGAGCACAGACACACACACACACACACGCACACATGCACACGCAGTGCAGTTAATGCAGCATCAAGATGCACCAGCTCCGCACTGCCTGCCCAACCCAGGGAGGGTATACACACACATGCACAGCCATGCACACAGATGCACACACATAAACATATATATGCAAATGCACACACATACACACACACACCTGCATACAACTACACCTATATGCAAATGCAGACATGGGCACTCATGCCTCCCCAGTGCGCCTCCTGCACCCTGCCCTCCCCATGCAAATCCTCCCCGTGCAAAGCTGCACCATGCAAATCCCCAGCCCAGGTCCCCGGGTCCCCAATGCCACGCAAACGGCCATGTGGGGCCCAGGGGGTGGGGGGACAGCACCGCACAGTGCAGGTAGCAGCACCCCCCTGCGCCTCATCCCCTGCCAGACTGGCACAGCCCTTGGCACTGGTGCTGGCTCTGACATGGGAGACGTGGGTGTTTAAAGCCCCTGGCTCTGCCCAGCTTGGGGATCAGCTCACACTTGGGTGCAAACCCTGCCAAAGGGCCATTCCCCAGCCAACACAGCCCCTAGGGCAATGTGGCTTCCCGGGGCCACCCCCAGCTTTGAAGGGTGTCACGGCTTCCCAGTGCCACTGGGCTGGCAGAGCTGGGACAGGGAGAGCAGGCTGGGAAGGTGGCGGGGGGGCGGGCATTTTCTAGTGCTGCTGCTTGTGGCTGTCCCCTTCTCCTACTGGGACACCCATGCTGCCCTTCACACAGACCTGCTGCTGGTGCCAGCACAGGGTCTGGCTCCCTGGCTGCTGCCCGGATACCTGAAAAGCCAAAAAAATGCTTTTCTGGAGCATCAGGGCTATCTACAGGGTACAACATAGGTCCCACAGGGTGCAGGCTCATGCTAGAGCACAAGGCAGCCCAGCAGTGCATGGAATCACTGAGGGAGAGTGAGGCGGCCGGGCAGCATCTTTGCAGCCCTGCTCTGACAGATATCATCTCTGCCGGGCTCTGCCCCCACGGGGACGCACGTGTGGCGGCTGGAGCAGCATGGGCAGCAGGGTCTGGCTTTGCTCAGCGTTATTAATTGTGCTCTGTTTGATCCCAGCCTGAGCGGGGCAGCTGCAGGGGGTTACGCGTAACAGGGGATGTGTTGTGCTTTCTTGGCTTTTCAACTTTGCCAGGCTTGGTGGCAGGAGACAGAGCCCAGAGACATGGCCCAAAGGGGCCTGTGGCCACCGTGACGGCCAGTCACCACACTGTGTGGTGGCTGTTCCCAGGCTAGGATGGGCGCTTGGCTCTGGAGAGACGTGGGGAGCTCAGCACCCATGGAGATGCTCTTTGATTTTGGTGCTTTCCCACACCACCAGTTGGAAACTTTCTGAGCCTCTGCCCAGGCGGGGAGCCCAGGAGGTGCGTTGTCTCCATCCCTTGCAGGGGCACCCCAGGGAGGGAGCAGGGCTCTTCTGCTCCAGGGCAGGGGCTGCTGAGCCTTGTCCTGCATATGGATTGGATGGGGGTGAGGGAAAGCAGCAGGAATCATCCTGTCCCTTGGCACACTCCTGGGCTCCTTCACCTCCAGCCTCTCCTCCATCTACACTGTGGGGCTGGGCTCAGCCTTTGCGGCGTTTGTGGAGAGACTGCAGGAAGGGCTCGGGACCCACCTGTACACTCAGAGCATCCCTGAGCATGGCGGGGCTGGAGCTGGATCCTGTGCTACAAGAGAAGTGCTCGTGCCTGCTGGGGAGCGCCCGGGAGCGGCATTCCTAGGGCAGGGCAGGACCATGCTTGGGGCTGTCAGAGAAATTGCAGACATGGCCAGCCAAGGAGGTGTGGAGCATTTTGCACCCCACAGACAACCTACTGGGGTGGGAGGAAAGCAGGTCCATTGCTGTCCCATCTCCTAGCCCTCCAGGACTCCCTGCTGTCTCCATGTGGCTAGGAGCAGCCCCGGGCTCCGAATGTTTCTGTGCTGGCGGAAGGCAATGGGGATGGGACAGGACACGGGATGGGACAGGAGTCCAAGTCAAGCACTGCACTGCGCTTTGAGAGCAGGGCAGGCAGTGGGCAGTGCTGTCCTGGAAGAGACTCCCCAGCTTGTCAAATCCAGCCCCCCCATACCCTTCCACAGCAAGCATGGGCAGGGGTATTGCCTCCAGCAGGAGCTGGTACCTGGCCCGCAGGATGAGGGTGAGCAGCAGGTGAAACTTGCCCAGGGCAGCCCAGTGCACAGGCAGATGGACCCTGGAAGGACTGGGAAGTGCAGCTCCTGGGACCGAACCTGGGCAGAGGCGTGTGGGAAAGGATGCGACACCCCCCCCATCCTCTGCCCTCCCTCCGCACTGCCTGCACTGTGTCAGCAGATAAAGCTCCCTTGGTGCCAGCAGACCATTGAGACCTACCTGCGCATTTGGCAGAGGCTGGCGAGCTCCACCCTGGGCCAGTGCTGTGCCAGGGCAGGGCAGTGCTGCCAGGGCTCCCTGTGCCTGCCACAGCCCTGCAGTGCTGCCGGGGCGCAAGGGCCAGGCTGTCCTTCCCCAGCAAGCTGCTGCAGGCAGCGGTCAGCCGCGCAGGTGGGATGCATGTGCCTAGTGTGTTACACATGCCTGTCATGCCAAGAGCATGTGGACGTGGGACCTGCACGTCACAGCCTGCAAAGCTGAGTGTCAGAAATGCCATGTGTACCAATGCCACGCAGGTCCCATGTCCCGTGCGTGTGCAGGTCGCATGGCATTTGTGCATGCTGCGTGCAGATTGTATCATGCATGCACTGCCTGTCCATCGCTTCATGCATGTGCCATGCACAGGTCATACGCTGCACGCGTGTGTTTAGGTGAAGATTGTGTGTTGTACACACGTCCTTTGTGCGCTCCGCACACAGGCTGTATGTTCGTCCTGGCATGCGTGCTGCAAACCAGCTTGCATGTCCTGCGTGAGTTGCAAGCAAGCGTGCGCTCCCTACATGGGCTGCAGGTCGCGGGCACATGGGACACGCTGTAGCGGTGTGCGGGTGGTGTGGCGCATGTGCGCGCCAGCCGCACGCTTGCAGACGGGCTGGACCTGCCTAACGCGAGCCGAACGAACAAAACGTTCAGGTCAGGTCTTGCACGTGGGGCTCGACGCCAGGCAAGTGCAGAGTTGCTCTGGGCTCGGACGGCGTGGGCTGGAGGGGTGCTCTGCCATGGGCTGCCAGCAGCCCCTTCCCCATCCTTCTTCCTGAGCCGGGTCCCTCCAAGCTGGGAGCCGCTGTCCGTGCTGCACCCACTGCCCTGAACCAGCTCCTCCGGGGGTAAAGTCCGGAAGGTTGGATGCTTGACACCTGCTGCCTGGGAAAGCCAAACAGAGCAGGGGTGGGTTAAACTGGCACAGCAGCGTGGGGAGGCAGGGTGGGAAAACAGGGCAGGAAGGAAGGAAGGAAGGAAGGAAGGAAGGAAGGAAGGAAAAGGAAGAAAGGAAGAAAGGAAGAAAGGAAGGAAGAAAGGAAGAAAGGAAGGAAGAAAGGAAGAAAGGAAGGAAGAAAGGAAGAAAGGAAGGAAGAAAGGAAGAAAGGAAGGAAGAAAGGAAGAAAGTAAATGAAGGCGGGGAGTGGAACAGAAAGGATCAGAAAATACAGGAGAGAGAGAAGGGAAGAGTTAAGGGAAGGGGACAGCCGGGATGGTGTCCCCTGAGCCCATCCCCTTCCCTCCCGGGAGTTCGGGGGTGCCACTGGGCTCTCAGTGCTTGTCCCAGGGGAGCCCCCAGGGCGTCCTCCCCGCCCAGGACCCTGCTCCCAGCTGGGCAGGCAGGAGCCCGGCCCAGGTGTGCCGGGCTACAGCACCTCACCTGGCTCCGGTGACACGCTGGCAGCTGGCAGGTGAGCGGCTTCGCCTTCCCCCGCCGGCTCACGAGCAGAAAATGAGGGTGACGCCGGCTGGATGGGGCTTTTATAGCCCTGATAAAAATAGCGCTGGCTGGCCGGTGATCGGGGGGCCGGAGAGATGTGACTGAGCAGAGACAGGCGAGAGGGTTGGGCTGGCGGCGGCGAGCCTTCTTCCCAGCACACCTGTCACGGCTCTGTGTTTGCTCAGAGCAAATATTGACCCAGGGAAGGCAGGCTGGGCAAGGGAGGCGATTAGCGAACCTAGATTAGAGGCAGAGCAGGTCTCTATGCAAACTCTCCAGGGCTGCCTTTGTTAATGGGAGCCTGATGGGCTGATAGGAGCCAGGAGCCTGGGTGCTGGCGCGGGCGGTGGGGAGGAGGAGGTGGGGGGGGGAGAGGAGGAGGCATTCATTAACCTGCACTGGAACAACACCAGCTGTCACTTTTCCACCCACCTGCCTGGCTCACTTTGCAGCTGGGGGTGAGGGGAGAGCGGGGGGCCAGGGGAGACAGGTGTGGGGGTACCCCACCTGGGCAGCTCTGGGGTGGGGGCTGCTTGCTTGCAATGCCTTGGGCTGCTGAAAGGTGAGGGAGCGGTAAGGTCCCGGGGCTGGAAAGCAAAGCTACCGCCTATCCTAAGCAACTTGACACTGGTGCCAGTGATGGCAAGGACCCCCTTGCCCCCCCCCCAATCCCCCCACTCATGCTGAAGACCCCTTGGGCACACCAGGGAGATGCACACTTCATTGACAGGAGCCCACAGACCTCTGAGCCGGGCAGCAAAGCAGAACTCAACAAAGCCACCTCTGCTCGCTCTCTTTGGGAGCGTTTCCAGCACGGCTGCATGGGCCAGGAGCCAGCCCTCCCAACGCAGCCGCGAGAACAGGATGTGTTTCACTCCATGTGCACATGCCTTCCCGTGGAGTCACCGCATCCCAGAGTCACACCACTCTTCCGCATCCTGGCTGTGTCACAGCGGGGTAAGCGGTGCAGACACCCCCATGCTGGCTCTGGGGGCAGCGTGCAGAGCCCATGGGGGCCAGGAGAAGTTTAGACACACTCCTGTAGCACCCAGCCACGCTTCTCAGCCCTGACAATCCTCAGCTGATCTCAGCCGGAGCCAGCAGGAGCTGGCCTATCTCTCTGGGTTACTCTGGCACCCGCAGCTCCCTGGATAACGGAGCATGAAGTGCAGCTTCTGTGGCAGGAGAAGTTCCTTTGTGCAAGTGCACTGGCGTGTTTGTTTGTGTAGATGGGTGTGTTTGTGGCTGGGGAAGGGGGTAATGCTGCTTTAACACCCACAGCAGACACCTGCAGGTATCCTGGTCCTGGGTGTGCTTTAGAAACTGCCACCACTGTCCTTTCCAGAGCAGGAGTGTGCTTGCAGTGGATTCCCAAATAGAAGTGGATAGGTGCAGATCCTTATCAGCCACTGCCACCCAACTCTTCTTCCCTGGAGACTTGTCTCTCAGAATCAGGATTTTGAAAGGCAGGCTCCATCCCTCCTGCCTGCTGCTGTCTCTGGGGCTGAGGTCCTGCAGGCTCCCAGCCCAGCAGAGCCTGGCACGGGAATGAGCTGGAGTGATGCCAACCTGCTGGCCTCGGTCACCCTGATCCTCTTTTCCAGTAGTTTTAGCAGCAAAGGAAACGCAGAACCACTGCTGCCCTGGGTTGTGGTGCTAAGAGGAAACATGATATTCCCTCTCTTTTTGACACTATACAGGCCCTGATGCTCGGGCTTGCCCACTTCTTTCCCAGCGTGGAAAACACACTGGGCAGGACTCTCGCCTCTCCCTGCCAGGCCACGCACCGGCAGAGCAGAGCAGAGCAGCAGCTCCTGGCATAGGCTGCCTGGCTGCCCCCCCCCCCCTTTCCGGAGAAGCTAGAAAACCCCCAAACACCACACTGCTGCTGCTGTAGCTCCAACAGACATCTCCAAGACAGCACTATGTGCTCTGCCAGAAATGCTTTCTCACCCCAACCTCTCTCCTGCAAGGGCAGGGCCCCACCACGCACCAAATAACAGCAAAGACTGCCCTTGCAGGGCTACCCTATGGAAAACGGGAGAAAAGCGGGTCCCTTGAGCTTGCAGAGTGCCCTGCACTGGACAGCTATCCCAGGCAACATCTTCCACCTGCCCTGGCCCTGGCATCTCCAGGGCAGCACCTACCGGCGTGTGCTCTTCCCTGGCAGGCAGGCAGGCAGGCAGGCAGCGCTGGGACCCAAGCCCCTGCTTATGCACTCAGCAGGGCTGGCCCCGGCAGAGGCAGGCTCAGCCTCCTCTTGCAGCAGCCAAGGGTTTGTGCTGCCTCACTGTCCCATGAGGACTGACCAGCTCACATCAGAACACCTCTCATGTCCATCGGGAGCCACCGTTGTGCCCCGGCCTGACCTGGGCATGGACTAAAAAGTCCCCATTCCCAAATACCAAAGCAACACAGCTGAGCCAGCAAAGCCCGGCATCTCAGACATGGGAGGCCAGGGATGAAGGGTCTCTTCACAGTCCTGCCAAGGGTTTTGGGAGGATGACCTTCACATTTTTTCTCTCCAGACTTTACCTGGCCTGCGCAGACACCGCAGGCTAGTCAGGGCAGGACCTTTCCAGGTTCCTACCTAATACTCAGTACAGGGGGAAAAGGGGCCGATTCCAACCAGGGGCTGTGCACACCTGCAGCAGGGGGCCCAGGGGACTGTCCCCTAACACTGCCACCTTTCCCACATGGACACAGAGCCACGCCAAGTGGGTCTTTTGCAGGGGATCCAGGCTCCCCAGCTGCAGTGGGACAGCAGAGCCTTGCAGACACCCTGGCAGGGAAGACCAAGAGCAGCTTTGTTCCCTTCCCTTTATCTCCCAGACAATGGCACGATTCAGCAGGTGTTAAATGTTTTAATGGGATTCAGGATAGCTTCTGTTGCCCACCTGCCCCAAGGCCATTTCACCCCTCCCTAGGAGCCAGGACTAACAGCCAAGAAGAAAAGGCCTGTTGTGTGTTGCATTAACTGCCTGATGACTGAGCACTCCTGATAACTAACACAAGAAGGAGGGGAGCCCCATTAGCTTGCCAAGCCATCCTCACGCTGGCCGTATACCTGCCAGTAGCCTGTCCTGGATGGCCTGGCCACCAACCCCAGCCCCATGGGAACATCACCCCACTTCACCACCCGAACACCAGTGGGAAGGAGCGGGACCCGTATCTACAATATCTCCATTAGAGAGATGTGCATTAGAAACATGGCTGGTGTTGTGGCAGGGGCCAAATCCAGTCCTGGAAGCCAGTACAGCAAGCTCAGACTTCCTCCTGCCTGAGACCCAAATGTGGTCAGCAGAGCCAGGGCTTCTCCCCTCTTCTGGGAACTGGGCTGTGGGTCTGGCTCTACTACAGTCCCACGGTTCATCGCCTTTGCCCTTGGCAGTGGGTAGCAACAAAGCCTCTTGCTAAGGGACAAGTCCTCCCCACCAGCGCTGCACATCTCTGCCCACCCTTCACCTCACCACTGCCCCCAAGATGCAAGTGTGGGGAGGAGCAGCAGGGAAGCACTGAAGCCCCTGGGTGAGTGCATTGCTGCAGGCTCCCCACTCTGCAGAGCTCACCCCAAGCGGTGCCTGGGGGTGCTGCTGTCTCCCACTCCCTTTGCCAAAGGGACAGCGGTATGGCTTGGTTGCACATGCGAGTGTTTTCCAAAACCAGGGCCAGGGTCTAGTTCCCAGCTTGAGAAGAGGAAGCAGGAATTTCCCCAGTTTGGGAAAGGGGCTGTCCCTGGTGTATTTTTAACTTAGGATGAGGATAAAAGAAGAAAAGTGCGTGACAGCTGCTAATGGCTTTGCTTGGTGCACGCTGAGTGGTTCTGGTTGACAGGCACCAGAGAAGACCTAGAATAGAGGTGACAAACCACCATCTCACACCTGAGCCAAGGGAAGAAAGATTTCTCTCTCAGATGTGTAGGTAGCTCTCAGACCTCTTGTTCCCTGACTCACCCGTTGCTGAAGGCACTGTCTCAGGGCTCTCTCCTACTAGAGGGACCCTAATCAGAAAAGTGAATTTACCTCTGATAGTGCTCCAACAGGCAAGTACAGTGTGAGTTCCGTTTTCTCCAGGTCCAGGCTGTGTTCAGTACAGGAGAGTGGGGAGGATAGGAGCTTTAATGACAAAAAAGTCATTCCCTGCACATGTGTCTGCACTCAGGCTCCATCCATTTGCTCTTGGGTGTTACAGCACACTAACACACAGCATTTCCCATGTTGACCCATCTGTGCCACAAGGCAGAGGAGTTAACAGCGACGCAGTCCAGAGAGCATCAGATCACACAGCAGGTCTGGGGATGGACAAACTCACTGACCCTGTCTCCGCTGCTCCAGGCTGCTCTTGGGCTCCTGCAGGCAGCTGGACTCAACCTGCTTTAGGACAATGGCGAGGCTCCTGCCCCTGCCTGTGTGACCCATTTGGGAAGCCTGTCACAGGACTACAGAGCATCTGTAGCGAGCAAATCCTACTGAGGAGCCTGCATCAAGCAAAGTCACCCTAATTGGACTGAACAGCCAGGCCCTGCTGCTGCCTTGAGCTGGGGAAGAAGGAGGTGGTACCCTGTCACCTGTTCAGCACCAGCTGAAGCCCAGAGGAAGACAGAAAAGCTGCCGTGACTTAGCATACCTGGCACACAGAGTGTCGGGGAGGGAGGAGAGGGTCTGCACTTCTCATGAGAAAGATCCAGGACCCACGTGAAGGCCCCAGGAGCCCAGGCTGAGCTCAGGAGCTGGCAGTGCCTTTGCTGTATCTCTGACAACAGGAACAGCTCGGCCCTGGGGCTTAGTAACGGTTACGCACGCAGGGCTCCTGCACAGAGCAGAGCGCTGGGGTGGTGCTGGATGAGCTGCAGCACCCCTGGGCACAGCAGGCATCTGCCCTCTGCCGAGCAGGGCAAAAGCCCTCTGCAGCTCCTCGTGCACGGTCTTCTCTTGGGCTGCAAGGGGAGAAGGTGCAGCCCCGGTCTTGGCTCGGTGCTGGCACCGGGAACACAGGACAGGAGGGTTTGGAGGGGGACACCAGCTGCATCCCCCCCAGAGCAGGGTGGCTGGGTGAGCCCTGCGTAGCGGAGCCCGTAGCAGGGCTGCAGAAGAGGGGAGATGCTGCAAACCCACCCTTGCTGCCTGGCACGGCCGGCCTGCCGGCTCTGCCGAGGAGCAGGCAGCCGGCGCCCGGCACCGGGCGCAGCTCCGCGCTGGCACCTGGGATTTCTCACAAGTAACACTGCCACCTCCCGGCTGTGACAAACCCCGCTCCTTCACAGTGACACCCTCCCGCAGCCTGCCGGACCCCTGCGCCAGGCCAAGGCTCAAAGCATCCCCTTCCCCAGGTGACAGCCTTGCAGTTTGAAAAGGGGATAGCTCCTCCAGGGCGCTCCCAAACCCAGATGCATCGATTACATACGCTACTCGCCGGTGCCTGTGTGCCCAGAGGCCAAGCTCCTTTTATTGGGCTGCCGAGTGTGCTAGACGGTGCTGCAGCTGCTCTCTCAGGCTGCAGCTGCTCTCTCAGGCTGGGTCGCTGTATGTGGGACCTGCAGTAGCCACTGGAGCAAGGAAGGGGAGAGGAGGATTTCAGTACCTGCACCCTACTGATGTCGGCAGGGGCTCAGCACCTCAATGCCCAGCTGTCAGTCCTTCCTCGGCTACATTTCAAAGCAGATTCCACTTCTCTCCCAGCTGGTACAGACTGGGGGCAGTGGGAACAGTCACAGAGGCTGTCCATGTGCTCCCTGTAGCGCAGGGAGGTTCTTTTCTGATGACGTGGCCAGCCACAGAGAGGAGAGATCTCATGAACTCTGCTGTGGAGTTACCAGAGGATTCAAATTGGAGCTGAGGACATAATCAGGACATACCTCCTGAGAGGCAGCCAGCATGCTGAGCTCAGGTCATGGTGTGAGAGTGTCAGAGTTGCTCTGGACATCACAGGGACAGGATGAAGAGTGGAGACAGTTGATGCGCTTGAAGAGCTCAAGCAGCACAGTGCCCAGCAGTTATGCTCTTGAGGGTGGGGGTGCTGGATTGGTGATTCTGAAGAAGAAGAGATTGCTTTTGGGGTGGGGGGAGTGCAGGCTGTTGCCGCCTCACCCCAGGCAACTATCCCTCCTTGAGGGATCACGGGGAACACCCATCGTCTATCTAGACAAGACTCCTGCAGCTCTGGAGATGACATCTCCATCCAACAACCTTCTCCCACGCTCCCTCAATCCAATCTCCCTGCACTTCTCCCCAAGCTGGGGCAAATCCTCATGCTTTGCCCTCAGCCCCAAATCTGCCTCCCCAACGGTGGCCATTCCCTCAACCTAACTAGATCCCACACCATCTTGGACTACGAAAGCTTTGCCCCCTTTCTGCTGTCAAAGGCTGTGCTGCCTGCTCCTTGACCCCTTTTCCCAAGAGACCCTCTTTGTGTTGGGCTCTCCAGTGCCTCAGGCTGGCCCCCTTTGCCAGCTGTTCACTCACAGCGCCCTGCCCCAGAGTTGCATGATGGTCTCGGGTCCACAGAAAGGCATTACCACCTCTGCTCTGTGGCTCAGGATAAACCAAGAAGGGGCAGAGGCTTTGGGAGGGGATTCCCCCTTTTGCACAGGCAGCCTTGGCATTGATAGGCATCGATCCAGCTAATCCACATGGTCTAGAAAACGGGCTTGTGCTTCAGCCTGACATATTAAGGACAGGTCCTGTCCCCCACCACAGCACAGATACACTCTGCTACCTTCGGAAAGGGCTGGGGGGGAGAGCAATGACCCTGGGCCGGGCTGTCAGCACCACCTCCCCACGGCTGGCTTCGATCAGGATATTCTGCAGTGTGTTTTCCAGCAGCAGCTCCACCAGGTTCCCAAAGGCCGGCTGCCTGCAGGGGCAAAAGTACAGGCAGAGGACAGCTATCAGAAAGCAGATAAGGCAGGCTGCTTGCTGTGACTCCTCCCAGGACACATCAGGCACAGCAGTGGAGCACACACTCTTCCCTACACACTGAGGCCAATGAACCAAAGGCTTGAGCAATGGGGTGCTGACCCTTCTCCCAGAACTGTCACCAGCTGGCGTCAGGCCTTGACCTCAGACAGAGCTGTGTGACTGTGGTTTTACGGGTTTCTCCCTCCAAGCTGTGCTGTAGTTAGTATTTGTGCATATGCTCATGGCCTGTAGCAGCGTGCAAGAGTGTAGCCACAGCAAATGCAAAGTGATGAAATACTGCAGTAAAAGTAAAAGGTAAGGTAAGCACCCACTGCACTCTAATGTGTAATACGGCCAGGAGTGTCCGAGCATAAAGCAGACTTTACTCACCACCAACATCCTGGCACTGCCCAGGACTCAGCCCCAGGACACAGCAAACCTGCACTCTTCACAAACCACACTCGGGAGAAGGTGGCTAGGCAGGCTAGCATCGATTTCCACCCAGAGCACACAGAACACCCCAGCAGAAATGCTGCAGGGCAGAAGCAGAAATGGGTTTCTGGCCAGGTGGTGTGCTGCCATGGCTCTCCTGCCTGTGCAGCTCTTGCCTTTTCTGTGTGAGTTCTTCCTCACCTGCTCATCATCTCCTTCTGCTCCCTCAACTGCTCATGGTGCAAAATCTCACTCATCCTCTCCCAAGACTCCAGAAAATCATTGTTCGGAGAGGTTTCCTGCCTCATTTCTTTCCTCTCTCCATCCTTCTCAGGGTAAAGATCTGGGGAAGCAGAGACCCTGGAGGGGACCGTGGAGCACTGTCTCCTGTCCCGGAGCTCTGCTGATTCTTCACACCGGAACTGGGAGAAATATGGAATGGGCTCATCCAGGCTTCTTCTTACTGCATCATGGAACTGGGTGTTCTCCAAGAGGCCTCTGGGAGAAGGAAAATAATGGATGAGTCCCAGCAAATCAGGTATCTGTATGATCCCAGAGGATCATTACAAGACAGTACAAATCAGAGGAAAACCCTGACTGATGTCAATGTTTAGTCTGACCCTTCTTGCTTTCTGGGTCTAAGGGAGGCAGCAAGATGGCTTGAGCTAAGGAAACTACCTTTGCCTCCCCAGCACTGGTTCTTTATGCAGCTGACAGACAAAATAGGTGAATCCCAATGCAGCCTGTTCCCAAGATCATGGCAGGCAGAGTGCCCTGGTTCCTGGGCAGTGACACCGATCACTATGCAGAGATGGGTGCAGCCCCTAGCTGGGGAGCAAGACTCTGCCTTTGGCTGTGTCCTGGTTTCGGCAGGGATAGAGTTAATTTTCTTCCTAGTAGCTGGTACAGTGCTGTGTTTTGGATTTAGGGTGAGAACAATGTTGATAGCAACAACTAAAACGTCGTTGTGTTAAGTAGTGCTTACACCAGTCAAGGACTTTTCAGCTTCCCGTGCTCTACCGACTGAGAAGGCTGGAGGTGCACAAGAAGCCGGGAGGGGGCACAGCCAGGACAGCTGACCCAAACTGGCCAAAGGGACATTCCATACCATGTGCCGTCATGCTCAGTACATAAACTGGGGGAAAGCTGGCCGGGGGGGCCGCTGCTCGGGGACTGGCTGGGCATTGGTCGGTGGGTGGTGAGCAATTGCACTGTGCATCATTTGCTTTGTATATTATTATGATGTTATTATTAGTTTCTCTTCCTTTTCTGTCCTATTAAACTGTCTTTATCTCAACCCACGAGTTTTTCTCACTTGTGCTCGTGTGGTGCTCAGTTGCCGACTGAGGTTAAACCACAACAGGCTGTCACACCAGGACTCCTGAGCTTGTAGCCCCCAAGGCAGCCTTTGACAGGCTGGATCCCCTGTTCTGGTGCAACGCAAGTGCACAGACTCCTCTGGGATTAGCAGGGGGCTGGCTGTGCTGCACACACTCCCCTGAAGGACAGGGGCTCCAAAGTGGGTGAGGGTGAAGAGACACGCACCTGATGATACCTGTGAGTATGTCAGTCACTGTCTGCAACTCCTGTTTGGAAGCAGCAGCCAGGGACAGCCATTTGGGGTCCATGTCCATCCTGTCTCTGTCCCTACTCCCGTCCACAAACTTGCTCTCCAAGGGCCAGTCGCTGAAGGGGCTGAGAAAGAAGGAGTTGTTCCATCAGTGGCAGCACTACTGAACCAAACTACCAAAGACCTGCATTGTCCTGGCTGAGCAGCAGCACTGCAGGCAAGCGGGGAGTGGTGCAGGGTGCTGGGGAAAGAGTGGGAGCTGTTGCACTTGTGACAGCAGCAGGAACACTATCATAAAAGAGGAGCACTGAGCTCTGACAGTATCTCCCTTTTGAGGGAGGGAGAGAAACACGTCCTGTCAGCTAATGCTGGGGAAAGCAAGGCACCTCCTGCCTAAGCTCCAGCTTCAGTGCAATATCACAGCATGGACAGCCCTGGTTCAGATGAAGATGCCAATCCAAAAAGCTGGATCTCTTACCGGGACAAGAAGTATTTGGGGAACTCCGAGGTGAAGTTGCTGTAGAAGTCTTCAATAGAGTAGGACCTGGCTGTCACACCAAGGTGTAAGAGGATGGGCTTGGGAGGCTCTGGTTTGACCCACACACGGCTGGCTTCTTTGTCTAAGAGTAGCCTCCTCTGAAAGTGTCCGGCAGGCAGATTGGGCATAGGGTGGTTTTTAATAGGGGGTAGCGTCTGTTGGAGAGAAAGAAATGGCAGGTACTTGGTTGTTTCTCTGGCCATAGGTAGGCTGGCATAGGTGTAAGCATTGGCATGAGAACTGGAAAGTCCAGCAGTCAGAACCACCAGATCCTGGACAAGAGACAGTGTCAAAATGATCTTGGCACTGCAGTACTGTTATCAGGCACGAGTGGCCAGGCTGGAAATCAGGTCCGCTCCCTCCTCACTGCCTAGCATGCGAGCCCCGAGTGTCAGCAGGGTTTCAGGGTCTCCCCAGGGCACTCAGGGCTGTTGTACTCAGCTCTATCCCTGTGGAACTCTGGGAGATCACCTCTGCTCTTCTGAGCACACCGGGAGTGCTGTGGAAGAAGGGATGTGCAGGAATGCATGCGGAAATTGTCCCCCGAGCCTGGAAGGAAGCCAGGAACTGACTCCAGCCACACCACATGGGCCAGTTTGGGGTTGAATTACCAGCAGTCAGTTTGGGGGAAGTTTCTTAGGGCAGGAGTATTCCAGAAGCCTGGGCCAGAAGGACACCACCCAGCTCTGGAGAAGCCCTCAGGCATCATAGGACTTCAGTGACCTTCAAGACATAGCTGTCCAGCCTCTGGGAATGAGGCCAGAGGCCTTCACCGCTCCTGACACAGACACAGCAGGCCATTGCAGGCTCCAAATTGTCACTAGGAGCTAAAACCCTAGAGGACTAAATGAAACTGTTTTTACTTTTCCACAACCATCCTTATGTTCATCCCAGTGAATGCCTCGACCTGCATCACTGATCACACCTAACAGCACAGGGCAGACAGTCCAAGCTAGAGCTGCCCTGAGCTGATACCTTCACACAGGACACTGCAGGGCATGCAGAGGCACTCTGCAGGGTCCCAGAAGCACTGTTACAGCCTTACTATGGTGGCAGTCCTGAGATAACAAGCTATGACTCCTAGCTGAATGAACCTGCTCAGGCCCAACCTCACACCAACTCCTCTTAACCCTTCCACTTCTCGGGTTGGCTGGTTCTCCACAAGCCCTGTCATTCCCACAGCACATGCTGCCGCTGGCTGTAAGCGCAGCGTGGCTCTGCCTTTGGGCCCAGGCAGTTCTGCAGAGCATTCACTGGGACCTTGTTCACACCTTGCCACCACTGCTGGAAAAGCTGCCTTCACAACTCAGAGCAGCTAACGTGGGCCCATGCACACACTTGTGTGAGCTTGAGGGGAAACAGAGATGAACCAGGCAAATTGAGCTTTAAAGCTTTCCATGCACTTAAATCAAGGCAGTTCCTGCCTGCAGCTTCTCCCGAGGCACAGAGCGCAGCTCTTTCAGCAGCGACAACAAAGTCTGCACCATGTCACGCCAGGGTCCTGCCGCTTTCCATCGTGGCACACATTCCATTGTGGCCCCAGTGTGAAACCAGTCCAGGTACCGACTGCCCTGCCCACGTGCATCTTTTCTGCTTATTCAAAACCTTTCCCCCTTTCTCCAGTCACGGGTGCACGTTTGGTTCCAGTTTCACTTCCTGTTCGCCTCAGCTGGAAAGTGACTGCCCGCAGGACACAGCCAGACAGTCTGATTCTTCCGGCTCCTCCAGTCTGTCTCCCAGAGCCTTGAAGCTGCAAATCTTGCTGTGCTCTCTGTCCAGGCTCCCATGCTGTGATATCCAGCATCTGCCTCTTTCCTAAAGCAGTCAGTTTGATTCTACTATGGGCGAGACAGGCCTGACTTACTTTGTATTTCCTGATCACAGCTGAGGATTCAGGAAGATTTTCTGTCTCAGCAGAATCTGATGACCTCTAAAAAGAAAAAAAAAACCAAAAAACCAAAAACCAAAAGAAAAAAAAGAGGAAGAAAGAGAAATCACAGTGTAGGAAAGATATGGAGCAGAACAACACTCCAGGATTTTGTTTTACTTTGCCCCAGCTGAGAGTCAATGATCTCATCCTCACATTCTTCTCTCGGGCCACATTCTTAATGTTAGTTACACATTTCTCTCCGGTGTTTATTCATGGTTAAAAATCCAGTGATCGGTTTCCAGCGCCACTCGCGCCCCTTTTTGCCCCCCCCCCCCCCCCAGGCTTCTTATACACTTCCAAATTTCAGATGATTGTTAGCAAATTCAGAGTTTGTAAGGTGATCAGAAAAATAATTTTAATACCAAGGTCCCCACCTGCTATCCCCTCTCTCAATGTTAAAGAGAGTGCAAGAGGGTTCTTGGCTAGAAACCAAGATCTTATTTTCTGTTATCCACAGACCAGCTATGAGATCTTGAGTAGATGAGAGCCTCATGTCCTCTTATCAACTTGCCTAGGTTTTCTTAAAGAACGTTTCTTGTTGACACCTAGCTGCTGTTTCTGAGCTGAGCTAAGCGGGTGTAAAGTTCTGGCAGCACTTACCCCTGCAGGTGATTTTGGCTTCTTAGTTCCAAGGTCCTTCTCTGTGATGGTGAACTCTACAGCCTGCTGTTCCTTTGCCCCTTCCCACTCCTGCAGGTCCCTCTCATACTGAACCAGGGACTCCTGGATGTATACCTATGAAGCAAACCATGACTGGAGGGAGTAAGGCTAGAAAGGAGCTGCAAATAACACAGTCTCTGGCTCAAGTCCATGCCTGTCACCCATTCCTCCCTTCCAGGACATCCCAGCCAGAGCTCACTCCCTTTCCATGTCTTCCAGTGGCAGGAAGGGGAGAGAACAGTGCTATTATAAGACTTACACAGAGAAGACACAATCTCTTGCCAAAGGACACCTAGAAAGTGTCCAGAGGGACACTACTGCAAGTCTGTGCCCCCGCTAATGTTAAAGAAGCAAGACTTGCTTTTTACAGATATTTAAGTCTCTGACATCCACTGAAAGCCACTCCCATTCAAACTGTGACTTCCAGTAGCTGGGTTCAACTCACAAAGCCATGTGTTGCACAATTACACCTCATCTAGTGAGCCACACAGACAGAGAGAGATGCTTAAAGCATCAGGAGAGATGAAGCTCGGTATCTTCAGTAATGAGAAGTGATGGCCAGCATTAAGAAGGATGCCTTCAGCTGGAAGCAGCAGGCAGCTGACTGCTGGGGCCAGCCATTTGGGAACTGCAGTGACATGCCCAGGTGATGGTAATATACAGGTACCTCGTGGGTCTCACCTCACACACCAGATCTATGCTGTAGAAGGAAGCACTCCCTGAAGGTTGCAGGGCGATGAAGCAAGGGATGCTCTCTCCAGGCTGCACAACCCCTGACTCTGGAGCAATCTGCAACACCTGGGGAAAAAAAAAACAACCAAAAACCACCAAGCTACAGAGGAGCTGTTTCACTATCCTGGGACTTTCCTATGTGCCTTCTCTTTGCAGGGAACACAGGACTGTGGGAACTCTCTCCCCTTCCCTTCTCAGAGGTGTGTGGCATGAGAGAGATGCAGATGATATATTCAAAGAACGACCACGGACTTCTCTGGTAGACAGGGTCCTGAGGTTCATTATCAAATCCTCTAGTTCCAGGTTCACATATCCTCACTGGAGTCTTCAGATTCCCCTTCTGAATTCCTGTCTTTCCCCCCCTATCCTAACCCTTGCCTTCACTTTTCTCTGCCCTTTCCTTTCATCAGCTAGTACAAAAGCCAAGTCCCTAGGATCGTTTCTGATTGTCTGGTTGAAAATGGAGTTGTAAGGTCCTTTTGTGGCACAACAGAGATGGGCAAGAAGGCTGTAGAGGAAAGAGAAGGAAGGACTCACCCTCTTGTCTTTACAGGTGCTTATCCGCCAGGCAAACACAACAGCCTTACTCTCTGAGATATTGTTGAGAAAGACAAGTCGACTGGCTTTGGTGCAGTCTGGAATATTTCCAAGGCAAATCCTGTGGTGTGACAAGGTGGCTGCCTGCAAGGTAGCAAGGTGAAACCAGGAGGAACAGCAGGGAAGGAAGATGGGATGTGGCCATTGGGGAAGGGCAGTCACACAGTCGTCTTTAAATTAACCAGCAATTCATAGATGATACTTGCCAGTTACCTTTACCATAACAACTTAAGGGAGTGTTATATTTCTCTCATTTTTGCTCTGGTTGCAATTACTCTTTACAGCAAGAGGATAGCCCTGTTGCAGTGGGATTAAATGAGCAATGAATAGAACATGACACTGGTGCTGCGGCAGGAGAGGATGTCAGGAGCACAGAGGACCAGCAGCACCCAGATTCTCCCTGCAGCACTTGCAATCCAGGCCTTTTCCTACTTCAGTTGGCAAACACGTGAGGCGTGTGCTTGTGCAAAATCCTTATCAGCCTGAATGCAAGTTTTGGGAAACTGCTCCCTACTACACCTTGCTACTAGTATGCTACTAGTCTGTCCCATTCTCCAGACACAGCGCAAACGCTAATTAATTACACCAATCATTAGAGAAGCTAATGACTCTTGGTTACAGGCAACAGAGCCTTGTGGAATGGCATCTTCGTTGGCAGCCTGAGGCAGGTTGTTAATCATCTTCTCTTTGCTGTGCCTAGGAATGCAATCGCCCTGCTGGAAGCCAAAGAGCATATGTAGCTGTGGCTGGGCTCCAAGGTAGGCATGCTAATGTCACACAGGTGAATCCTTTACCTGCCTGGAGTATGCCTCTGCTGATGCTGCTTAATGCTGATTCACTACGCTGGAATCTGTGGCTGAGTTTAACAACAGATTGTCCAGGCCAGCTCTAGCCAGGCCAAACAAATGCCTGTCTGCTGAGCCAGCGACAGGTCAAACAAATGCATTCCTCGGGATGTGCCCGAATTAGTGACCATCCTGCAGTCTGTGTTCAGGTTATGCATCACCTGAGTTTGGCTGTGAAATGGAGGCAGCCAAGCCCTGACAGGGTATGGCAGGAGTATTTTTGTGATTGAATTACTGAAGAAAAGGTGTTTTAGCTGCAAATAAGAAAGGTAGCTGTGATGGAAGGCAACTTTTAATAGAAAATTCAGAAAATGAACAAACCCTAAACCCTTTTTGTTTCTAACGGCAGTAGAAGCAGCAAGCTCGAAGGAAGGCACCTTTCAGAACAACTGCTTTTATGAGTTAGGCTCTAGATGACCTGCTGGAAGGGAAATATCTTGCTTTATCTCATGGCAATGAACTCCCCTGCAACACAGGCTACTGCTAGATGGGGCCACTTCCATATTTCAGTCTCTCTC
Source organism: Aptenodytes forsteri (assembly GCF_000699145.1). NCBI lineage: Eukaryota > Metazoa > Chordata > Aves > Sphenisciformes > Spheniscidae > Aptenodytes > Aptenodytes forsteri. Next base: position 4,256,847 of record NW_008794888.1, on the reverse strand, counting down.
ACACATTTCTGGACTAACCATATTATTCATATCAGCATACCTGGACTTACCTGCCCGGGCACAGTTAGCTTGGTAGAACCTGGAAAGACTGAAGGAGAGAAAACGTTGCTGGATGTGGCAGTCTCTCCTACGCTATTCAGATCGTAGCCTACTCCCTGGAAGGTGATCAGAGCTGATTCACCCTCCAGAATGTGGATGGGAACATCAACCTGCCACCGACAAGATAAGAGTACTAAGTCCAGAGTCATATTTGAGAGATGTGCAAGAAGCTAGTATACTTGCTAATGGACTAGTCTAAATACACCACATGCATGGGTGAGGAGAAATCCAGTCTCTTTTGCTCTTTCAGGCCTTGACCATCCCAGCTAACCCAGGGAAGTTGGTTAAGGAGTCAATTAACCAGATCCTGTATGAAATGGGCGGGGACTCCCTCTTGGAGCAAAAGTTGGAGTTTTAAAATTCAATTTATTTATTTTTCCATGCATCTACCACAGAGTGGGACAATAAGTAGTGCTCCAGCTGTGGCCCTGCCTGCCTGCTGCAGTGTAGGACAGAGGTCTTTGGGAAGGCTGTTTCCAGAGGGCTGCAGCAGTGTACACTGCAACGATAAAAGACACTGACTTCAGTCTCTTTAGTGAGAGTTACTGGAGGCCAACAATGAACCAAAAATCTGATCAGATACTGTTTATACCCCTCGTCACTGTTTGATCCTTGAGAAATACATATTGGTTTTGGAAGAAATGTGTTCTTTGGGAAGAAGCAATTTATGAGATAACAATTTATCTGCTCCATTTCCTGACCCGACCAGCCACTCATTTGCTCTCAAGGCTCTTTGCTTCTTGGAGGAACGGAGCTCAATTCAGCTGTAGCATGACATGGACCAACCATCAGTAAGAGATCAAAAGAATTTTAAGCACACAACAACAGAAAAAAACCCCTGTTTCTGGCAGCCATGAGGAGGGTCTTACCAAGTACATTCTGGCTTCCAGTGGTGAGAAGATCCACTCAATGTGGCCTGTTGTGCCAGGGGGGATTTCTCCTCTAGGAGTTAGGCAGGCAAACACAGGATGCTGAAAATTCTCCTCCTGGATCCTCACAATGTTGTCCAGCTGAACCTCAAACATCACAGGCATGGAGCCACCATTGTAGAGTTCATAAAGCTGAAGTGAGTCAGAGAGTAGTGCTTATTATACCATGCACAAGTTAAACTAGTTAACACTTCCCCAGAGGACTCTAATAAGCATTAATAATTAATTAGTCAGCTTGTCTCCTAAGAATGAGAAGACCTCATAGTGTCAGGATTTATCACTGAGGCTCTGATAGGAGACTGCGCTGAAGGTTTGTCACCACATATGTACGTTGATAACTACAGTGCCTCTCCAAGCGGTGCCCTGCAAATTCAGTCTAGGAGAAGATTAATACAAATTAGCTAAAGGGATCACTGTAAAGCGGATTACTTGAAATGCAAAAACACTCATATTAAAGTGATCTTTATTCAATTCAGACTTGTTCATTTCCCAAGTAAATTAGGCAGAACAGAATCAAAGCCGCCTTTTTTGCTGAATAAGTGCTTAAGGAAGTTTAATTAGTTTACTAAGAAACTAATTAGGATTTATTTCCAGAGTGCCTGGAGCAGCCAGACAAGTCTTCACTTGGATCCAATGCAAGAGAATAGCGGAACAGCCGAACACACCTCATAAGCAGTCTGGCTAGAGTGAATGCCAAATCTTGTCAAACTGGAGATGGTGAGAGGTACTTCCCCTGCTGCCATCCCAGCAGCCATTTCCAGGCACTGCCTAGTACTAGCCTCAAAGTTCTGCTGTGATGCTTTCCTGTGGAGGCCATTCTGTTTCCTGGGAAATGCCTCAGACATTGCCTGTCCTTGGGACACAGTAACACTAGCTCCTTCCTTCCGCTGCTGCTGGGTTTGGCCCCAGGATGCTCACCTGTGTGGGGGGGTGAGAGGTCCCAATGGCAACGGGTGTGAAGAAGTGCTTAGTGGATGCAAAATGAATGTACCGCTGGTCCTGTTCCACCGTCACGCCGCTGAAGTTCAGCTACAGTGGAAAGAAACGCAGTCACTTTCTCACAGGGCATTGGCCCCATCACTAACAACTGCACAAGGACTCTGAAGGACTTTGCAAGCTGAGGGCAATGCAGTTACAGATTTAAGTTGGTAATACCAGGACAGTGTGTCCTAAGAAAAAAAGCAAGGAGGTGGAGAGCCTACTCAACTGTTGGCTCTTCTCTGAAAGGTTTGCATTGTGTTTCAGAGACAAGGTGCTTTCCTCCCTGCTATGTCAGGCACCAGCCTCAGTGCTTCTCTGCAATTATATGGTAGAAATTCTCCATGAATGGAAGTGGACTCTACACAGGAGAGTGTGCAGCTGTGACAGCCAAATCCTTTGGAAAGACAGGAGTTTAGGTAAGTAATGGCTTCCTCTTGGAAACGACCATCTGGATGTCCTCACCCTGGAGGACATCCTGCTCCAAGAATGTGTCTAACAGTCCAAAAGCTGCAAGAAGATCCCAGCTGAATTTTAAGTGATCAAGTAATGATCAACAGCATCCTGCTAGTAAAGCAGCCGCCAAGCACTTCAAGCAAAGCAGAGAGATTTATACAGCTATTTCACGGAAAGGAAGAGACACAGGATTCCACATTTTGAGAAAACTGCAATCAGGCTAGAGATGAGTCATGATGCATGACTTCCCACAGGATCACCCCAAAGCACCCCTGAGCTGTCTGCCTTGAGGCAGAGGCTGCAAAGCAGTCACAGAGCTAGTAATGTCTCTGCATTAAACTAAGCTGCTTCAATTCACAATTAGCTAAGCCTAAAGCATGGCTATTTTTCAAGTGCATATGCAGAAGATGGAGAGGATGTTTGCGATGGCAGGTGGATGTCTTGGACAGACACCTGCAGGAGATACTGTATCAGCTGCTTAAACAAGAGCAGAGAATGCAGATTCCTCCAAAACAACCCATTCCAGTTCAGCTCCATAAGCAAAGTGAGGAGGGGGAGAGGACTAGAAATCCAATGCTAACAAAGCCCCGCATGGGATCTTTTGAAAGCACTACATGAGCATTCAGCCTCCTGAGGGCCTCAGCAAGCCAGATGAAGTGCAAATAGGAGGATGACAAAAGCTGACACTTTCAAACTGAAAGGGAAAAAGGGACAGGAACCTTCCTGAGCTTTGGGAGTGAAACACCCATTTATATTACTTGAGTCAAAAAGCCAGCTTGGATTCCACCAGACCACAACTGCTGAGGAAAAACTGTCATCAGTTTCCATAGACACAGGGTGCGACATTTAGAGGACCGTCAGTTAAAGGGAGACAACTGGAGAAAAGTGAAGACCTGCTGCAATCAGTTCTCCTTCCAGAGTGCACAGACTTTGTCCCACAGCGATGACTTAGAGCATGAGAGGACAGAGACGCCAGACTCCCCAGGGAGGAGAGCTGCCTGGAGAACACGTGCTGCAGGTGACAACATCTCACAATACCTAATTAGCAGCTATGAAGAGAAGTGCAAACAATTCCAGTTTATGGATCCTGTGTGCTCAGGGATTCTCCCGGGGATCCAGCCCTTCTCTCCAGCAAGTTCTGGGAACCAGCCTATATCATCCTGCAACACCTGCAGCCAGCTGGGCTTTTCCTGCTAAAACTGCTGAGGGCTGCAGATTCTGCCTGGCCAAACTATCCCAGAGCTCTGAGAACAAGGTCACAGCTGCACTCTTACAGGCAGGCTGTGGCGATGAGGCAAAGGACAACCTGTGAGAGCATTAGGCAGCGAGAGACTGTTTCCCTCCTGCACAAGGAAGTGGCTAACACACAAGTCCCACAGAAGTTTCATCCTGCAGCCAGAAGAAATTGCCAAGGGGAAATCAGTTTGGGTCCTTCAGAGCACCTATAAATCCAGTCATCTCAGGACTGAAAGCTGGCTGCTGAGTGGGGAAGGAGTAATGGAGAGGGAGCTCCTCCTGGAGATGAAGCAGACAGACTCCATTGGGGAAGCAGAGGAGTAGAAGGTCAAAATCCATCCACGTGGGTAGAGCCATCACAGAGGTGGAGTTTGAACCCCCCCAAAAAATCATGCATTGGCTTGCAGCTGGCTAACATCACCGCTCCAAAGCCAGGCAATTTGGACTTTGGCAGAATGACCAAGCAATACCCCAGCCCAATGGTCTCCACCTCTGCTTATTGTTGCTTTCTCAAATTTCCAAAGCTTAACTTTTGGGCTGACATTACAGCATTTGCTTCCCTTAAGGTTAGCATATGTTCTGTACGTTTCATCAGATTCCCAGGTGAGGATCTCTTCAACCCTGGCATGTGAGCACGCCTAGGGCAGTCTCTGCCACGGGAGCTGGCAGCTCTGTGCTCTTCATGCCATGACCGAAACGAATGAAGGCATACTGCGTTCAGCCCCTCGATTGCCCTCTCTGCAGAAGGAGGAGCCTTTTCCATTTCTGCTTTCTGATATTAGCAGTTCAGTACTGGCACTGTGCATCCCTGCTTGTTGCAACCACCTGCACTGCTCCAGGTCTCTGGATTGGCCTCCTATTGCCAGAGCTCTAACACACCCAGGGGCCTTTTAGCATCCCCAGAGCCTCACATGCTTTTTCTGCCCCTTCTGCATGACAGCGTGAGGTAGGGTGGTGGCCTCTGGTAGCCACCAAAGCCACTGGCTATGTGGCAAGAGAGGATGTGTGCCCTATAGGCTTCTGGTGCTCCAAAGCCTATTCCCTCACTGGCCAGCTGGTGAAATGCTCACATCCACTCTCAGGATTGTGCCAGGCAGGCAGAGCACAGGGAGCCTGTCCAAGGGCTTTGAGGGAAGGCACAGTTAAGCCACTGTTTGAACAGCTTGGTCAAAGGGTTGGATTTTCAGCTGACAACAGTCCTGAAAGAAAAGAAAAATAAAAGAGATGTGTGAACACAATGGTCTCATAGGAAACTTCAGAGACAGACAGGAAGGTTCAGCCAGGCATGAGCTGTGCCTGGCAGAGCACAAGGTGACTTTGACTCTAACTGACAGTTTGAGAGAGGGAGAGAGAGAGAAATTAGTTCCAAGCCTGAGGAAATGCTCAGGGAAAACACACCGCAGATCAGCTCTGAGATGCTTTAGCAAGCAGTGAAGCAGGAAGAATGAGTAGGAAGCTCCTCCACCATTGGCAGGAGAAATAAGTGGGTGGACAAAGGCATCAAGGCTGCAGCGGGAACAGCCAACCAGGAATGCAGGGAGTACCTTCTGGGCCTGGGGAAGCAGCTGCCTCCATACCTCCAGAGCTGGAGGATGCTCTGCCAACCCTGTGCCAGCATGTGCGTCCCCAAACTGCAGCCAGTGCAGGTGGTACTTTGGAGAAAAGCACATTCCAGGGGGTTTTGAAGAGCGTGGAGAGCTGGTAAGATGGAGAGATTCAGGAAAGCTGCATATGAGAGAAGTAGGATGGGCTGCAGTGCTGAACTCCAGGATCACTGCATGGAAGAACTCACGGTAAGGCAGATGAAATGAGGGGAAGCAAGCCCAGAAATCCTGTCCATGAGATATACTTGAGTGTGGAAAGCATGCAGGGACTGTAAAACCCAGGAGGGCTCTTTTGGACTTGGAGTTGGTTTGGAGGAAGAAGCAATTCTGAGCTAACACCACCAGTCAAATAAAAAGGTTAATAATAACAATTAAAAAAAAAAAAAAAATCCCTTGCTGGGGAAACCAGCAGATGCTACATCCAAGGGCCATTTAGTCAGTGCACTGCCACATCCCACTGTGCTGGAACCATGAGTTTGTCAGAATGTTGGTTTTATATCTCTGCTTGGCCCTGTGTTACTGCCCAGGCAGCGCAGATTCCAGGGGAAGGCCACAGCCCCCTGCACGCCATGCAGCTTCTGGGGAAAACACCTTGTAATTCAGTTCCTACCTGCTGCTGTTCTGCAAACAGAAGCGAGAGATACCTGCTACCTTACCAGAATCTCATGGCCATATGAAACCTTCAGCACGACAGGGAGGTGATCAGTGCCAATGAAATCATGTCTAGCAGTGAAAGAGGAGAAAGAGAAAAACATTAGAAACCAACCTTGTGCCCAGGGTGATAGAATCAGGGTCACATAGTACATTAGAGACAATTCACTTCCCAGCTAAAGAGTCATTGTTGCATAAGGGCCAGTGAGAGAGGGAGGGGGGCAGTTGTGTTTGGGTGGGAACGAGTGATGCAATGTTGATTTTAGTCATACACCAGTTTAGGGACCCAAGCTTCTAGGCCAACACCATTTGAAATGCCAGTACTACTCAGATCAGGTCTGCTGTGAAAGGGTAGGTGTTCAGCTTTCTTCATACCCTCCACAGGCACACAGGGGCTAGCAGCTCTAGTTGATGACAAAAATAAGAATATCACTGTACAATCAAAACCACAGGAAGTGTAGCATCTTGTTAGTCTCCTCAATTGTCAGATCAATGCAGACCTTTAACACTGCAGTGTTAAAGGACATTAACAACATTCCCCTGAGGAAGACAAGCTTTGTGGGGTCCAGAAACTGGATACACTCAGTGACTTCTTACTTGCCCAATCTCTGCTGGGCAAGGGGCATGCGAAGGGAAAGGATCCTGCATGGAAACACAGGGGACTCTGATAGCATGTGCTGTCCTGGCACGCAGCATGAGGCTCTGAAGTACAGGTAGTTGCCATCACCTGTGTGAGAGCTGGACAGATTCCTCCTGTCCTGGAAGAAGTTTCCCTGACTTTGGGGAAACACTGAAGAGCTGGTTATCCTGAATTCTCATCTGGTGCAGCTCATGGGGGCTAAACTCAGCATCCTCTGCCCAGTGCTCCATGTCCATCTTCTGATCAGAAGGAAACAAGAAGGCCCTAGGGAACCAGTCAGCTGATCAGCAACAGGGACACAAAACTTCCCCGGGGCCATGGTCAGCGTATTCAGTCCAGCCAGGCTTAGGTCAGCTGGTGGTCACATTACGTTTCATCAGGTCTGATCTGCAGAACTCTCTGCCATTCCTTGCTTGCTTCCCCACCCAGACCCACCAACAGATCTCAGTTGCAGCTTCACAACACAAGCCACTCCTACAAAATCTTAATTTGTAAACATCTCACGGCCCCTGTGAGCATTTCCATACCCCCAGGCAGACCCCAGAAAGAAGGCTGAGCTCCAGCAAGCACTGCTTACCACTCCACGGGCACCACACCCTTGTTCGCCAGCAGGAGCATCACAAGGGTAGGCTCTGAGCCTATTGGGGCAGCCCCAAAGTTGAAATCCAGCAGGTGAGGGGTGTACACTGGAGGGATCAAGCACGTGCTGGTCACAGGAGGGAAAGAAGAGATTAAATTGGGACAGGACGAAAGGTTGGCAGGGCACGACAGGGGAAAGGATCATTCTACACTGGCTCTCTTCTTTATAGTTCTTCTCTGACCTTATGTTGTTGGCCCTTTTGGGTGTAAGGAAGGCCTTTGGATTTTATCCAATCTTTTATATATGCCTAACAAGAGTGAGTGGCATACATGGAGGCTCTGCGAGTCCTGCTTAGCTGAGGCCTGTTTTCAGCTCCCCAGTACAAGGAAGTGACTGACGTACTGGAGCAGGTCCAGTGGAGGGCCACCAAGATGGTTGAGGGCTGGAGCATATTACTTACAAGGAGCGACTAAGAGACCTGGGTTTGTTCAGCCTTATGAAGCAAGGGCTCAGGGAAGGCAACTGTATAAGTTGCAACACAAGGTATTCCTATTAGATACTAGGAAAGAAAGTTTTTACCCTGAAAGTGGTCAAACACTGGAATCGGATGCCCTGACAAGCTGTGGTTTCTTTGTCCTTGGAGATACTCAGCATTGAACTGGACAAGGACCTGAGCAACCTGATCTCGTTGTCCCTGCTTTAAGCAAGGGGTTAGACCAGAGACTTTTAAAGGTCCATTGCAACTAAATTATTCTTTGTTCCTGTGGCTCCTCTCTAGGGAGGGTAAGCAGGGAAGTGGAGGTGAGCAACTGCCTGCAGGGGCTAGGATAGAATAACAGAGTGCCATGCAGCAGTGAGCTGCAAAACAAGCCAACAACTGCGGCACCTCTGTCTGGCTCATGCAAGGGACTGAAAGATCCTCTGAGCCACCTCCTCGTCTCACCTGTGCCTTGTGGGAACTCTGTAGGTGAGCTCGCTGGGAGTCAGGTCTCGCTCCAAGTATTCATTCAGTGTGTCCAAGGAAAAGAGCCTCCAGAGGTGCAACTTGCTGATACCGCTGGCACTCCCTGCTGAACAGGCATCTGCGATGCAGAAAGTTGGGTAGACACCTGTTGCTACAATGCAGCAGAGGGGCTGCTGCTCCTCTTTTGTGCTCGCAAGATCTGTAGCTTGGGAGAGAAAGAAACACCAAGAAGTAGTCATGCACCATTAAGGGGCAGCTGTCCGGGACAGCAAGATGGAGAGAGGCCCTACCCAGACCAAAGAGAGAAAGAACAGGACTTACACACAGTCTTTTCTCTGGCAGCTTCTGAAAACCTCTAAACCACTGACTTCCAGCTGTACCTTGACTTCTGCATTTAGAAGTCACCAAAATACTATGAATGTCATATTTTTAAGCAGTGTATTTACTCAGTTTAGTTCTGCACTATGTGAAAACCCCCTTTTTTGATTTAAGCCTACAGCCTAGTCATTCTACGAAGTGCTCCTTGTTTTCACACTGAAAAATCATAAACGGTTGTTTATATCTTGTCATACCATTCATGTGGCATTGCCATTCTCCACTTTCCAAGCTGGAAACTCCTTGTCTAACTAGTCTCTTCTTGTACAAACATTGTTCCCCACCTCTGAACATCCCTGTTGCCCCTCTCCATGCCTTTTCTAGTTCAACTGCATTCTTTCTCATACAGGGACCAATCCAGATCTGCAAAAAGGACCTCAGCTGCATAGGACTGGTTGCATGAAGCTCTCAGAATATATTTCAGGACACATCGTAAAAGGCCATGATCACGACATCGTCGGAAAAGGCCTTCCCAGAAGAGCAGAGAATCTTGTGACCACAGCAACAGGAAACTTGGAGCTCGCTCTGTCTGTGTGTTATGGCTCAATCATACCTAGCCCCAAAAGGTGCAGCAAAAAGGAGACGGCACATAGGATCTGGCTCTGGTGAATTGCTCAGCACAGGGATTTCTTCAGGCAGTGAGAAGTTCCCTGCACTGGGAACCTGTGCAGCTCAGCCTGTTATGGCACAGTCTCCTTGGTTGGGAGGGAATGATTTTCCCAAAATACCCATCTCTCACCTGTGGGGGTGCAAATAGCATATTTGATTGACCAGGTGTAATGCAGCCGACGGGCTGGCCTGACTGTTATTCGGACAGAGGCTTTTGACCTTGCCGGGATCATCCCTCTGGACTGTTCCAGCTCTAGAGCTGTAGGAGAAAAGAGATGGTATGAGCTCTTGGCATCACTGATCTCTCTTACACAACACGCGTGTTCAGGACACAGCTCCCCAAGCCTACCTGCATTCAAGCCACTGCCCCTCCATGCCTAATTGTTAGGACCAGCTTCAGGTGTTGAAGCTGGGATTCCCAGACTATGACTGTAGGTAGCTCATTGGGAGTACCCAGCCTGCCTTTGGCCAGCAAAGAACAGGGAACTTCCCCAGAGGAGGTCCTCTAGAAAGGCAGCTAAGGGTTGCACTCCACCACTTTTTCTGGGAAGCTCCTTTGTTTAACTACCTTCTCTGCTGAGAAATTGCACCTTATTTCAAGGTCTAAATTGGTCTAACTTCAATTGTCGGGCTCTGGGTGATGCTTTTTCTAGCAAGATAGAAGAGTCACCTGTAGCAAATCCCTAAGCGAAGGAGCAGGTACTTCTCAGTCATTGAGGGATCTCTTCCTTCAGCACACACATAAGATGATGTAAATCACACTCACACACAGGGTGAGAGTGTGCACACCCTGCCTGCATCGTTTCAACAACTGCCCTCTGCACACCTGTGCACCTCCATGCAAAAGCACCTTCACATCCTTTGCAAAGTGCGAGCACCAACACAGGATTATAATTGCCATTTTACCAGTGCTGTGCACGGTGGCATAACTCCTTCTGACTTCTGGCTATCTTGTTTCTACATCCCAGGGTCTGGGTAGCCTCTTTACCACTGAATTGTAAGGGAAGCTCATGCAGTGGAAATTCTCTCTGAAGAGACTCCCCTATTTTGTCCTACTTAATTATATGTGCTTCAAGATGGATCTTTGAAATATAACAGTCTCCTAGCCCATGAAAATAATTTTCTTCTGTCCTTAGTAAATGTAAAAAACCCTTGCTGCTTTGATTTTGCTCAAATTTACACGTGTGCAAAAAATAAACTTTGAGCAAAAGAACAGCACAGATATTTTTGATTAAGTGATGGGAACAGGAAGCTACTTATGTTTCCAGATAAACGTTTTGCAAAGTTAACATGACAATGAAATGTTTCTACCACTTACACAGCACAAAACAAGCTGCTTTGCTGTACCCACACATGGAGATTGTCTCACGTCTTCTCAAGCATACTTTTATCATATAAAACATGGGTACCTTAAGGCACTTAAGACAATCAATGCAATCTAGCCAGCAAGCAGCCCAACCTCCGAGATCATGCTAGAACAGTTTTGCAGAAAACAGGGGAAGGCCAAGGCCCCATCCCATGCTAACTTCCTTACAGTACCCAGTGGATCGCTGCGGACCTCCTCAGGGTCACAAGGCCCCGTGATCTGTTGTTCCACGCTGAGGATGTACTTCAAAGAACAGATCCCATCATTTAGCAGTACAACGCTGCAGCTTTGCAGGTCACCAACCAGAACATTTCCAAGGTCCAGGTGCTCCTTTTGTGCCTGGAATTCAAACCCACCGTGCAAAGGTCACTATTACACGTCGAGCATAGCGATCGAGTATCGCCACCACTTATCTCTCCACGTGCTGATCCTTTGGCACTCACAGTGCAGTGCAAAGGGCTCCCTTCTCTGTTTAGGACCTGGCATGTCCTGGGAGATGTTCTAACGGGGCTGCAAGGGGCTCAATCTGTCCTCCAAATGCTTTCTCCTACTGTTATTTAGGCTGCTTGCTGGGTAAGATGCAGCACATTTGGGGCTGTGAGGACACTAGCTGGCCAGCTGCACTTGGCATAAGGGCTGAGCTCTGTCTGCTGGTCCTTCCATGACTGCATTAAGAGTCTCCCTCTCTTTTGGCTAGTCATCCACCCACATGCAATTTATACTGACTGAATACCTCTAAGACCTTTCTACCCATCCATCCAACATGATTGACAATGACTTATAAAATATTATTTTATTAGCTCTGATTCCTTATGAAACCTGCCTGAAAATGAAGGTGCCTGCACAGATCTGCAGATAATAGGAGGAAACCTACATTGTGGCCACACAACTTTAACAGCCAGATCCACTACATTTAGAAATTGGACTGACAGCAGAACAAATGGAGAAGGAGAGCAGACAGAATGAGAGGAGCGAGCTGGGAGTCCCAAGGAGCCAAATGGCTTGCTCAGTGCAATCTGGAACAGAGGATTTGGGAGTGATCTCAGAGGATGCAGGCAGGTCACATTTGAACTGGCAGGACATTTACATCATGCTGTTGCCATTAGGCTGCCAGAATCAGCTCTGTCATCTCCACCGAAAGCAATGTCTGGGAATTTTGCTGTAAATCCTTATTGGTTGTCTCCAGTACAGATTGTGCAAAAAGGGGAAGCCCAAGACCCCCATTCCACCCTAGTACCCCTCCTACTACCCAGTGGGCCCCAGTTCCTTACCCTGATGGTGCCCAGCACCCCCTCTCCAACAATTCGTAAGGCATAACCAACACTTCTGGGAGGCACAGGGTCTGGGCTTTTCCTCCTCACAAACACCATAGCTCGCAGCAGATACTTGGTCTCCTTGTCAGGAGTAAAAGTCCACGCCTGAGCCTGAAATCACAAGAAGGAAGGAGAGCAATCGCAAGAGGGAAGGAAAGCACTCACAGGAGCTCCAGACCAGAGCCAAGCCTATACACCTCAACGGTTGCATTCAATGCACAGCCCCTTCCTCCATTACAGCTAACCTAGTCCTCTACAGACAACTCTGGAGACACTCTCACTTCAATCCTCCAGCATCTCTGCCTGTATCAAAGGTTCATATTGGGAATGCACATTCAGACATTCAAAGCCAGGCCGTGGAGATATGCTAGTCCTCACTACTCTCAAAAAGCACCTGAATTTACAGGTGGGAGAACAGAAGAACATCATAAACCCTCTCATGCTCTCATTTGTCCTCCGTCTATTAACATTTCCTGGTGCACGACAAAGTTGCTGCTGTGTTAATGCCCAGTCCCATCCAGGGTATCGTTATCTAGTGCCTGTTTAAGACCCATTTGGTCCTGTAGTCAAGGAAGATGTCATCATGTTTGGGCAAATCCACATTGTGGGAACCAGCACGACTGCAGATGCTGGCTAGCAGCCCAAACTAAGACACTGACTGGTATTCTCCAACTTTGGCATTAATGACCAAACGATTGGCACCCCTCACATTTCTGCCTTAAACACTCCTCAGCTGTATTGTAGAGAGCAAAATACAACTTTGGTAGAACTTGAACTTACCATGGCTTCATAGGGCTGGAGGATCCCTGCAGTGGGGCTGACAGACAGGATCTTGCTGTCAGACTGATGGATCTTCCATGTGAAAACCATGGGTAGCCTTGTGCAGTTTTTTATGGTGTACATTCGTGTAGAGGAGGTCCCTATATAGGCAGGCTTGAAGTATAGATTTCCATCCCCTTCTAAGAGCAAAAGAAGGGACTCCCCACAACTCCGGAGAGCAATCTCCTGTGGAATTAAGGGAAAAGTAACAGACATTAGCTAGAAGTCTCAGCTACTTCTGGAGGGACCTTGCAAAGATGTTGCTCCTTCTAAGAGAGAAGCAAGAATAAACTGGGTCTGAAGGAGGAGGGGAAGGACTTTAGGTTGTGCTGTCAAGGAGGACCCTGAGCATAGTATAGTGCATTCCAAGAGATGGAAACCCAAGGGAACAAGGGTTCAGGATGTCTGGCACCACAAGCACCTTCTATCTGCAGTGTTGACCCTGCCTTAAATGTTGAAAATATTCTTTCATTCCTATTTCCAGAGGAAAAAACCCAAACTAACAATTAGGAGATATAACAGGGATCGCAGTGCAAGTCACTGAAGACTACAAGGGAACAAAACTTTGCTCACCATCTTCTACTTCCCTCTCCCTACCTTGGTGTATCCAGGATAAGAGTTCAGCTGCAAAGGCAGGACATGCTGCTGCGAGATTGTGTTAACTGGGTGAGTGGAGAGAAAGAAAATTTGGTGGCCTCCTGGAATGATGTGTCCTGAGCAGGGCTTGACCAAAACAGAGGGACAGGCAGCTTGGTTCACACTGAAGGTTATCAAAGAGGTGCCCGTGTTCAAGAGCAGCATACTGCAGTAAGTATCAGTGTTGGGAGCCGCAGGAGGAAAAACCTGGTGGAGACATGCAAGAAGGGTTGTTTGCACTGGGTTTAGAAAACCAGCTTAAAGAAAAAGCTTTCACTATGTTGAATTCCAGGTTCCAACAAGCACTATCCTGAGTCTATGGAGAACTTCGTAACTGCTTCTCTTCAAGGAAAGAAAGGAAATCACCCAAGGGTATACAAATTATGGTCTTTTCCCTTCCCACAGTGGCCCTCATCTTTCATAGGCTCATGGGACCAATGAAGCTACTTGCCATTATGCAATGCTTTCTGTTCATCCAATAAGTGAGCTGCTTGCTGGGGCCTGCAGTCTCTGCAGTGATCTCCTGGATTAAGAATTCCAGCAGGCTGGAATTTGCTCCAGCTCATGTATATCAGATACAGGCTGCGTGTCCTAGACTAGCTGAGGAGATTTTCTAAGAGGTTCTGAAGACTATACCTACTTCCTAAGGTCAGATCTCACTTTACCTCATAAGAACAATACTTTCTTGTGCTACAGAAACAGCAGGAAGAGCCAGGGAAACTTCCACTCTACCTTGCAACCACTTCTCTTCCGTAAGCGTGGATTCTTGTGTGCTGCCCTCCATCTGCCTAAATGCATGCAGAGTGTTTGAGACTCCTGGAAGGGGACTAAGCTCCCTTGCCAGTGCCTATGTCCACTTAAACAGAAAGGAAGGAGATCCCAACAGCTTTCTTCTCAGAGCTAATGAGATGCTCAGTGCAACCTAACACACTGGAGGCTGGGAAGCTAACGCAGGAGAAAGAGCATCCTACTTCTGTACCAAAGCAGGAGTCTCCACACCATCAGAAACCATCTTAGCCACATCTCAGGATGGTGCAATAGGAGACAAAGTAAAGACTTCAGAGGTAAACACTGAGCGTCTCTGCAAAGATCCAAACGTCAATCAGTTACACACCTTGGGGACATCCAGGATGTACTGTGGGATGAAGTGCTCCCGTTCTGCTTCATACGTGTGTGCTCTCAGCCTGACAGTCAGGCACCAGGATGGACAGATGGTGGCATCCTCCTCAATGTTGCTGTAGTGTCTCAGCACCTGCAGGCACACAAGGGACAGAACAGAGTGCATGCAGGAAGGGAGTGTGGCAAAGTGCCTTCAAGCGCATGTACCATCACAAGCAGCAGTTTGTTTCAATGACATCCCTGGGGCTGAGGAATTGACTTTTTCAGGGAAGGACTGACCAGTGCCAGATGAGGAACATGAGTGCTGCTTTCCCATATAGCTACGTTTTAGACCCAAAAGACCAGTGAGTGGCTTTCAAGCAGAAGGACCTATCCAAGCTATTCTGTGATACTACAAGAGTTGCCTTAGGGAAGGAGGGTCTACAGACACTCTAGTGCCATTTGAGATACTTGCAGATGCTAAAGTTAGCACTTAACAGAGAGTCACTGAAAATAATCATCTATCCTTTACCTGAGCCTAAGAAACTCCTGACTCTAAGGTTGCTCCCAGATATCCTCCACACTGGCTTAGAAGGGAAAAAAATGCAAGAAAATTAACCAGCAACATAATGAAGATCCCTCTCACCTACCAGGAAGTTTCTAGGTGCTAAAACTCCTGCAATTGCAGCCTTGTGTAATACGAATCCCACATCACATGGGAGGAGAGACTGCAGTGATATACAGTGCCTTCGGCAGCTTTACTTGTGGAGGGCTAGACACAAAAACCAAGTTACTGCCCATCACCCAGGCCACAACAACCATCTTTGTGCAGGCTCCCATCTATGCTAATAGTGCAGTAATTCACAGTAATTCCTCCTTCAGTGAGGTGTACATTACTTCACATTCACTGGGGGTAAGAGCAAGTGTAACTGTCTATATGCATGAGCTGTGGCTTGCTTTGCTGATTTATCTTTGCCAGGACACAGGTGAAGGAGAAATTTTAACACACCAGTGTATCAAAACAGCAGCCAAAGGAGTTAAGAGAGATGCCTGTTTGCCAAACCCAAAATAAAAGGTTCCATTTGAATTTTAACTCCCCCAAAAGCCTTTAGCCTGCAGTCTCTTGCCAGGCCCTCTCTGGAAACTGGTCCTAGTAATTCCTACTAACCTTGTAGAAGGCAAAACCTTCCAGCTCCGCTGCATAGAGACTGTTGAGCTGAGCGGGCTGGAAAAGGACACGGAAGGCTGAAGACTTCAAAGGTGGGATGTCGCAGATTTCGGGGCTCACTCGGAAGGCACTGCCGTGGCTCGGAGTCCAGGCAACAGTGATCTTTCCTTTGGTGTGGTTGGTCACACAGAGAGGAAGCGGTTCCACCTTATGGAGTGGCACGCAGCAACCAAAATCATACTCCCTGGGGCTGACGCTAACATGAGGGGGAAACAAGGCCAGGTCGCTGCTTACACCATCATAGAAATATTCAGTCATGGAGTTGGCTTCAAAGTATTCCTTGGGAGGCTTGTCCTGAGGGATCTACAGGATGGAAACATCTCAGTGTGAGCAGGGGAACTGTGCCTGTGGGACGCACCAGGCACTACAGTCCTGACTGCTTCACAAGCAAGAGGGCATGCAAGATGCAGTTCGGTAACAGTTCCCAGGACAGCTCAAAGTCTAGGCTTCAAGGAGGCTCCTGTTTGTAAGCCAGTCCTCAATCTGAAGCTACGTGAAGCAAAAGAAGACCCTGTGATTGAGTTAAAGCCAGAAAGTGGCTTAGTGGCTGAGCTTGGGCAAGACACAACTGACGCAGACAGTGTTGGTGTGTGCTGGGAACATTAACAGCAAAGATACTAAAGAATTCAGTCTGGCACCTGCAAGTCCTTCTAGATCTGTCTGGCCTGTGCAACAGAAGACCAACATCTGCAGTGAACAGCATGGGAGTATCTTAGATTCCAGGGAGGGCAGCTCATACCTCGGGGGGCAGCATGAGGGCTCCCTTTTCATCCATCTGCAACTTCCCATCCTTCAGCATCACACTCAGGATATCAGGGGGGTAGAAGGTCAGTCCCCTCACCATGTTGGTTCGGTACCAGGAGAGGTGTCTTGCCTGAAGGATGGCTGGCTTAGCTATGTCTGAATGGCAGGTACCAAAAAAGTCCACATACATGGGTTCCTGGGAAAACACCAGAAAGGCTTATAAGAAATAAACTGCCCTTCTGTGATTGCTTTGAGAGTTACACCATCCTAGTACCTTACTTCCAAAACCATGCCTGGGAAAGGCTTAGCATCTGCAATGTTAGACTGCCATTTACTTTATGTCTTGGTGGGACCCAAGACCTTTCTTGAAACTGGAGTGAAAGTTGAAGGCATTCAGTGCACAGCTGCGCAGCTGAATTTAACTCGGAGACCTAAATGGACAGGAGCCACTGAGGACGCACCTCACCCCACCCGTAGGTATTACTGACTGTCTGTCCGCACCAGCCCTCTACTGCTGGTAGGAACCCACACCATGGGGATTCTGCTCAGCAAGAGCCCAGGACAGGTAGCAATGGAAATGCAGTGGGAAGAGATTTCCAGGGGCTACTAAGTGAGAGAGGCCAGCCCTGGTGGGTTACATTGGAAGAGCACTCTGACCTATCACAGTGGTGAAACCACCCTTTGCCTCTCATACCTGATGGTGGACAAGGCACACCACTCTGCGGTGATAGCTGATGGGGTGAGTAGGTCGAAAGGTCACCTTCAGCGCTAGTGTTGTTGTGCCCTCCAAGACTCCACAGGGGCGATCCAAGGAGAAGACACTCCCTCTGCCATCAATATCAAACTGGTAATAGGCCGGGACATCTGAGATGTTGCTGATTTTCAGCGTCTGCATCAAACTTTCCCCAAGATTGATCCAGTCGAAGTCCACAAAATATTGGTGCAGGGACACCAAAGGACCTAGCACAACAACATGCAAGACAGATCCTGGACCTGTCATAGCTGCTTCTGTCAACATGTCACAAGCCACTGCTGCACTTAACTTATCTTCCCAAACCAGAATCACCTCATCAGCAAACCCACCAGTCCTAGCAAACAGCTGGACATTCACTTCCAACAGTCTCACATCTGTCTCAAGCAAGTATAAACCCCCAACTGCACACCAGGGACAGCCTGGATGCCAGCAGAAGGTAAGTATATGACTGAGGGCTGTGACAGTCCCTAGTCCTTCCCCAGGCACTCGCCCTTCCCCTGCAGTGCTAAGAAGACGACAGGGAGAAACAGGGAAAGCTTTCACTCTGGTACCTTTACATGACCCAACCACCTTCAGGACAGTCTGCAGGAGGGATCCAGCAGATATGATAGTGAAATAGTCGGTACTGTGCTCTCCTACTGTCTGTGGCTGAAATCGTATGCACAAGACCAGCTTCCCTTTGGCAGGGACAACACCATGGGACACATCACAGGAGAAAACATGATCTCGAACCAGAGGGTCTTTTGCTCTTTCTATCCTACATGGTGCATCTACCTGCAAGCAGAAAAGAAATAGGTTAACGCAGGAGCCAACAGGAGCCAGAATAGCTCTGAATGCAGGACACTAATCAGTGAAGAATTGCAGTTTTCAGCAGAGCTGAACACCACCAAGAACACCAAGGCTACTGCAGCCCAGCACAGAGATGCTGTGCAAACCTCTGCAGCCCTTTCTTGCTGGAGCACTGCCGGCAGCAAGCTCCTGCCATATGCTCAGAAGTCAGTGGGCTGCAGCAAAATGTCCTGGTGATCTCTGGGGTTGGAGTGTCCCTCCTGGTAGGGGGAGGATGTCTCAAGGTGTCCTCAAGGGCCAAAGTAGCCTAGGTGACTGCTGTGACCAGGAGGACAGGCAGGCAGATAACTTATTTCCCTCCGTCCACAGTCCCACCTTGTCTGGGGATTTTCTTTTCACAAAAAACAAGACTCATGCTCTGACGCCTTCCTCAAACCCCTTAAAGAAGATCCTCATCCTTGCCTGGGGATGCTGAGCACCACTGCAGTGTGAATAATAAGAGTACAACAAACGAGTATGTCTTTGGCACTCCCAAGTTGCAGGGCCTGTGGACGAGCCAGCACTACTGTCATCCAGGTCACTGGTCTCTGAGTACATCCAGCTTTTAATGGGGCTGTGATGGGCTGAGCTGGCAAAGAGAACAAGGTGCTCAAATGCAGCCCACTTGACTTTGAGAGCAATCCACCAGGTTACAGTCCACTGAGAAGCAGCACACCAGAAGACCCATCAGCTGCCTGGGATACATGCATGCCAATTTGAGACCGCCACAGCTGCCACGCAGGACTGGTGGGCTTGTCCAGGGTGAGCAGGAGAGCTGCAGGATGTGAAGGACAACAGTGGCTGCCTGATCTGGACCAAGCGCAGTGGGAAGCAGGCGGGAACTGCCATACCATGCTGCAAATGGGTAAGTTTCTAGCACTGTAGCTGGAAGGCAAGGGTGAATGGCCTGGTTGGTAGGGGAAGACTCATCATCTCTGTTTTATTCACACTCCCACTTGGGTTATTTTCACAGCATTAAGGGAGATACTCAAGACCACATACCCCAGGGAAACATGCCAGCATGCCAACTTCTCACAAGAGGTAGTCTCCCTCTCCACATACCACGGACATGTTGAAGATTTCTACACACTTCTCCACAGTTGTCCCCACTGGCACTGATCCAAAGCATAGCACATCCCGAAACTTCCCAGTCTGTACACCTTCACACTCTTCCTCTGTCACGCTCACCCGCAGGTAGGGGTATTTGGCTGTTAAAGGGAATTATATACTGGGTTAAGAAAGAGAGGTGGAATCTCCATCCTTGGATATTCAACGCTCAGCTGGACAAGGCTCTGAACAACCTCAGGTAACTCTGATGTTGGATCTACCTTCAAAGTTGGCCCTGCTTTGAACCAAATAAGCTCCCTTCCAGCCCTAATTTACACATCTTTTATTTGTCAGTGGCCATATAAGGCACTTCGAGCAAAGACTTGCTAATGAAACCATTGCTTATTCTAGCTTGCATGCAGAAAGCTTTAGACATTTCCCTCTGGCTATCTGCCTAGCAGGGACAGACAGGAGAGACTGAGTGCAGACAAGACCAGGAGTTTCTGGAGGTTTTTGCATTGTGCCAATGAATTAATCTCATTTCTTCCCTCTGTCAGCTTAAGCAGGCTCCAGAAATGCCAGTTTGGCCAAACCATGCCAAAGGGCATGTTGGACCCTACTGTCTCTACTGTCTCTTCAGATCACACTTCCAAATTGACAACAGGATATTAGAGAATTTCACAGGCCGCTTTCAAACCACAGGCTTCACTTGCTCACCAGTGGCTTGAGCCAACTGTGGCATAGCCTCCCTGTGGAATGCTATTCCACAGTTAGGGATGATAGCATTTCTTTCAGTGTTCAATGCAAGATAGACTCACCCAGGGCTTTTAGCTGGATAGTCCTCTTTTGTTTCTCTTCACCTCCAAACCAGCATGTTGCTGCCACATCATACACCACAGCCACCTTGGGTTGGAAGACCACCTTGACCATGCTCTCAGCACCGGGGTTCAGCATGCCGCAGTCAGGAATCATGTAGAAAGGGCTAGGCGTCTCCCAGGCAAACACAGTAACAAGATCACTAGGAAATGGAGATACGTTTTGAGTAGATGAATGGATCCTTTGCTGCCTGTGCAATCACACATAGGATGGACCTTTCCCAAGGTTAGGATGTGAAGCAACCAATGTCAAATGCCAGAACCCCTAATGCATCTGGCCAAATAAGTGATGCTGGGAAGAAATTTGTCTCTAGTCTCTGCAAATGCTCTGTTCACACTTTAATGAATCTTAGCTATTACATCTAAGAACTTTATTAATGGCCATAAAATTTCTCACCTTCACCATGTGACAGCAAACAAATCAGCTCCAGAATGAAGTATTTGCTTTTCCTGTATCTAAGTTTGCTGCTATTCAATTCCAAATGAACATTTGTTCTTCTGTTATATGCCCAGGTGAGAAGAGAGGACTGAGCTGTTTTCCTAATACCTCATTCAACTCTCCAGAACCCCCTCTGCTTGTTTGATTTGTGCAAAGAACATGACATACCATCAGCTTTTTATATTTTATTGATTCCAAGCTGCATGTTACTTACCATCCATATCCTCCACTACCCTGGTCCCCTCAGTCAGCACAAATGATTTCTCTAAGGGGAGAATAAATCACTTGAAATGGTTTCTGGCTGATACCTTGCTCTGCTTAAGGTACACGTGCTCTCTGTCCTTTCCACCCTCTTACCGCATCAGCTGACTGCTTTGGGAAGCACAGGCCATTTTGCAACTAGTAAAGGTTATTTTGCTCTCACTGTAAATGGTTGGAAGTATACCTCCTTCCTACCTAGGAACTTCTTCACTGTACTCCTTCCTACAATACTGACTGAATTACTGTCCTTCCATTATTAAAATAAGATAGTCCTTGGTAACTGGGAGCATAATTTGCTCCTAAATGAGGAGTTCAAGCCATAGAATACTGCCACTGCTTTGGGCAGCTCCATGAACCTAAGAGCAGGCACTGGAGAGACTCTCCAACTTCCGTATCGCCTGCCTCCAAATCAAAGAGGACAGCTCAAGCACCGGCAACTCCACTGTCATGCCTACGGCATTCCTGTGCCGAGGGAAGAGAGATCAAGTCACAGAAAGACTAAAATGTTTCCAGCTAGTAGCTCATCTCTCCCTGCCCACACCAGGCAGGCTCTCCTGTGGATGTGGGATCTTCTCAGTGGGACACTATGCTGGTCCCCAACTACTGCCTGTGCATGTGTCCTGGTTTCAGCTGGGATAGAGTTAATTTTCTTCCTAGTAGCTGGTACAGTGCTGTGTTTTGGATTTAGGGTGAGAACAATGTTGATAACACACCGACGTTTTAGTTGTTGCTAAGTAGTGCTTACACTAAGTCAAGGGCTTTTCAGCTTCCCATGCTCTACC
>NW_008794888.1:4231540-4235431 GCF_000699145.1 Aptenodytes forsteri | reverse complement strand
TCAGTCGGCGGGTGGTGAGCAATTGCATTGTGCATCACTTGCTTTGTATAGTCTTTTATTATTATTATATTTTATTTCAATTATTAAACTGTTCTTAACTCAATCCACAAGTTTTCTCACTTCTACTCTTCCGATTCTCTCCCCCATCCCACCGGGGGGGGGGCAGAGGGAGAGTGAGCAAGTGGCTGTGGTGCTTAGTTGCCGGCTGAGGTCAAACCACAACAGCATGAATGGTTGTCAGCGTATGCTGGAAACAGACAGAGGTGAGGTGCCAAGGTGTGCCCACAGTGAGATCTGACCTGTACTACCATTTCTGCTGCCTTTTCTGCTATGACCTCAGAGGAGGCAGAGGTCTGCTGCTTGTTAAGGCAGCCAGCAGATCTAATAACAACTGAAATGAGTTGCATTCATTGGAGAGTCCAAGAAGGTGGCAAAATACCTGACAAAACAGAAAGAGGGTCTGCCCAGCCACATCTCACTCACCCAATGTTGCGCACAGGGAATGTTGTCTCCGTGACATTGTGGACAGCACAGATGGGCAACTGGACAGCAGCTGGGAAGGACAGGCAGGGGCGTGGAAGCGTAGCACGCAGGGTGACAGAGAACTCGCCCTCAGCCTTCTTAAAGCAGACGCTGTCTTCATACTCCCTCTGCACAGAAAAACAAGGGAAGACAGGGGTTAGACGGGTTCCATCTTGCAGGTACCGCAGCTCCACCCATGAATGCCCATCACCTTCACCTCTGAGAGCATTGGGGAAAAATGATCAGCGACAGAGGCACCAGGGAGGCCTCTGTGCAGAACAGAGAGTGTACGAAGCACTCGGAAAAGGCAGGCAGTGAGTAAGGTACTCGGGTATACTCCTCACTCTGTCAGGGAACACACAAACAACCTCAGAGACAGCAGCTGAAGACCACATTTGTTTCACCTGATTTGTTTTGATGCAGATTTCTTTCAGTATTTTCAAGATCTCAATTCAGCTTAACTGAAGCATGTACAACCTCTCCTTGAGGTCCACGAGCACAGAAATACTAGTCTTTGATTAAGTGCTTTGTCAGCTAGAGGCCTAAGCAGATAACACACAACTTAAAGACGCAACGTTGACAGCACTGTGTACACATAGCCCCAGGACATCTGCTAACCAGCTAAGATAGAAGGAATTGAAAGATACGTGTCTTCCATGCTCCGAAGTCGTCACCTCTCCTGAGTACCGCTTATACAGGTAAGGAGAGACCTTGGGCACTGCAGCACACACAGTCTTTGCTCTCTCTAAGAAAGGGAGCCTCCTGCTCCAGTGATTGATGTGGTGCAGACAAACTATTCACTGAAAATGGAACAAGGCCAGCAGCTTATTTCATAAAGGGAACACTGAACAGTCATCAGAAAACCATGATACTAAGAGAGCAGGGTACTGGGATTCTGCCCAATGATCACGCTCTACGGCTAGGACTGAGATACACATCAAAGACATAGCTGTGAATAAGAGTCAGAGATCAACACTCAGAGCCAAGACAGACAGACACGAGGAACAAGCTGAAAATCAAGAAAAGGGGCTGGGTAAAAAGAATAATTGCTGTTAAAAACAAAGCTTAAAGAAACCCACCCCATCGAAAAGAAGGGAGGCCCTTGACATATCCCTTATAGAAAATCAGTAGCCCTTCAATGTACAGGCTTTGGGGTCTCCTGGAAGAAAGCAGAGGGTGAGTCCCTCAACCCAAGGTTCTGCACTAAAACCACCCAGCTGAGGTTCCCTGTGATCAAACCAAGTGTGGACAGTTCAAGCACTTTATCTTACTGATTTCATGGCCAGAAGCAGCACGTGAAAAACTGGGAATACTTTTTGTGAGGATCCCTCTCATAACTACTGGCAAAATCTGCAGAGAAATCAGGGGTTAGGGCTCCCTCAGGTGAGAAGATGTGGGGAGAGCAGGAAGGTCACGCTGCCCAGTCTTTCCATGCTAGAACCTTCCCTAAGGACCGATTCATTCAAGTGAAAACAAATCAGAAAGGACAAGAGAGGCAGAGGCCCACTGCCCCCCCAGAAGCCAGCCTGAGCACTGAGAGCAAGTTTGATGTTGCCACTTTACCTTTTCAGTTGGCCGGAAAACGATGGGCAGAGTTAAGGACATACCAGGGCTCAGAGTGATCGGCTGTGGAAAAACAGTGAAGAAGAATCGCGTGGAAGGACATCTAGATAATGAAATCAAAACAAGAGTTTTTGTCTGAGGGCATACAGCTGTTGTTAAGTTAGACAGCAAGAAAGAGAATAAAGAATCAAAACCTCCAGACCCCACAATTAGAAGCACTTTACACACCTGACCCCAAGGGCACCTTGGGAGTGAATCAGCAGAAACAGGGGCAGAACCCAGGTGTCCTGAAAACCCATTCCCAGCTCTAAGTACCTACCCCTTCCTTGAACAATATTTTACATTCTCAGGCCATGCGGCATGAGCAAAACACATTGGGCAGAAACATTTGAGTTTCAGAGCAGGGAAGGTCACAGGGAGTGCTGGAGTGGCTCAACATCCAGTGGGACTCCCAGGAGCAATGGTTTTAGGACACACGAGTGACTGGCTGGCATACATCCACAATTAAAATCTCACTAGACTGGAAATGCTTCACAGACAGAAGTATCAGCAAAACAGAATTTTAAAAAAGGCATTTCACTTAAAATACTCCTGCCAGGAACAAGGGCTGTGCTTCTGAATTAGCAGGTTTCTGTCCTGCTATGTAAGTGTGCGTGTGCTGTCTCCAGCACATAGCCCAAAGGGAGAGGGGGCAGATGAATCCAAGGAAAGGTGCTAGTAAGACTGATACAGCAGGAGGGATGAAGATGCAGTGAGAGTGTGAGGAGTACAAAGGAGAAAGAAACTTCCCACGCACCTGTAGCTCAGCTTCTGGGTTTTCTCATGAACATTTTTCAAGATCAGATGTTTGATCATCTCTTTTCCGAGTTCCCAGCCACGCCACCTGAGTGTTTCAGCCACCTCAATGCCCCAGAATACACCTTTCTTCTTCTTTGCCTTTCTTGCAGACAGCTTAGGAAGTTGTAACAGGGACATTAGCACTTTGGGAGGGAGGAGAAATCAAACAGCTGTTTCTCTATGCTAAAAGTCTCTGACTCTGGCAAAAGGACGGGAGGAGCCACCCTGCGGCAAAGCTCCAGGAGTCACCAAAAGCCTTGCTCCAGGAGTCCAGAGGGGACACCTCCTGGCCACAGCCCAAACAACAGATGCTAAAGGATATCAAGAACGAGGGAAGCAAAGGCTAAAGGGTTTTTTGATTTTCTCCTCTCCCTGCCCTGCCAGTAAATCCACCCACGACAATGGCACCCTTTGCTCCACCACTCACCTTCCTGACACAGCCACAGCACAGCTTCCGAAAAGAGTCAGAGTTTTGGGGCTCGCCATGCGCCTGAGCAAGCATCTGAAAAACAAGAGGAAAAAGTCCTCACGTGCGCTGCTCCTGCTTCCGGACAGTCTTTGCTGCCAAGACCTGGGCGCTCCCAGAGATCCAACAACAACTCCTCGGGCTCAGGACGGCACACCTCCCTGCAGGGGCTGTCGCGTCCCCAGTAGCGTCCCCGTTTTGCCAGCGGAGTCCAGCCCTTGCCACAGACCACGCAGTCCCCAGGCTGCCGCAGCTCAGCGGTCCCCTTGGCACAGACCGTGACCCCCCACCTCACTCACAGCTCAGCCCCCTGTGGCAGAGCTCTCCTTGGGCCTTTACAGCACAGCCCTGCCCAGCCCGCTATAGCCCCACAGAGACCAGTACAGCAAAAACCCTGTAGCCCAGCCTGGCCCTCTAAAACCCAATATAGATGACTGTGGCACGGCCCTGTTCCCTACAGCAAGAGCCTTCCCGGCTCCCTGGGGCACGGCCCGGTCCTTTAT
>NW_008794888.1:4218939-4230845 GCF_000699145.1 Aptenodytes forsteri | reverse complement strand
TGGGCGGGGGGCGAGGGGGCATGGGGTGCAGCAGGCTGGAGAGTGCTGGCATAGGGATGGGGTGGCACCTTAACAGGGCCGGGTCGCCCCGAGCTCCTTGGAGGATCAGTGACACAAATAAGTTGTGACCATTGCCAAAAGCAGTTAGGGGGCCAACACCAGCAAATGGGCAGAGGTACACAGGTCAGGGAGCCCTGGCTGCACAGGCCCATCAGGTATCCCGGGTATCATTCCCATGAGGCACCACCACCACCGTGGGTCACTCCTGCATCTTCCCGGGGCCCTGGATGTCCCTCAAGGAGGGGGGGACCCTTGTGTCCCCAGTGGGGAGGGGCAGACACCCCCTCCGGGGTGCACAGGCAGCAGCGTGGCTGAGAGCAGGGCTGGCCACATCCCACAGCGTGGGGAGGGTGCCAAGGCAGAGGCATGAAGGAGATGCAGCTTTAATGGCATTTGTCGATGTTTACAACATGAGTCATCCAGCTAAGCAGCCGTAAATCAGCACCCCAACTCCCCCGGCATCAGTCGTGTCCCCTCCTCTGTTCCCCCAGCACTGGACGAGTGCCTGGCTCCTGCAGAAACAATCTCATAAATAACAGCAACTAAACAAACCCTCCTGCAGCCATGGAGGGCCCGTGTGTGCCAGGCGCGAGATGAACGCCTCCCATCCATCACTTTAATGGTTGTACTCTGGAAATTAAACCTGTCACAGCCCATCAAGGTGAACGTTTTAAGTCTGTGACATCCCTTCAGCTCCCCTCCTCCTTCCTGGCACTCTTTTTTTTGTCGCTTTCCGTCTCTCCTTTTCCTTTCTGCTCCTGCCATCCCTGTCCCCTCCATCTCACCCCACCCCGGTGTGCCCAGCTCCAGCCTGTGGTCCTCTCCATACTCCCCCGCTGCCGGAGGACCAGGTTGTATGTCGGGTGGTAGATGTCTTTGGCCCTGAGGCTCCTGCAGCCATGGGCTGGCATCTGCCAGCATCCCCATGCCCAGTCCTGTGTGCCTGCTGGGGGGGGCCACAGCTCCCCTGGGGAAATGGGTCTCTCCTGCCCCACTGTCCCCACAGGGCAATGGCGGGGAATTGGGTACCATCCTTCCCTACTTCCCCCTCCCCTCCTCCTTTTCTTCCCTGTCTTTTTTCTCCCCTTCCCCAGATTTATTCCTCTTCTGTTCTGTGTTATGCCAACCATCGCCGGCTCCTGGCACCTGGCCCCTACCCTGGCTCTCATCTCCCCCCTTGGAGCAAGGGCTGCACCCTCCCCAGGACCAGAGCTCCCCCCCGGGCAGTGCCAGAGGTCCGGACACCTCCTGCGTGGGCAGCCGAGCCCTGCCGTACCCTGGGATGGGTTGCCTGGGGACAGGGGACCTGGGCACCGGGGATGCCAGACACCCGGGGGAAGCTGCTGAGCTGCCAGCAGCCACTGCGGGTCACTGTCACGCCACACAGGACTGTCGTTCATCCGTCCATCCACCCATCCATCCATCCATCCATCCATCCACCCATCCATCCATCCCCATGCTCCTGTCTCCCATCATCTGCTTCCCCTGTCCATCCCCCTGTCCCAAAAGCATCACATCTGTCCCCCTGCCCAGGGTGCTGCCCCCTGGCCCCACAGCAGCCCCAGCCACTGCCTGGTGTTACCCAGCCCTGCGAGGTGTGACAGCCCTGCACCAATGCTTACCTGTCCCAACCCTCACTGACCAGCTGCTGGAGGTGACCTGGGGCTCCGCGGGGGCTGCTGCCCCTTGGCAACTCCCACTCCCACAGCAGGTCCTGGGGGCAGGCAGCCCTCCCTGCCACTCTCAGGCAGGGACAAGGAGAAGAGAGGAGGGGACAGCAGGACATGGGGCAGGAGGGAGACACCACGGGCTGCCTGGGGATGGGTCATCCCAGCCCAGCCTGCCCTGCTCCTGCAGCCCTACATGCACTGGGGTGATGAAGCAGGGCTGCCCCCCCGGGCTGAGGCGGGGTGGAGAAGCTGGGCATTGTGGGGCTGGTCCCTCTGCCTGCACAGCCATCTCAGCATCCCCAAGGGGAGGCCCAGAAAGTGTGCAGGAGGTATGGGAGGTCTATAAGGTCTGCCAGGACCCTACAGCATCCTGAGGATAAGGGCAGCATGCTCGCTTAGGGGGGTCAGGGCTTAACCCTAGTGCTTCTAGGGAGGTGGCAGAGGGTGTCTGTTGTCATCCTGCCACCAGGGCTTGATTTGAGCCCAGCCAGAGCGAGCAGGGCCCCAAGAGGATCATGGAATGAGCCCAGAAAGGGGCTGAGTGGGGTTTAGATATTGCCATGGGAAAAGGGGGGCTCACCACAGTATTGAGCCCTCACAAACAGCCTGAGCACCACCCGAAACCCAGGAGGGCTCCATCCCCACCTCACTTCAGGGCAATGCCACACCAGTGCAACCAGGCTGATTGCAACATGGAAAACAGCACTGCTGCATCAGCCAATTAATCAGCTCTGCTTTGCAGGGCAGCTTAATTTTGCCTGGCAAAGCATGGACCCCAGGAGGGAGGCAGGATGGAGGCAGGGCAGGCAGGCAGACACGCATCCTGGGCATCCTCCTTCCCAGCCCTTCATGCCGCCAAGGGGAAAGGCAGCCAGCATCATGCAGGGATGCGCCGTTCCAGGCACTGTCATATCTGCAGGGAAGGGGTAGTGCACAGTTGAAGGAAGGTCCGGGGTCTCTCCCCTCCAGCTGTGCCAGCGGGCTGCCAGCTGTGCGAGTCTGCTGTCCCCACCCAGCTCCCCAGGGACCCCAGCAGGGCAGCGCGGTGGCAGGAGGGGTGCAGAGCCTCCCATCCCCTAAGGAAGAGCACAGGCATCCGTATAACAGCTTTATAGGGGAGGGATGTGGGGACTCCCCCAGATACACACAGAGGAATAATTACGAGTTAAATAGGATCCAAACACACATAAGTTAAAGGAGGGGGCAGATGCCCTGCAGCCCCCACAGCCCCGCCTGGGCACAGTCTGTGTCTGCCAGCAAAGAGACCCCCAACACCGCAGCCCGGCCCCTCTCCTGGGCCGGATCTGTCCGCCTTTCACAACACAGAGCCGATCTTCCTCTCCGTGGCACCCATCTCGTCCTCTTCTTCTTCTTCTTCCTCCTCGCCCCCTGAGCAGGAGGAGTCCGGGCCATAGCCCAGCTCAGCGGTGCTGCGGTGCAGGAAGCCCGAGCCAGGGCTGCGCCCCATGAATTCGGGGCTTTCAGCAGCTTGTCCCCGGGGCTCGCCAGGCAGCAGCTTCTCACAGGCTTTGCTGAGCCCTCGTTGCTTCTCAGCCTCTGCCTGAGCCCCCTGCTCCTTGGCTTTGCGGCTCCGCTTCCACTTCATCTCAGCGGTGCTGCGGTGCAGGAAGCCCGAGCCAGGGCTGCGCCCCATGAATTCGGGGCTTTCAGCAGCTTGTCCCCGGGGCTCGCCAGGCAGCAGCTTCTCACAGGCTTTGCTGAGCCCTCGTTGCTTCTCAGCCTCTGCCTGAGCCCCCTGCTCCTTGGCTTTGCGGCTCCGCTTCCACTTCATGCGGCGGTTCTGGAACCAGATCTTCACCTGCCGAGGGAGAGCCCCCAGGGGAGAATGTGTCCCCCTGCCCCATCCTGTCCCCACTCACCACCTCGCCTTCCCTGCATGGAAGACCCCCCAGAGCCTCTTTATTTCGGGGCATCCTGTGGTGCTACGGGTCTGCGAGGAGGCTGAGGATGTCACAGGGAGAGGAGTACTCAGGGGACTGCTCCCTTCCCCCTGCCCAGCCTCCGCAGGGGGGGAGTCAGGGACAGAGGGGACCAGCAATCCCCAAGGATGCCCAAGGACATGCATGGGGACATTAAAAGAGGAGTTTTAGCCCCACAAAGAGCCCCCCTCTCACAGTGTGGGAAGGGATGGGAAGGCTCTGAAATCTAAGCTGGGGGTGGTGGGTAAAAAAAGGAGCAGTATCTCTGGGGGCCCCTTCACAAGAGAAGAGCCTGGAGCCCATCAGGCAGGTCTCTGCAGGAGATGCCCTGGGAAGGGGTGCTGATGGGGTGTGTCAGCCAAGCAAGGGCCATCAGCATTGCCCACGACCTTGACTTCCCACCCTGCAGCACAGCCCCCCACCTCCCTGGCAGCTGGCTGGTACCATCCTCCAACCCCCCCAAGACCAAGGTACCTGCGTCTCGGTGAGCATCAGTGACGTGGCCACCTCAAAGCGCTTGGGTCTGGACAGGTACTTGTTGAGCTTGAACTGGTTCTCCAGCTCCAGGAGCTGCTGGCTGGTGAAGGCTGTGCGGGGCCGACGGCACTTCCCCATCAAGCCAGACTGCGGGGCGGCTGCGGGGCAGACAGCGGGCAGGGGTCAGGGGACAGCGGGGCTGGGGGGGACATCCCCTCGGCAAGCCCGGGATGAGAAGGAAGGCGAGTGTCTCTTCTATCATCTCCCGTCCCAATAATGGCTTTATTGCCTGGCTGATAGGAACCAGCGAGATACGTTATCAGGCCTTGGTTTGCAACTGGGATCAGTCCTGTGACTGAAATTAAACCTCCTTTTTTATTGCCGGGCCGTGCAGGTGGCTGCCCAACTGCCAGGACCAGCGAGATACGTTATCAGGTTGCAACTGGCAACTGGGATCAGTCCTGTGACTGAAATTAAACCTCCTTGCCGGGCCGTTGCCAGCGAGCCCCGCTATCTCGCCCGCAGCCCTTGAAAGCAGCGCGGCACTGAATCAGCAGGCAGCGGGAACAAAGGGACCTTTGAGAGTCCAGCATGGGGTGGCTGCTGCGTCGTGTTTGATCCCTGCTTATCTCCTCTCCGCTGGCTTTATTATCCCCCCGGGGTTCAGCTTTTACTGCTTCTCCCAGCACCACAGTGGCAATCAAACCCAGAGGTTTGCAGCTGGGAGTAAAGTGCCGGAGCAGCGTGAGGGGGGCATTAATGGGAAAGGTCTTTGGCACATCCCCGCCACCACATCTCGGGGGGCAAGACGCAGCATCGTGGCCCCAGAGACATGCCCTGCTTGGCAAGGGTTGCTTCAGCTCACCCACTTTGCAGGGCATGGGGCATCATCCATGTTATCTCCCCCAGATTCCAGCTTTGATCCCGATCTGCCCATCTCCCGAGGTGTCCACCAAGCCCTTCACAAACACAGTGGTGACGCATGAGGCAGGAATTTATGAAGGGGGCATTAACTGATCACGATCCGGGTTTGATCCCAAGTACCTGGATGCTGGGTGGGACGGGTCAAAGAGGCAGAGCCTAGCTGGGCTGGGGCTCTACAAACTCCTCGTGGGAGCAGGGATGGACACAACCCCTCCTGCACCTGCAGCCCCACAGTGCCAGGAGAGACAGCCCATGGGACCCAGCTTGCAGCCGCTGGCCGGGTAAACTAGGGACCGGATAGAGGCACGCTGTGCTGATGGCTCTGACACACACATGGTGTGTTATTTTGCACACAAAACATATTCAAGGCTAAAACCAAATGAGAGGCTCAAAGGATTGCCAGGACAAATACAAATGTCAGATGAAAGATGGCTCAGCTCTGCAGAGCTCGGCTGCTGTCTGGGCTCTGGCTGGCCATGAATGGTCTGGCTGTACAAATCCTCAGTGGAGAAATGAGACCAAATGGACCCAGGAAGGCTCCCCTCGGCTAAGGAAAGGAGGTGCCATGGGGACCAGCATCTGCAGCAATGGGGCAGCCCTAGCTAACACCCCTTGCAGCTCCTCGGGGGTGAAGACCAGAGACGCATCAAAAAGAACTGGAGGGGAAATTTATTCATCTGACGTTGACACGGAGCACAAGACAAAGCATCCCCAGGCAGCATCTGGCAGCTCAAGGGCTCCAGCACCCAGCAACCCCTCTTTGTTGCCAGAGACGGGAGGGTGCACTGGGGCACCCGGTGCCTCAGTCCCTCCCTGAAGCAGGGGCTGCTCTGCACAGGCTGGCTGTACCAGGTCAGGGAAGGGTCCCTCTTTCTGGGCATGGTCTGTAGAGGATGCTTCAGGGAAAGAGAAGTGAAGAGGGTGTGCCCACATCCCAGCATCCAGTAATCCAGGACTTCTGTGCTTTTTGGAGCTGAAGGCTGTTTTGCCAGGGGTGAAAAAAATATCATGTTGCAGCCTGAATTCCCCAACCCAAAGCAGAGAGCCCAGGGCACTGCATCCTGGCTCTGGCAAGCACAGAAATCCTTCAGACCACTCCAAAAGGCTCCTCTGTGCCTCCTCCTGCAAGGCCAGCTGTGGCCAGACTAAAAACAGATGTGGGAAGAGTGGAGGCACAGAAGTGAGTCTCGACCCCCAAAGCTGTGGGAGTTCAATCTGTCCAGATTCAGAGGAGACTGGAAGGCAACTTTCTTTAACAACACCCCCCCAAGAGACTCACTCTTCCCCAGGTAAGATGATGAGGACTGCTTGGTCTAGCAGGGAAAAGAACAGAAAGTTTGCCCAAAAGCCAGATAAATCCGATCATGATATCGGATAACTGCCAATGCAGGGGACCAACTGCTGGAGCACGGTCCCTCTGCCAGCCCCAGGTTCTCCATCTCAATGTCTCCAATTTGGGCTCAGTGCAGTGGTGTCCATTACAAACCTTGTACAGATCCTGACTTCCCTGGAAATCCATCCTGCCTCCTGCCCCAGCGCTGACAAAAAAATCCCTCAAATCCTTCTGGGGTGTTCTCATACAGTTCAAGCCACCAGCAGTCCAAAGTCCAGCCAGGTATAGCTGGCCACCTAACCTGTGATGTCCTCTGATAATACACTCTTCAGCAGCTACAGTTACCCATCACCACTGCTCCTCACCATGACTCATTCAAGATTTTGCCTGCAAAATGAGATGGGTCGAGCCCAAACTGGCACAGCCTTAAGATCCACCTGACCTTCAGCCACACACAGCAGCAGCTTGGCGTGGACCTGAACCACCACCATCTCCAGCCTCAGACCTGCTGTCACCTTCCCTGAAGGGCTCCGGCTCCTTTGCGTGGGAAGAGTATGGAGGGAAGAGGGTCTTCAGCTTCTCATTGGGGAAGGAGCAAAGGTAGGAGGAGGAAGTGGAGTCTGAGGGTATGAGGTAGGTTCCAGTTTCCCATGCAAAGAGGAAATGATGCCTTGTGGCTACTGGTAGCTCCAGCCTGTCTTGCCAGTGTGCTTGGTGGAATCCTGTCCTCCCCTGTCCTGTGGCAGGCTGCCACGTGGACATGGACATCATCCCCCCAGGGCTCGCCTCTCCCAGTTCCTGCCAGCTGAGCTATGAACCCATCCACATCACAACCACCCATGCCCACAGAAAGAATAACTCTTCAGGAAGGCTCTCCCCCTTATCCAGCTCCTACCAGAAGACCAGCGACTGCCTCAGCATCACACCTTTGCTTGCCAAAGGATTTTGTATCTGCTCAGCCATCTCCTCCAGTCCTACATCCAGGATCAGAGCTCACCTCAATATCCCTTCAGCCTGGCAGGGCTTGGACCCCCTGATGGGTGCCTGGCATTTGGCTGCAATATCAGTAAATAAATTGCTTGGCCTGGAGCCAGGAATGCCCTCTGAGTCTGAGGCCAGGAGCTCTACAAGTCAGCTGCCTCCTGGATAATTAGATAAAGCTTATAAAGAATTGTTGGTTTATTTGATACAGTTCCGTCTACTTGATAACAAGGGTAATCCTAGGTTGATATTAACCCACTTGGTTTTAATTTGGTTTGTTTAGCTATAGTTCACTTAACTTTGTGGGCTAGCAGATAAAGGAGAGGAAATTAGCACCCTGTCTGCTTTGGAGGTGTTTCTCCAGATGTCAGGGCTGGGAGGGGGAGAGGTGGTCTCACCAGCATCGGGGCCATCACCAGAGGCTTCTCCTGGCCTGCTGGCAGCCCTGACGGTTGTCTGCGGGGCAGCATGTGTAAGGGCACTTGCTACCTCTGGTAGCCCCTTACTTGCTCCACCATTGACCCCCGATTGCTGCTTGCCAGCTGTTTTCCAGCCTGTGTTTCCTGCTGACCTGCCAGACCACTGTGCACCTGGTGAGCCTTGGAAAGTGTTGCTTTTTGAAGCAGTTTGATATGACTTGTCTTGCCCGCTCTCCTAGCCCAGCACAGCCCATCAGCCAGCTCTCCACTGCTGCGGGCAGGATCTGGCCTTGGCTCCAAACCATCAAGGTGGTGAGTGGATGATGCAGACAAGCGGGGTCCCAGGAAAGCCATCTGAGCACCAGGTCCCCTGCGGGGAATCCTTTGCTCTTCCTGAGACCCTGCTCTCCACTCCTACAACTCTCCTCCACTCCAGGCAGGTCTCTGCACTTGGGTCCCACCGCCACGCTGCATTTCCACACTGCTAGCCAGGGCAAATAAATCACAGCTCCCAGAAATACTGATAGGCACGGCACCCCGCTGCCAAATGCTCCCCCTGTGCGGTTCAGGAGGTGCTCAAAGTCCTAGGACAGGGACCCAGGCTGGGAGCAGCAGAGCCCGGGCAGGCAGCATCCCGCCGGCTGCAACGAGGGCATGCCTGCTCCTGCGCTCAGACCTTCCTGCCCAGCCCTCTCACTCTGCATTGCAGCAGAGGCAGCTAGGCGCTGGCTGCAGCTCTGCAGAGGCAGCTAGGGAGGAAGGCATGGCACCCGCTTGCACTGCAGCAGGAGCACTTCTCTGAGCAACCCCAGCAGCCAAGCCCAGGCCAGGTTCCTAAGGGTACCCACTGCCTCAGACCATCTCCCCAGCATCCTACCTCCCCCATACATAGGTGAGCATGTGCAATGTATCCCTGCAAAGTTTGCAGCTTCAGTTCAGGGGCTGTCCTGCTCCTTCCTCCACCCTGATTGTCCCCAGGAGACCAAACTAACAAAACATCTGCAAAACACCTCTACACAGGCAGCTAAAGAAGGAATTCATGATTTAGTCCTGGAATCTTCCATAAATAAATCACAAGGGTGACCTCTCCCTGGGATGCCCCAGAACATGTCCTAGGAGGCTTTCAGATGCATCTCTCCCAAGTATCTGCCCACTGCTACATGGAGAGTTAAACATGACCAGCACCAGCAGCACGGACACTTGTGCTCAGTCACTCTGGAAACCTCAGCCAGGCAGGTCCATCCGTCTGTCTAGGCTGGGTGTTGGGACAGGGCACCCAGGAACCACAGGCATCCCAGGAGCCCTGTGCCAACAGTGGGAGGCTCCTGCCCAGCCCACCACCCTCCTCAGAGAAACGAGGAAGGGCTGGGCAGGCAGCATGTCCTAGGCAGGTGCCCCTTCCTGTCCCTGCATACACTGTCCACTGTCCCCGTCCCCACGCCACAGCCAGTACACTGGGGTAATATGAGCCCGCCATAACATTCCCCGTCCCCACGCCACAGCCAGTACACTGGGGTAATATGAGCCCAGACCCAGCCATAACATGCAGCTGGGGCCAGTCCTGGTGACTACAGGGACAAGGCATGCTGCAAAGGGACCTGCTTTCGGAGCTTGCAGCGAGCCCACAAGAGGAAAGGCTGAGGACACACTTAGGAACCCAAACATTCCCAACAGACTGAAACAAGGATCTGAAGATGGATGAGGAACAGGGTCTGATGACAGAATCTACACAGCAATGAGAATAACACGAAACAAGGACCAGGGGAGCAGGATTCCTGGGAGAGCAAGCATGGAGAGAATAGACCCCAAGCCAAGCATAAGTCCCCGAAGCCAGAACTGATGTCCATGGGGAGGTACAGGCAAGTAGAGCAGCTGCAAATACACCGTGTCTCATGCTTTTGCTGCAGGGACGCCTCAGCTCAGGCTCTGCATCCAACTTGGTCCCTGTGCTTTGTGAGGGGAGGACATTTGGAAGGAGTTTGGAGGAAAACCCTGAAAGCAGTCAGGATGGAAACCTATCTCAGAGGAGATGGAAGCAGCCGGGCTGTGTAATGGGGGAAGGAGAAGGCTGAAAGGGACCTACAGACCTTCCTCATGTGCAGACCAGGCAAGCAAAGAGAGTGGTGAGTGATTTGCTGTGTTTGGCATGACAAATCTTGGGAGCAAACTGGAGCAAGAGAAGTTTCACAGCAGGAAAATTGCTGCAGTATTAAACCGGAGAGCCTGGGAAGAGACAATCCCCACTGCAAAGGGCTCCCCAGAACTGGGAGCAAACACATTTCATCGAGGATATGGATTGGGGCAGTGGTCACTGATTTAAAAATCTACAGCTTTGGCAGCTTTTGCCACATCCTTGTTACACCTCCATGTGTCTCCTTTGCCTCTACCCTGCTTTGGGCTCTCCAGGGCCCAATCCAGCAGATCTTGGGTCAGAGACTGCTTTTCTTCTCCCTGAGCTATCCCAGGAATCTAGCCTAGTGCTTCCCACAAGACCTGTTGACACGCTGTTCCTGTGCATCCTAGCACAGCCCAAAAGCTCCCTCCACAAGCTGTTCTCATGCCCATGATTTGGGATTTGTCTCCTTTCAGCAGGATTTTGGAGACAACCAGCTCTGGAGCGGATCCTGCACGTGAGTGGTATGGGGCTGATGCACAAATGCAAATTTGATGCACAAATATCTCTACATTACCCCAGCCAGAAGCTGCGCTCAGCACCAGAGGGGCAGGTGCAGTGTTGTGATCCCACTCCGGTGAAACACAACCCTGCATGAAGCTATCCAGATGCTGAGATACACCAACAGACCCAGACCCTGCGAGGGCAACGTGGCCTCTGCAGAGGAGCAGGAAGGTGTTTCACCACCCAACAAATAGAGATTTTTTTCTTTCCTGCTCTTAATGACATGCTTGAAGAGTGCACACAGCCTGTAGCACTGGACCCTTATTCTACACCCTTAGGTGCCACCACCACTTCACAGCTGGACCTTTCCTACAGCCTACGGAGAGCCAGGGAAAGGGAGACAGCCCGGGGAAGGGAACAGCCTCTTTCCCTTCAACCTGCCCAGGTGTAATTTGAGGAAGGAGCAATGAATGGGATGTTTCATGTTAATTCTCCATTTTTGCACTACTATTCATCCAGCCAGTTTATTAATTAACTGACTTATCCAGCCTTTTTTTTTTTTTTTTTTTTTTTTTTTTTTTTTTTTTTTTTTTTTTTTTTTTTTTTTTTTTTTTTTTTTTTTTTTTTTTTTTTTTTTTTTTTTTTTTTTTTTTTTTTTTTTTTTTTTTTTTTTTTTTTTTTTTTTTTTTTTTTTTTTTTTTTTTTTTTTTTTTTTTTTTTTTTTTTTTTTTTTTTTTTTTTTTTTTTTTTTTTTTTTTTTTTTTTTTTTTTTTTTTTTTTTTTTTTTTTTTTTTTTTTTTTTTTTTTTTTTTTTTTTTTTTTTTTTTTTTTTTTTTTTTTTTTTTTTTTTTTTTTTTTTTTTTTTTTTTTTTTTTTTTTTTTTTTTTTTTTTTTTTTTTTTTTTTTTTTTTTTTTTTTTTTTTTTTTTTTTTTTTTTTTTTTTTTTTTTTTTTTTTTTTTTTTTTTTTTTTTTTTTTTTTTTTTTTTTTTTTTTGCTGTGGTAAATGGGCTCCCAGATTATTAAGACACTAAACTCAGCTAATAAATCCGGCTACTCTGCCAGGGTTTATTAACAAGCCACTCTTGGTTGATTGCCCACTGGCCCCGTCTTTGCGGTGACCAGACTTCCGCTCACCCCAGGCAGAGGGCAGGGTCCGGGTCACACTGCCAGGGGTGCCAGTGACAGTCCCCGGTGTGACGAGAGCCTGAAGTCAGTCCTTGTGCCGTCCGTGCCCTGCAGGACCCTCCCCACCCGTGGCCCAACATTGCAGTGCAGGATCCGGTGCCTGCCCGCAGCCCCGGCCGTGCCCACCGTGCAAAGGGCTGTGCACGGAGCCGGCACCCTTCTTGCATGCCAGGAGGGACCGGGGCTGGGCCGGAGCTCAGTTTTTTTGTGCCCGGTTCCCGCAGCTCCCGCCAGCACCGGGCTCACCGGCCCCGCGGAGCCGGCCCCTCGCCCCCCAGGAGCCGAGCGCGGCGGCGGGC
>NW_008794888.1:4199967-4217492 GCF_000699145.1 Aptenodytes forsteri | reverse complement strand
GACCACACCACAGCAGCGGGGACACTCTGGGGCCTTCCCCAGACCGCTCTGCCCCTTCCCCAGCCTCGCAACCCAGCCCAGCCCTGGTCCACACCCAGGGAGTCCCCCCAGCCTGCAGGACCTACTGCCCAGGGCGCTGAGCCCATCGTCCTGATCCAGAGCAAATCTTGCTTTCCTTAGAGCCCCACGATGGGGAAGGGGGTCTGTGGTGGTCTGGAGAGACTAGGCGGACTTTGGCACATGTAGGCAAAGCCCTGCTGGGCTCCAGTGGTGCCCTGGCTCTGCGGAGCCCCCAGGCACTTGGGGGGCAGAGCACCTGGCTGGGAGGGCAGGAGAGGTGCTCACTCACCTGCAGGCTCCGCACCCCGTGCGCCAGGGATCACTGGCAATACCCAGCTGTGCCATTTCCCGTTGCACCCCTCTGGGCCAGGGAGATCAGTGGACCTGAGCTG
Organism: Aptenodytes forsteri; assembly: GCF_000699145.1. NCBI lineage: Eukaryota > Metazoa > Chordata > Aves > Sphenisciformes > Spheniscidae > Aptenodytes > Aptenodytes forsteri. The sequence continues at coordinate 4,217,040 of NW_008794888.1, read as the reverse complement.
GACACACACAGGGGCCACCACCTTCCATCACTCATGTCTGTCCAGGATGCCAACAGAGCAGGTGCCTACAGATCGTTACTCATTTGCCCGGTCTTATCTTTCCCAGACAAGACACAGCTTGGAGAGTGGCACCAGGGAAGGGCAGAGAGGAAAGCCTTGGCTGGTCTGGGAGATGCGGGTGAGCAGGAGCAGAGCTGGCCCAGACCCCCTGGCACTGGCCTTCAGGGAAAGGCAGAGCGCATACGAGCGCATCTGTGGTCTCTGGCATCGAGGGTCTGTGTCTGTCTATCTCTGGGTCCCACCTTTTTGTGTCATGCTGACACAGCGAGACAAGCCTCTGCCTGTGTCGGATGATGGGTCCTGCTCTTTGGAAGGAAAGTGAGGCAGCCTCTATTGCCCTGCCTAAATATTATAAAGGCTAAAGGGAACTCCCATCCCTGTATTTCTTACCCCTTCAGCATTTCCAGCACTGCTGCGTTCCCTGAGCAAGAGATGGGTCTACCCCCCTGTATCCTGTGTCCCACAGAGGCTGCAAGCAGATACCCACAGAAAAGAAAGGCGGGGGCATAGGGGGCTTTCCTCAGCCTCCTGTGTTTTCTCTGCTCAGTAACCCCAGGGGCTTCTCTTCCCTGTGCCCATCCAGTCTGGTCTGGAGCCTGCTGAGCTCCCTGCACACATCACCCTGCTGCAGGGAGCTCCAAAGGTCCCACGTGTGGGACAACTTCCTCCTTCCATTGCCTGAGCCCAGCACCCACAAGCTTCACTGGGTGGCCCCAAATCCTTGTGTGGGAACAGATGCACAACAGCCCTTTTCCAGCTGCCTCCCTGGGAGTGAGGAGGGCAGGAATCAGCCCCATGGACAGCCCAGAGCTGGATTTGCTCAGAAGGGGATTTGGGGTTGATGTCACCCCACAGTAACACACCCTCCCTGGACTTCAGGGTACTGAAGGTGGAACAGTGTCCCTTTCCACCCCCAGCATCCCTGTGCCTGCTGCTATACCCCCTTCCCACCCCAAAATCCATCCCGCTCTGCTTTCCCAGGACAGAAGCCAATGTCCCTGCCAAGCAAAAGGACCCTAAGCCCTTTCCCTCTCCCGCCATGTGAGTAGCCAGCCCTGCCAAGCAGCAAGCATGGGCAGGACAAGATTTGGGGAGGAATGGAGCAGCCTGGCTCCCAAGCACAGGGGAAAGCTACAAGTATCCAGGAAACAGAGGGTACAGCAGAAGTAGGACAACTCTTCTGCTGCAGGTCAACAGCCTGCAATGGTGACAGTGGCAAGGAAAGAGCCACTGCTTCCTTATCCGAGATCTCAGGACTGGCTCCAAGGATTGCAATGGCTTGTTAGCTTCGCACAGGGAACATGCCTTAAGACCCAGGGCAGAGATTGGGGCTGCTGCACTGGGGCACAATAGGGAAGTCACCACCACAGTGACCACCATGGGGTGGCAGACAGGCAAGTTACCAGCCCAGGAGAGCCTGGGTAACCCTTGCCAAGCCCTGAGACAATTTGTGGCTGTACCCACTGTAGCTCAGGCAGTGGGAGCAGGGCTTGAGAGAGGCTCGTCTGGGGGTCTGGGTCACAGCACTGAGTCATAGCCTTACTGTCCTCATGGAAGTCCCCTGCACTACCCAAGGAGGCTCTCCAAAGACAAGGAACTCCTCCAGGGATCAGCAGCCCAGGCTGGTGCCCAATACACTGATACCAGGGTGATGCGAGTACAGGCAGCCAAGCTGCAGCCTTTGAATTGCACAAACAAGAAATCTTTGCAGACACCAGCCATAAAACCTGGGTGGAAACATTCTGATAAAGAAGTCTAGGAAAATCATGGAGGGAGTTCCCTCCTCCAGGTGAGTCAAACCCAGACACTGGGACCCTGCAAGAGGGTTGTCCAGGGCTGGAGCAGCTGGCACACAGCCCATGCCACGCAGGGCAGAGAGCTGGAGCCCAGGGCTGTGCACAGGAGAGCTGTGCCGGGCGGTGGCCAGCAGAAGGGGCGGGATGCAGGCAGTGATAGATGCCAGGGTGCTGATGAGTTCACAGTCTTCAGGGTCATTAATCAGATCAGAGCTGGATTAAGGTGTCCAAGGTCTGATTAGCTTCATTTCCCGCCTCAGGAAGGAGGGAACTCTCTTCCCCATCCATCAGGTCCTCTGGTGACAGCTCACCTGGTTGCTAACTAGATCCGAGGACTGTAATAAGTGAACGTGACTGTGGCCTGGCCCCTTACCTCTGCCCAGCATCCTTCCTCCACAGAGGATCTAAGGCAACACCAAACATCAGCCACAGGTAGCAGACACCAGGATATCAGCCAGAGAGACAGCTTGTTCCCACAGCCTGGGGGTGCAGGGCACTGCGGACAGGAGCTGCCCCAGGAAATCACCCTAGTTCAGGAAGAGGTGGAGTTTAAGGGGGGGGATGTTCCCAGCCAGCACCATATTGCTCCCAGTCCCCCCACAGCTCACCCTGTGCTGTTGCCCCAGGGCCTCCTCTGCTCACCTAGTGGTAGCAGAGCCCTCCCAAGGTGACCGGCTCTGTGAAACAGGCCAGCAAACACCACCTTGCTGCTGTGGAAGATCTTGGGCACATCCAGGACAGATCTCCTGAACCCCATACAGAGCTAGATGGACCAGCTCGAAGCCCTGAACCAGCCAGGGTGCTTCTCCCATCTCCACACCCCTTGCTGGCTCAAGCCCACCCCGTTAACATCTCCATTTGTCCCCCGCCTGATGAACCTCATGTTGACTGTGCCCTAAAGGTGCCTCCACATTTAACCACTTAGTCTACTCCTGTCCAGCAAGTGCAGACCAGTGGGAGGTCCATGCTGCCCAGGCAGCAGCAAGGTTCTTCAGCTCCCTCACCTCTCTGGGAGGGCCCTGATCACAAAATCCCTTGCTGGGCAATGGGCAGCACCAGGAGCATTCACACAGCCCAGGGCTTCCTGGGACTCTTTCATTTACCCAGGCATTTGGGGGGATTTTCTGGATGTGCCTCAGCTGGACATTCAGAGCCCGGTCTTTCTTCAACCACCTGAAAGCAGCAATCACAGCAGCACCTATGTGGGTGTACATAAGCCCTGCAAAGCCTTGTATTGCTGACGTGAAGGTGCCCAGCTAGACAACTGGAGCTCTTTTTGCTGTGTCCATAGCCTCAAATGGATTGTCTCCATGCAACTTCCATCCATGCGAAGTCAAGCAGCAGGAGTAAAACGAGAAGAGCAAACACCCACATGGCTAAAGACACCCAGCTGTGGTGCACGCAAGTTTTTGGCATCCATAGAGATCCACAACACTACCTACAGCAATTCACATACTTCCCCAAGCTGTCTCCAGCAGTGCCTGAGCTCTCAGAAATAAGCCTTGGGGGATCACAGCTCATATCTGGGAGTACAGTTCAGTTTTACAGCCCCACCACTTCCTCAGTGTCACCTTGGGAAGTAACGTAACGGCCCTCAGCAAACCCAACTGCCCCAAGATCAAAGTCAAGGGTGCCGAGGAAAATCCATACCCTGATAAAAAATTACCGACTGGGACCAGACTTTAATTTTCCCAGGATTGAATCCTTATCCTAGGCATCAGATGAAGACATGACCCATGCTGGGGCTGTGTCTTGATTTCCACCTAACCTGTCATTTTGGCTGTTCCTAGATACACAATTTAGCACCAGGTCCTTCTCGTGGGTTTGGGTCATCTCCTGCCTTTAAGTCAATAGAAGTTACCTTTGAGACAGGGACCAGTGCAGGAACCTGTGTGCTTAGCCCATCCCAGAGAGTTGACAGGCACCCTGATTTCTGCTCAGGCTATAGCTTTTAAGCCTTAAAAGAGCTCCCTGTCCTCAGGATGGCTGTACCCGCTTGCTAAGCATTAACCGCTCCCCAGGTCACAGCCCCCAGAGCTTTCCATCTTTAGGAATTACTTCCCTGTAAGAGGCCTACAGTGCAACAACCTTGTTTAAAGCAGCTCTCAGGAAGCAATGGATCTTGCTGCTCTGGGTCTGGTGCCTCAGGTCATCTTGCAACACTCCGAAGTCCCAAGCCAGCTAGTGGAAAAATACAGCCCAGAAGCATCACTGGTGCTGGAGATAGGCTGTAAGCCTGCTCGCAGGTGTTTTCTACAGCCCCTCTCACGGGGGAATGGCTGGGAAGTGTCCCACTCTCATCCGTGCTCTGCAACCTCCAGCCCAGAGCAGGCTGAGCCCCTGGTGAGAAGCGCTAGGTGTAAGAGCCCCTGGCCTGCTCCAGTTTGGGGTGTCCTGGGTTTTGTGGGAGCCCTGACTACTGCCTGCAGCAGGATGCTGCCCTTCCCCTGCCCCTCCCAGCAGGGCCACCCACTATCTCTGGAGTCTGGAAAGCCACAGGAGGCTGGTGGGGAAGGTAAATAAACTGCCAGCCCCATAGTGATTTGTGGCTAAATGAACAGTTGAAGTCATCTGCAAGTGGCCTGGGGCCTGTTAACCAACCAGATAATGGGACTTAATCAGCCCCGCAGTGGTGGGAGCTGAGCCCAGCCTGTGTCAGACCTGGCACAGCCAGCCCCGGGGTCCCAGGCTGCTTGGTGGGCATCCCCTCTGCAGAAACACTGGCAGAGGCATCCACAGCGTTGTCATGGGAGCAGAGCGGCTGCCTGCAGAGCCCCACAGAAATGCTCGCAGGGTTCCTCATCTGTCTTTAGGGGTCTCCCCCTGCTCTGGTGATGGCAGGAGACAAGTGCCAGGCAAGTTGCTGAAGCCACCTCATTCCTTGCTTCCAGGGGTGCTGTGCTCAACCACTGCCATGCCCTGTCCCTGCCTGCATCCCCTCCTGCGTGGGTCTGCCTGCTCCTGCCCACCCCAGGGACTTCTGAGCTAGCCACAGGCTCCCTAGGGCTTCTCCATCCTGGCACATCAGCTGCTCAGTCCAACAGGCAGGGGATCTGTCCTGGAAGGCAGAAATCCCCATGCCTCCACCCACCTGCCATTGCACGGGCTTGGTGGGGTACACAGCTCCCCCTGCCCACCTTACCCAGCCTTCACACCTCCCTCTGCACCGAGCCCCAGGTACCTGCCCCAAGCGAAGGGGTTAACAAGCAAAGCAAACACGGCTCAGTCCCTCCTAGACAGGCCTCCTGCAGGGATTTCTGAGCAGCTGTTTATTTAGCCAAGCAATTCCTCAAATAACCAGCCCCATCTCTGATGGGACATGGCAAGGCTGAGCAGAAAAACATGTTAACAGCTCCCATCCTTGAGCAGGGGGATGGCAAACCAGCATGGGAAGGCTTGGAGGGCAGGAAGGGTGCCTGCCCCCAGCAGAAACAGCCAGGGCAGCTCTGAAGCGTCACACCTGATCCCAGCACACGGCCACTGCAAAGGGCTGGGGCACCAGCATCCTGCAGGATCAGGCCATACGGCTACAGGGGACAGGGAGGGGATGCCCTAGGGCTTCCCTCTATTAGCTGTTGGCTCAGCTTCCTGGGATGCAGCTATGCACTACAGAGGCTTGGGGACAGACAGCTTGTCCTGTTGTAAGTGCATGGCTTGGAGAGACAGGTACAGACAGACAGCTCAGATCTATTTCTTGCAAGGCCCCAGGGTCTGACTGCTACAGTTCCAGTCCCATTGGCCCCTGACCCCTTTCCTCTTAGATCCTGAAACACCATGAGCCCACAGCACCCACCCAGAGATCTCCTCCATCCTACTGCCCTCAAAGTGAGCTCTGGGCTCAGCCTCAATGTCTGTTCTCACCCCAGGCCTTGGCTTTTGGGGGGATATGCTAAACAGCCATTAACCTCTACAGCCCAGCATCATTCAGGAAAGCAGGGAAGTGACTGAACACACAGCGTCTCTCCTGCTGCTTCCCTGTGCCCCCACTCCCACAGCCCTTGCCCAGCACACCACCCCAGCATACTGTGTCCAGGGCCACATGTCCCTGGCACAGCCAGACTTTCCTCTCCCCCAGCACCCCCACCACAGGATCCCCCAGCCCTGCTTTTTCCTATCACCTCCAGGTTCTTCTGGTTTTGCTTCACTGGGTCTTGTCCCAAGGCCAGAGCTGGGGCAAGGGAGGGGTGTGGGGTGACTCCCCCAGCAGTACAGCCTTACCTCTTCCTTGTTAATGGCCTTTCCATGGATTCAGCTCCTAACCTGCTCCCAGGGTGACCGGATAAATCAGCTGCTCCTCCCAGGACCTTGGGCTCTAATTAATGTCAGCTCATTAACGAGATAACGGCCATTTATTACCCTGTCTCCCTGGCTGCTGATTAACCCTTTCCCAAGGCAGGGGCAGGGGGTGGTGATGCCATGGGACAGGGATGGTGGGAGCGGGTGACGTCTCTGCAGTGAGACCCAGGGACACCTCAATAAGGGGGGGACCGATGGAGGGACAGGCAAGCAGGACTGCTGAAGGACTGAGCAAGGAATGGATGGGACAAGGTTTGGGTTTGGGACGTTTGGGTTTTCTTCCTAGTAGTATGGCAAGGGCTTGGTGGATTAAAGCCTTGAAGGAGCTACCAAGACTCATGGGCTCCCCCCGGGTTGCCACCGTGGCCTCCAGTGCATCCCTGTGCCTTGGTGTCCCCAAGTGTCCCTACCCCAGCCCATGGGGGAGAGCGTGACCAAAGCACAAAACCTCTGTACATCCCTGGCCCTCAGCCCCTATTTTGAGGAGCTGCCGCACAGTCCCACAGCCGGTGGGTAGCCACCAGCATGTCCTTGCCTCTAGAGGCAAAAGCAGCCCCAGCTCCATCTCCCCGGTGAACTGCCCTACTCCACAGAGCGGTGGGGCAGGACGATCTGCCCCAGGGCAAGAGGGAGCCTGTGACTTGCCCTTGACCCCGGCCTGGGCACAGAGGGCAGGAGCAAGGGGGCTGGGGTGGGCACGGTGCCCCCGCCCGGCAGTCCAGCACTAGGCTGTGGGGGCTAATGCTCTCCATACATCAATCACGCTGCTCGGTGGCTCCCTATTAGCGGGAACAGCGGCTGGTTAATCAGGCTGAGGGCTTCAGCTCGTTAAGCTGACACCTCCGTTGCGAGAGTGAGACATGGGGGCACGCAAGGTGCCACTTATTTATTTTCTTCTTTCCCAGGGAATATATTAAACAAATTAAATTCCTGGAGTGTTGGGTCAGCACAGACGGCTCTGCGCCTGTCCCAGCTCCACCTAGCTCAGCCGTGGGGAGGGGACCGTGCTCTCCAGTCTGCAGCAAGCCCTCGGCACCGCTGCAGGGCCCTGCCCCCCCCTGTGCCTCCCCAGCCTCTTACAATAAGACACAGCCCCCCTATTCCCCCTATTTCCCTCCCTGGGCTGTGCTGCGACCGCGGCTGCCTGGTGGTGCTGAGCATGGCTAGTGTGTGGGCAGGAGACCTTGCAGGAAATGCAGACCATGATTTTGTACGGAAAGTCCCCCAGGAACCTACCTGCTGTCCCTGAATAGGCTTCCTCGGCCCCGCAGGGAGGGGAGCTGTGGGGCACCCTCAGGTGCTTTTGGAGCAGCTTGTAATGCTCCCTGCTCCAGGGGGAGCCAGGGGCTGGTTTCAGCCATAGCACCAAGCCTTTTTCTTTGCACTCTGGTATTGGGGACATCTGGGCTAGTGGCAGGTTGGCACTGCAAGGTCCCTCTGCAAGCAGGAGTGCTAGGAGGGAGTGCACTTATTCTCTGTAAAACTTGAGTCTCCATCACAGGACTCCAGGAGCTGGGGATTTAGAAAAAAACACTGCACATCCCAAGAACAGCTTTCACGCTATAAGCATTAACATCATTGGCATTGGCCTCAAATTGTACAGAGCCGTGAGAATAAGGGTCTTTGCTGAAGCATTCCCCTGCACTGGACCCTTCACCTGCTTCAGCATCAGTTGCCCCTTCAAAACCAAGTGCTGTCCCTGCTCAAACCCCCTGAGGGTTGGGATGACGTTTCCCCGCTGCTAGGCTGCTCTGCTCCACCCCAGCACTGGCTGAGTTTCAGCCCTGCTCCGAGTCTGGTTAGGTGACAGGCATGGATGGAAAAGTTGCTGCAAATTAGTCATTAGTCCCTGGAGTTGTTTATTTATTGACCATTTGCAACTCTTCCCTCATCACCACCTTTTCTCTCCCCATTCTTCCAGCAAAGTCAGTGGCAGCCTGTCCGGCTCCGCTGTCCCACCCCACCCCATCCCATCTTGTCATCCCCATCCCTTCACAGAGCCCGGTCCCTTCTACTCAACCTCAGTCCTTCAAGCGCCTCTTCATTTCAGGAACGGACCCACCTTTTGCTGGTGGAAGGGTGACTCCCTGGAGGTTAGTGAAGAATTAGAAATAATTTAATTTACCTCCCTGTTCGGGCACTTTGATGAGCTGAAAGGCCCCTTGTCAGGCAGCGAATCCATCTTCCTCCAGCCTTACATCAAATTTCATTCACTAATTAGAAACTCCTGCCCCGGAGCCTGCAGCCCCCACCCCGGCCGCCCCTTCTCCCCACCAGCACCATTATGAAAATAAATCGTTCCATTAGCCACATTGTTGTGGCTGTGGGGCCCAGTGCCGGGAGTTATTAGAGCAGGAAGGAGGGCATTGGATTAAGACGAATGATTTATTAAGGAAAAGGACCCTGATTAGATTCTTACTCGTCCCCTGCGCGTCGGCGCATACTCACACACCCCCCGTCCCGACGCCCGGGGCACCCCAGAGCCACTCGTGGAAGGTCAGCGCCGGATGGCTGCGGGGTTTCCCCCAGGGACGTATCCTGCTGGCTGCTCCTGCGGCGCTGGGAGCCCCCCGTCTCATACTGGGACAGTGTATGAGGTAACGGCTGATGCCGGCTGCCAGACCCTCCGCACGGTCCTAAGCCGCCCCTGCCTGCCCCTCCCTTGTACGGAGAGTGGGGGACCACCAGCATCACCCCCAGCTCTGCCTGCCCTGCAGTGGGTGCTGGGTGGGTCCTGCTGACCAGGGAGGGGATACGGGAAGGGAAAGGTAGGCTTTGGTGTGTTAGCTCCGTACCCCGTGCTGTGGGAGAGGGAGCTAGAGCATGCCCCTCCAGCGGGAGGGTTGGCAGGGCTCACCCTGGGTGGGGGGAGAGGGTGTCAGACCCCTCCGTGGGTCTGGGGTGCTCTCTGCACCTGGGAGATGTGGGGTGGACACGGCTGCAGAGGTGGGCACTGCCCCGGGGTGCCCGTGTCCTGTGGTCCTCACAGTGCCCATGCTGTCACCATGAGCCACGCGCATGTCCCCCAGCCTGTCCTCTGAGGGGATAGAGATCAGGGACATGGGGACACCTGGATGCTCCAGACACTGCCTGGGATATAAAGTATCTGGGCTAGAAAGAGAGTCATTTGGGGGATTGGATAGCGATGCTGAGAGCTGGGGGGTGTCCAAGCCCAACTGGTGAGGTGGTGGGCATGTGTCTGTCCAGGGGATAAAGGTACGTGTAAGGGGCTGGATATGTGCATCTGTCTGTCCATCTCTGTACAGGCACAGCGGGCTGTGGTGTGACTCCCAGAGGCTGCTGCCTGCTAAAGCACCTCCATCCCTGCGCGGGGGAAGCTGCCAAGCGCAGGCAGAGGGTCTCTGGGGAGGGGCAGGCAGCCCCATGCAGTGGAGGGAGGGCTCCCAACGCTGTCCCCACACAGGTGCCACGGTTGAGAGAGGGGCAGGAGGTGGGGGACTCGGGGCAGAGAGGGAGGTGGTGGAGGCGTTTGGGGCACAGGATGGGCTCCACAGCCCAAACCACCCTCCTGGAGCTCCCGTGGGCCTGGGGCCAGGTCGCTGGGACCCCCCCTAAAAGCACTGCGGAGAGCAGGGTCCTGCCCCTGCCCCCGGAGCAGCAGCACTCCGAAAAACCATTAAGCTAAATTAAGCTAATGCAAGTGAGAGCAGGAGGCTGGTACGGGCTGGTACGGGCTCCCTCTGCGGGCACCCGCGGGCTGGCAGCATGTGGGGCTGAGCCGGGCTGGGCAGCCTCTCCTGGGCTTTTTTGGGGGGTGCAGCTATGGGTCAATCTGCCCTCACCAGGAGGAGGATCCCTGCAACCTGCTGTACTGATGCCTGCAGGTCCAGGTATTTCGGGGTGACCCCCCCCCATCACCATCACAACCCAGGCCATGGGGACCTGGTTGGACCCAGAGCTCCCGGATGATGGGGACAAACCACCTCCTTGGCCGGAGATATTTCCCCCTCCGCGGGGAAGGTTTGGTCTTGGGAGTCCCGCAGGATCCCCACCCTGCTGTCGCCTCCTGCCCACGCTGCTCAAAGATGCAGTTCCCCACAAACAGGAGCTGCTTTCGGGGTGCTCCGCTCCCACTCCCCGAGCCCCAACGCCCCCCACCACCCCTTGCCGGGACCCCAGCACCCAGCGTGCCAGCCTGGGGCCGGGAGCAGGGTTGGCTGGCGCTGCTACAGCAGAAGGCCACAGCGAGAGGGACAGACGGGAGAGGCGGGGACAGGGACAGCGTCCCCCCTTGTTAACAGCGCCGGACCCTGTAGCCTTTTCAAGGCTGTGAATAGGGGGTGGTACCTCTCCTCCCCTGAATTTGGGACTGGGGGGGAGTGTGTTGGCGCTGGTTTAACACGCTCAGACAGGGCTGGAGGGATGGGGGGGACACACTACCCCAGATGGGAGCATGTGGGGGGTTTCTCCTGTCGCCACATGCCCTTCCTCTCCCTCCCGCCCACCATTCACATGGTAATGAGGACAAATTGATGGAGAGACATCCATTGTGGTACCCTCCAGCCCGGCCCTTCTGCCGGCCACCCACCAGCATCCTCATCCATCACCACCCAGCAGAGACCCTGATGGGAGCCCCCCGGCAGGGGCTGGCACCCTGGGAGATGGGACTGCTTCAGGTGCTCACGAGCAGTGGGGCAGCCCCCAGGTTGCCCTGGCTCTCCCGGGGCTGAGTGATTAGAAAGGGGGTACATCCAGGGAAGGAAGAGCTCCACATAAGTCCTATCTGTCCGCTGGACGTCATTTTGTCCTCACCATCCTCACTATGGGGCTTTATGGGGCTATGGGGGAGTTAATGGGGCTTCAGGAGGGGAAAGACCCCAGAATCTTATTTATGGGTCCCTCCCTTTCTCTGGCTGCCCTGGGGCTGGCCCAGAGCCAGGACCCACCCACTTTCCCTGCTTCCACCCCAAAGCAACCCCCCCAAAACCCTTCAGCATCCTCCTAACGAGGCAAAGAGCTGTTCCCCCGTATTCACTGATACCATAAAAACCTAGGCCTGGAGATGGGCTGCCCACAGTGCTGCGGGGCACCCCAAAGGGCACACCCTCTCCCCATGCATCCCCTGCCTCCAGCTCACCCCGCCGTGCCTGCAATGGCAGCCTGATTGAAATTTCACTCCATAAAGCGCCTCTCGAAAGCCTGACCCCGTGGCCCCCCCGGGGACCAATTTGTCCTTCTCTGTAATAAGAACCTAATTAAATTAGCTCAGCCGCCTCGCAGAGCCCTTAAATTAGCCACGGTGATGAGGGCCCTCGCTGACAGCCTGCTGCTGAATTGCTCTGCACTTGCCATGCTGTGGGGTCCAGGGAAAGCCCTGGGGGGACCCTGCCCCCAGCACCCCCAGGGAGACCAGGGCAGGGCAGCTTGGAGATGGGGTGGGGGAACACAGAGGGGTGTGTGTGTGGGACAGGTATGGGGAGGCTGTGTGGGGTGCTGGCTGGTGGTCTTCCCTTCTGCTGTCATGGGGTGGAGGGGGGAAAACGGCTGGCAAGGGGCGAGGGGACAGAGTCAGCAGTGGCTAGCGCTAGTGACATTATAAACCCAGTGTACAGGGTAGGGGGTCCATCTTCTCCAGGAGCACTGGGTTAGTGGGTGTTATGGTGATGGAGATGGTGGGGAAGGGTGTCCCAGCACAGCCGGGCACTGGGGCGATTGGGCCCAGACTGGGATGGAGAGGTGTCCCCGGCAGTCTTACGGTGGCTGTCCATCCTACATCCTGCCCCACTTGCCCTAGTTTCCAGGTGGCCCCAATGACAGCTTGGTCCCATGTAGGCTGGGTCACTCCCGCAGCCTCCAGCTGCCCACCTCCCCTTGGTGTGGGGGAGTGGGGAGGGAGAGCTCGCCCTTACTGGTGGGGGGCACTGGGGTGGCCAAATCTTGCTCCTAGAGAAGCGCAAGATGCCCTGCCTGCCCTGTTTATGATGGGCAGTAAGCATCCCTGATCCCTGCCTGCCCTCCCCACACCAGAGCTCGGAGTGCCCGCCTGGGAGACAATGGTTTTATTGGGCTGTGTCCCCGACCAGGAAAGGTACATCCAGTGAAGAGACAAAAATACACCTGCTGTCGGCCGCGCTTGCGCTCCCTCTCTTCGCCCTGGACAACAATCACCATAAAAACTGTGCTTTAAAATAATCTTTAAATAATTTCTGCTTTTTGTTTAAAAAAAAAAAATCACCCCCCCAACCAAACAGCTTTCCCCCATGCCCGCTCCCCGTCTCACCCTGCACGCGCCCACACTGCCTCCCATCTATGGTACATACAAAGAGCAGATAAATAAATAAAGACGCGTGATGCTGCAGGGGGGACGCAGCTCACAGCCTCCCCCCAGCCCCCTTACCTTCACTAACATGGAGCCAGGAGAGGCCGAGGCTCTAGCTAGTATTTGGGGGGGACACCGTTGCTGCAGCACTGATGGGACTCCCCCCAGGTCCCGGAAGCGGGTGAGCAGCAATGAGTTACCCTGAGGGTTTGGGGTGCTGGGGGGTTGGGGAGGTCAGGCCAGGCAGGGTTTGGAGCTTGGTGAGTTTTTTTAGCTTTGGGGTGGGAAAGGCATGGCTTTGGGCTGAGCCAGCTCAGGGCAGGATGCCGGGAAGGCAAGGGAGGGAGCGCTTTCCTTCCCCCGACTCCAGCAGGCTGGGGCTGCGGCCCCAGCTCTCCCTACCCCTGCTCCCACCAGTGCGTGCCCATGCCTGGCTGGCACTTGCACCCTCCTGTCCACACACCTGCCTCCGCAGCCCCCTCTTGCCAGCCAGAGCCCCCTGTGCTGTCACAGCGTCCCCACGGGCATGCCCGGCTGGGTGGCTACCGCGCTGGCTTTGGGCAGAGCTCAGGGTCCCGCTCCCCAGTCTCTCATTCCAGCAGCACTTGTGTCACCAAGTCAGGGGTCTCGTGCCAGAGCTGTGCCAGCCCCTCCAGCCCTGCCTGTGCTTGGGCACCCCAGGCATACAGGGGCTGGTTTTGGGTGCCGCCCTGCACCCGCAGTCAGGGCTAAAGACAAGGCACAGTCCCAGTACCTGGGTCACCCTCCTCCCAGCTGACATGTCCAAGGGGTGGGAATAGCATCTCCTGCCCTCCCACCCAGCCTGCCTAGCAAAGGGCCCTGGGGCCCCCCTCCCAAAGCCTCCCCACTGGGTGCAGGCAGGCTGGGAGCCCCGCGGGAGCAGCCTGCAGCCAGGGGCTCTCTCCTCTTCCCGCTCCCCCTTGTCTATCAGACCTCTGTTGTTGGCTAATTCTGCACACGCACACGCACATCACACGCACACACACAAATAGCAGCATGTGGATCCAGCCGGGGGCACCCCCACATCCGGGGGAGACCCTTAGTGCCTCACCCCTGCCCCCAGGAACAGGAGGTGAGGAGGGGGCGGTGAGCATGGAGGACGCACACCGGGGAACCCCGGTGCCCCCCAACTGGGAGGTGGCTGTGCCCCGAGCAGGCAGGGCTGGAGGCAGCTCCCCATGGGCACCCAGCTTTGGGAGGGGGTGCTGGCCCCCGGTGAGCTGCCCCGCAGCCACCACCTCCACCAGCAGTGCTGGCTGGGGCACACCCTCAGCTCTCTGCCCAGGGTACTCCCAGTGGGTGGAAGCTGTCAGGGGGCAAGAGCAGCCTGCCCAGGCGGTAGAGCAGCCCCGAGTACCAGTGCACGCCATCCCCCTGCGCCCCTGGCCACCCCATCAGGCTGTGGTAGAGCCGGAGTGGCCAGAAGGCCAGCTGTGCCAGATGTTGCTCCTGCACCAGGGCGAAGCACGAGGCCACCATGCCGTCCACCACCAGTGTCCCGTGGCGTGTCAGTGGGGCATAGGCTCCCACGTCCCTCCGGTTCCGCACCCCCACCACCTCGGCGGGCTGCAAGCCACCCCCCCCTGCCGCCACCAGCACAAAATGTCCGGGGCGCACGCGGCTGGCAAAGGTGGGACGGAAACGGGCAGCAGGCGCCGAGGCATTCTCTGCCACGAAGAGCAAGTGGGTGGGTGTCAGGGCCAGGCGCCGGGGTGGCTCCCGCGTCTCGATGACATGGAAGAAGGTGAGGGCACGGGGCTCCTTGTCCAGGAAAGCCAAGAAGTCGCTGTAGGTGGGCCTGCCTGCCCCATCCATTGCCAGCACCCGCTGGCCCGGGCGCAGTGCCCACAGCGGTGTCCGGGCACCGTCCTCCAGCGTTGCCAGCGCCCTGCCGGGGAAGCAGCCCCCCGTCTTCGCAGCGGCCGAGTGCTCTGCGCAGGGAGAGAGAGGACAGGAGGGTTACCCATCTGCCAGACGCCCAGCATCACCTTTCCACGACACACAGAGACCCTCCGAGGCTGCCCAGCTTTGCCCATCCAGGGATAACCCTGTCCTGGCATCACCAACGTGCACGTGTCCCCTACACACCCCCAGCCACCAATCCAGCCTCCCTGGGCACCTGCTCCCCCAGCCACTGTGTTACTGGGGGTGGCACTTGGGGGTTCAGGCCACGCATGGCAGCACCTGCTCCCCACTGTGGTGTCAGGGTGCTGGGACTGCTCTGCAGAGCCAGGTCTCGAAACCCTCCTGGCAGGGGGAGCAGGGCACAGCCACAGCCCTGAATGTGCAAGGCAGTGCCAGCGGCCACCTGAAGCTCAAAAGATGGGAGGCAGAGCCCTGAGCCGGTGGCAGGCTGAGGAGCAGAGTGCCTGGTCACACTTGGCAGACCCACAGCAACCCCATCCCCTGCAGCACTGGGCCTGGGTACTGCCAGGGAAGATGCTACAAGGAACTGTGCAGGGTGCAGCACCCTCCCCCAGCACCGCAGCACCCCCCACCCTGCACTGCAGCCCCGCTCCCTTCTCCCGCCTGCTCACCCTATGCTCCCTGCACCGCTGATGCCAGCTGAATCCCTCTCTGAGCTGCAGGGAGATGTCACAGCCCGTGGCCATCATCAGGCAAATGCCACCAGCCTCCTGGGCAGGGCTTCACTAGTGGTTGTCACAGTGTAAAGCACCCAGTCTCTCTGGGGCTTGTCTCCTGGGATGGTGGCACAGCAGTCCTACGCCTCCCCAGATGAAAAGATGCAGCAAGTCACTCAGTGTCGCCAGGGGCCCATCCAGCCAGACATTGGCATCAGGGGCTTAGCACTAGCAGGGGAACCCTAGCTTCCCAAGGAACGGTGCTCAGCTCCCACAGCAACCCTGGACCCCCAAGCCTGAGCAACCCCCATCTTAGGGTCTATTTGATGTCCCCCCACTATCTGCCAGGGGCAGCTCATCTAGGGTCCTGCTCCTGACCCTGCATGGTCCCAGCTTCCAGCTCCCAGTCCCCCTTGGGACGCTTTCCCAGTTCCCCCATCTAATCCCTGAGTGTCCCCACCCAGATGGCACTGCCCCCCATCCCTCCCCAGCTTCGGGCAGAGCCAAATCCCAGCCCCCAGGCCCATGAAGAGAGGCATCCATCTCTGGGACAGAATCCTTTTATTGCTCAGACGAGGTGCAGCATCCGCCCCATGCCTGCCCCAGAGGCCAGGTCCCAAATCCTGCACCCCGCGTCCCCAGGCAGGCGGCAGAGCCGTAGGGAGGGGCTGGCAGGAGGGCGGGAGGGGCACCTGGCAGAAGCGGGGGGGCACAGGCGCTGGGCATGAAGGGGTGTGCGGGTGCAGGGGTGGGGCTGAGGAGACACAATACATACAACAGGCCATGCGGCCATCCGTACAAAAATAAAGGCCATTTACTAAGAGGCAGGGGCAGCCCGGCTGCCCTCTGTACACAGCTCTGGGGGGTGTGTGTCAGGATATGCACCCCACAGCCTCCACCACACCCCCCCAGGTTCCCCATGGCCTCGGTTATAAATATGGGGGACCCAGAGCCCTGGGGAGCTGCTGGGGAGCTGCTGCGGAGCAAGGGGGCTGGGGCCAGCCTCCAGAAGCCCTCCAGGGCCTCAGGGCCCTGGTCTGCTGCCTTGGTCACGGCATCCCTCTTCGGTCAGTCCAGGGGAGCATCCTGGGATTCAAGAGCCTCTGTCCTTCTGCAGGGGCACAGCCCCACTCCTCTGGCCAGCCCCAAGACTCTGGGGTCATGGTCCTTGCTTCGGAGCCTGGGCCCACTCCTCCAGCCAGCCCCACAGGGCACCCTGGGGCATGGGAGCCCTGGTCCTTCGCCCACGCTTTGTCCCTCTTCTTCGGGGGCGCGTTGCTCCCTCTCTGCGGCACGGTCGCCCCACCTCCATCGCTGGCTGGCGTTGCGCCCGTCCTGGCATCGGCACGGGGGAGCGGGTCAGCGCGGGGGGGCAGGCTGGCGTCTGGGGGTGTCAGGCCGCTGACCGCGGGCTAGGGCAGTAGGACAGGCAGAGTGCGGTGGGAGCCAAGCCCAGGGACAAGAGACGCAGGGCAGCACCGGTGTACCAGCCCCAGCACAACTACGGCACAGCGCGCGGCACATGGGTGTGTGGGCACGTGTGTGCAGCCACAGCCCTCTCCCTGTGCGTGTGCATGCGTGTGCAAGCGCTCTGGGTACAGGCACGGTTCTCCAGCGTAGCAGCCATGTGCCGGCACGGTGCCGGTGTGTGTGCAGCCGCCGAGGCTGCCTCTGCGCCCACGCAAGCCCACTCACAGGCAGAGACCTTCCCAGCCTGTCGCGACATTGGCACACATGCATCCGGCCCTCTCCTGGGATGTGGCCGCGGGGGTGAGTGTGGCCCTGCGTGGCCGGTGCCGTGCGTGGGCCACTGCTGCCCTCTGCCGCACGCAGCCAGCGCGGCCGCTCCGGCGGGAGCTGCGCGGGGCCCGGGGCTGCAGCATCCTGGGCAGGGCAGCTTCTCCCCGGGCTGCGGGGGGGCCTTGCACCCCACGCAGTCCCGTCCCGGCCACGGGCAGGGCCTGAGAGCAGCCGTCCTCCCCTCACTACACCGCACGGGGGGGGGGAACACGGAAAACACCACAGAACGCAAGACCCC
>NW_008794888.1:4192920-4199939 GCF_000699145.1 Aptenodytes forsteri | reverse complement strand
TCCCCCCCCCCACCCCGCGAGGGGGGGGGGGAGCGAACACCACCAGCGACGATAGCACCCCTCACTCCAGTCCAGCTGCCTCTGCCCCCAGCACCTCCCAGCTCTGCTCCCCTCTGCAGAAGACGCTGCACAGCAGAGAGCTGATCCCAGGGCACCCTGGCCCGTCCCTGCCTGGGTGTCCCTGTCCCCAGCCCTGGCCCGTCAGGGCTGGACGGATGCTGCTGCAACAGCAGGAGCTCAAGAGCAGCCAGCGGTGGAGGAGGGCAGGGCTGGATGGGGCTGAGCGTGGGCAGCTGGGCACTAAGGGACTGCAAGGGCAGAGGCAGGGGAGACAGATGCGATAGGCAGACTGGGGGGACAGGGGACATGGGGTGAGAAAAGGAGAGGGGTAGAGAGGGTGGGTCAGGACGCAGGTCCGTGGGAGCTAGATGGGGAATTTGCCCCATGGCACTGCTGGCCACAGATGTGTGACTCACTCCCCACCCAACTGTCTGCCCTAGATAGGGAAATCAGGCTGCAAGAGCCAGCACCCCCCCAGGAGCACCCCACCCAGCCAGCCAGGCTCCCAGGGCACGCCACAACGCCGGGCTGGCCCCCAGCCCCGCTCACTGCCCCCCCCCAGGCCTTACCTGACTTGACGGAGCAGTGGATGTGTGCCTTGGACTCGTAGTAGACCCAGTCGAAGCCAGCCTCCACAGCCAGGCGAGCCAGCATGCCGTACTTGTTGCGGTCCCGGTCCGAGGTCGTGATGTCCACGGCTCGACCCTCGTAATGCAGCGACTCCTCCGAGTGGTGCCCGTCCTCATCCCAGCCCTCCGTCACCCGCAGCTTCACCCCCGGCCACTGGTTCATGACGGAGATGGCCAGGGAGTTCAAGCGGTCCTTGCAGCGCTGCGGGGCAGAGGGGCAGAGTCAGTAAAAGCTTTTTGGAGGGGGGGGTTAGCTGCCTGGTTGGCAGGTTGTATCCCACCATGCTTTCACGAAGCCTCTCTGGGTCCCCAGAGCCTTTGGGGACTGATCCAGCAGTGGAAGATCCAAGAACATGAGGTGCCTTGTCCATCCTGTGCCCTCCAGACTCCATGCAGTGCCCGATACCCCCTTGTATGACACAGCATCTCCCAAGTGTGTGCACCCCAACAGGGTACCCATCTCTCCCTCCATCTCTCCCCCACTTCCCGGCTCATTGAAGAGCCTGTTGGGCAGCAGAGCCTTGGTCAGGGTAAAATGCCCTCCCTGCTCCCAGGACACCTCCCCTGCACTAGCACTGCCCCAGGGGGTTTTAGCTCACAGGAGGAGGGTGCGGGAGCTGAGACCCTGCTGCGTCCTGGCTGGGAGGATCTCCCAGAGTCCCCAGCACTGTCCCCAGGCACAAAAGAAACAACCTGCCCAGTCCTCAGCACAGCTCTGCTTGGTATCACTCCTCAAGTCCTGAGGCACAAGGACACAGCGCTGGGCAGCCTTGTAGCTTCATCCAGCCTCTGCTCATGTGGCAAATGCCAAACCCACCCAAAAGCCCTGTTGTGCTGGAGCAGAAGGGATGTGGGGTGAAGCCCCCTCCACCTCTCTCCTCAAGTCCTGAGGCACAAGGACACAGCGCTGGGCAGCCTTGTAGCTTCATCCAGCCTCTGCTCATGTGGCAAATGCCAAACCCACCCAAAAGCCCTGTTGTGCTGGAGCAGAAGGGATGGGGTGAAGAGCCCCCTCCACCTCTCCCTGCCACAAAGGCTGAAAAGCCAGGTCTGAGGAACAGCAGCAGATCCCAAAAGCCCCAGACCTGGTGGCCACAGAGGTCACACAAGCAAGGCAACTGCCCTGCCTCATTCCCCCCATGCTGCGGTCCTCCCCAGCAAGCAGAGGGATGCCAGCCCTGAACGCCTTCACTGCAGCCCTCCCAGCCTCGGCCTGCGCTGCCCGCTTCCCCCAGCCACAGCTGCATCTCAGCGAGGGACCGAGCCCCTGTGCACTTGGCTTGCAGAAGTACAGCCCACACTTGTGGTCCCTTCCCCTGCTGCAAAAAGGATGGAGAAGAGCTAGAGAAGGTGTGGGAAAAGCAATACGGGAGCTTCTACACAAAACCAGGTGAATGGACTGTGAATGTGCAGCCTGGAAAGGAGATGCTGGGGGTCCCAGGGAGCATTATAAAATCAGAGTGAAGGACAGACCATTCAGGCCAGTCCTGGGAGGCATTAAAAGAAACGACTGGGCAGCAGCCTAAAAACCAGCCACCACGGGGGACGTTTTTGCGTGATGCCCAGCTCAGCGCTGGAACTCCCCACCACGGGATGTCATGGGTTGTGAGACACAGTCACGGTGAGCATGAGCCAGGGCTATAAAACCTGACGCTGGCTACACCTCTGGGCTCAGAAATGCCCCAGCACTGGTTCTGCAGCGAGCTGCCCCCCAAAAATGTGGGCCCTCACCCTATCCCCAAGTACCTGCTCCCGTCCAGGGGAGATGGGCGCTGCTGCTCTCGGTGAAACCCGCTCATGCTTGGCAGGGTCCGGGCCCTGGGAAGGGCAGTGCCAGGCAGGCCTTTGCCCCTCATGGGGCGGGGGAGCACCTCTGCCCTCGTCCCACGGCTCCCTGGGTGTGGGGAGATAAGCCAGGAAGGTGTTGGACAAACAGTTGCCAGGTAAGGGGAGGAGGAGGAGGGAGGGGAGCGACTTTTGTCCCCGTCCAACACAACCATGGTGCCACTTGGCACATGGCACAAGCAGCTCCCAAGGTCCCTGGCCCCACGGGGACCTCGCAGAGAAGGGCAGCAAGGCGGTTCGGGGCTGGAGGCAGGCAGGGGGCCCTCAATGCCTCCCTGCATCCTCCCGGCCATCACTCCAGGCGTCCCCTTGCCACTGCCACACCAGCACTCTGCTCTGGGCACCCCTCCTGCCCTCACTGACAGCCCTTCTGTCCCCCGGGGGCACCCTGCCCGCACACAAACACCGAGACCCTCCAACCCCTGTCCCCTCACCGGGGACACCGCCTGCCACCAGCCCCTGGGGCAGGGCCACCCTTTCCTAGCGGGACCCACCTGGGCTGCCTTGTCCCCTGCATGTGCCTCTGCCAGGGCAGCCCCAGCCCAAGGGTCCCACCTTCCCCTCCCTGCCCGGGGCAGCGCCCAGCTGCCTGCCTGTCCGCCCGGCTGGGCACACAGCGGCAGGCAGGGCCCCAGAGCACCCTGCCCCCGGGCTGCCGAGACGGGCGGCTCTGCCTGTGCCTTTGGTGGCCAGCAGGTGTCAGAGCACGGGCAGGGAGCGGGCAGGGACCGGCAGGGAGCAGGTACCGACGGGCAGGGTGCAGGCAGCGACGGGCAGGTAGCAGGTACCAATGGACAGGGAGCAGGCAGGGACAGGCAGGGAGGGTCGGGGAGGGAGCAGGTGCTAACGGGTGGGGAGCAGACACGGGCGGGCAGGGCAGCAGCGGGCAAGGAGCAGGCATGGATGGGCAAGGAACAGGCAACTATGAGGAGGGAGCAGGCAGGGATGAGCAAAGATAAGCAGGGAGGAGGCAGTGATAGCAAGGGCAAGCAGGTGGGGATGGGAGGGAGCAGGCACAGGAGGCAGGGAGGAGACAACAACGGGCAGGGATGGCCAGGGATGAGCAAGGAGCAGACAGCAATGGGCAGGGGGCAGGCATGGGTAGCAGGGAGCAGGCACAGATGGGCAGGGACGGTAGGGCACTGCCTGCCCAGGGGCTCTGCTGCCTGCACAGACAGGTAGGGAGGGACCAAGAAACCCTTGGGCATGGGCTGTCCGCAGGCTCTGTGCTTGCTGGGGGGCTGCAGGGAGAGCCCACCTCCTCCCCACACACAGCCCAGAGGGGCTACAGCATCCTCGGGGACCAGGGTGACCATGCCTTCCTGCGTGGCATGGTCCCCCTCCTGCCTGGGGTGAACACAAGGTCTCGCAAGGTGATGGCAAGGATGTGGAAATGCCACTGTGGCCCACGGGCCCTGCGGGGCCCAGGCTGGAGTGGGATGTTCAAGCTCAGCCATGTGGCATGGAGTCCTGGCCACGGCTCACCAGCCCCAGCGCTGTTCTGGTGCCCAGCAGGGAGGCTGAAACCCATGCAAGAGGCATATAGCAGGGTTTGGGGGGAGGGCGGGTGGTGACAGTGTGTGACGGGGAGCACAGCTTGTCCCTGTAGTGGTGCAGGTGACTGGGCATCCCCAGGCCAGATACAGGATGGGGCCCTGTGCCACCACGCTGAGCTGGGTGGCTCTGTGCTGTCCCATGCACATCACAGTGGAGACCCTGGGGATGTTGGGCTGGGCTGAGCAGAGATGTTCTCCCCGCTGACCAACATTGGCATCTCCCTTCTTGTCTCCAGACTGGGGACAGAACCATGTCCTGTGGGGGAAGCCAAACCCCTTTAGGGGAGGCAGCAGGTCTGGAAGGAAGGGCACAGCTCCAAGACGGGGCACAGTCAGCAGAGACCCCAGGGCCATCTCAGGGAAGGTACGCGGGATGCTCAGGTGTGACCACAATCTCAGCAGCGAGGTTGTGGATGGAGTGTGCTTGGCCACAGCTACCCCCATATCCAGAGCCTCACCAGGAGAAGAGGGGTCCCACTAGCATCTCCCCCCCCAAGGTGAGGTTTCTTCCAAAGGAAGCCAAGACTCCTATCCCAAGGTCTCCATGAGAAATTCCTCACCACTGCAAGGATGGTCTCCATGCCAGTTGGGCCAACAGTGGCTGCAAGGGGTGATGGCTGGGGTAGGGAGAGGCTTGGGGTTGGGACTCCATGGGGGCAGGGGGCCCGGGACATTCCTGGGCCAGGCTGCCGGGGAGAGGTGAGGCGGGCTCTGCCTCCAGCCTTATCTCAGCACCTCCGAGTGGGACCAGCGAGAGCAAACACACTGGAATTCTTGAGGAAGATGAAACGATAAAGGGAAGGCGGGCAGAGAGCAGCACTACCCACCCCCCCAAGCAGGCGGCATCTTCCGGCTGCCTGGGACACCCAGACCCTTGGACTTGGGGAAAGAAAACAGGTTTGAAGTGAGTCAACAGCAGTAAAAGCCAGCGCACTGGGGGAAGGGACAAGGAGTTGGGCCAATGGCCTTTCCCAACCCATAGCAACACAGGGCATGGTGCCAGCGCCAGAGCTCCTACGTCTGGGGACATCTCCCACAGCCAGGGGCCACAGGACAAGCCCAGAGGGCTGTGGGATGGCAGCAAGCTACCAGAAGTCATGCCACCTCCATAGCAGTGGGGACAATTCCCTGCAGAGCTGCCCAGGGCACCATGGTATCCATCT
The DNA here is from genome assembly GCF_000699145.1 of Aptenodytes forsteri. Taxonomy (NCBI): domain Eukaryota; kingdom Metazoa; phylum Chordata; class Aves; order Sphenisciformes; family Spheniscidae; genus Aptenodytes; species Aptenodytes forsteri. The sequence goes on along the minus strand of NW_008794888.1, from coordinate 4,194,686 downwards.
GTGCATGGACATGCAGTGGCCAGGGATCCTGCTGGGCTAAGAGCCCTCATTTGGGCATGCCAAGAAGACCAGGGAGCTTCCAGGTACCCTGCTAACAATGCAGCAGGACAGCGGGAAGTGTGGGGCTGACAGGTGGGACACAGAGTCCTCCCTCTCCCGGGGTGCCGGGGGGCACTGGCTGGGTTAGGGAAGCCAGTGGGACCACTGTCAAGAGCAAACACAGCCAGAAGCACTCTCTTGCCTCCAACTCAAGCAATACGATGTTACCCGCTTCCCCGATGCATGGACCAGTGGAGCTCACCACTTCCTCAGTATCCCTGAGGCTGTTCCCCAGGGGATGTAGGCTCCAGCCCAGCCCCAGGGCTCCAGTGACAAGCAGTCATGACTTGTGCAACTCCCCAAGCTTGGTGCTGCCTCACAGCGGGTCTCGGTCCCTCTGCTGCAGTCCCCAGCCTGAGAAACACCCTGGACCATGGCCTTTGCCCTCAGGGACCTGCCCCCGGGGCACATGGGGTTGCAGAGCCGTCAAGCCAGCACCCAAGCCACTTCTCCTCCCGTTGTTACCAACACCTCGTCCAGAGACCATGGCCAGAGCCCCGCTCAGCGCCTGCCACCACGGCCATCCACACTCACCCACCTGCCAGCCCCAGACCCGGGGGATGCAGTGGTCAGCGGGGCAGCCCCAGCTCCCCCCTGCCTCCCCTGGGAGCTTGCTCGGGCTGTAACCCAGTGCTGAGGCTGGTGGCCAGGTTTCTTAGCAAGGCCATGCGGCTCCTTATCTGCATTCCTGAAACCCTCAGGCATTCTCCTGGCAATATTAAAACACAGAGTAACCTTCGTCCAGCATCACCCCCCCTCCACTGCCGTCCTCTGTCCCCCCCACCCCTCCTTCCCGCTGGCCCAGGGCACTCGTAAGCTGACTGCAACAGGGCATTTGCAACAACAGGTTGTCCCCGTCCCCGAGCGCAGCAAGCTGAGGGCAGCCCCCATCAGGCACCCTTCACCATCCCACCCGGAGACACGCGGGAATGGGGCACTAAGGCACGGCACAGGGTTTTGGCAGCAGAGCGGGACAAGGACAGCAAGGGTGCTCCTGGAGCCCAGCTTGCTGCTCTGCCTACTCCCCTCCCTGCCAGCACACCGGGCTCCGCTGTGCCTCTCGGCTCCAACAGGCAGGCTGTCTGCTCTGCCAGCCGGTAGGCAGAGCAGAGGGGCAAGGGCAGGACGGGTGCAGCGGGGCAGGGTGCTGCCCGATCGGGGAACAGCGCAGCACAGCACTGCCGGCTCGGGGGTGGTTTGGCAGGATGCTGCCGGATCGGGGGCCGGCAGGGCAGGTTGCTACCAGATCAGGGGCAGCGTGGCATGGCTCGGGGAGCACCAGGGCAGGTTGCTGCCAGCTCAGAGGACAGCCGGACATGGGTTGGGGGACAGGAGGGCAGGTTGCTGCCAGCTCGGAAGGCACAAGGACACACCTCGGGGTGCAGCAGGCATGGGTGCCACCGGCTCCGAGGGGCAGCGGGGCAGGGTGCTGTCATCCCGGGGCACAGGGTGCTGCCGGCTTGCGGGTCAGCGTGCTGCCGGCTCCGGGCGCAGGGTGCTGCCGTACCAAGGCGCAGCGGGACGGGCTGCTGGCCGCTCCGGCTCCGACGCGCCCAGCCCAGCCGAAGGGGCAGAGCTTTGCAGCGCCCGGTGAAGGCAGATGTCCGAGCTGCACAGCCGGCAGCCCGGGCCGGGGCCCCGGGGGCGCCGGGGACGGCGGGGGGGGG
>NW_008794888.1:4190017-4191890 GCF_000699145.1 Aptenodytes forsteri | reverse complement strand
CGGGGCTCCGGCCCCCGCCGCGCCGCCTGCTCGCCAGGGGCCCGGGCCTGCGGGCGGGGATCAAACAGAGCAGGGAGGCAGCTGGTTGAAATTTAACCACAATATTCTCGCTCCCCATTGTTTCCAGGGAGGCCCGATATTTCCACAACAGGATTATGGCATCTGATTAACTCGCTGAGACAACAATGAGGGGCTGGGATGGGCTTCCCCTTCTAGCTGCCAAAAGGGGAAAGTAAATACAACACCCTGATTTCAGGAGCGAGGGCTTGCAGGCCCCCCCCGGTTCCCCCCCAGCTGTGTGCCGGGGAGGGGTCCAGCAGGGCTCTGCTTGCACCCCCTCTGGCTCCTGAGGACCTTCTCAGGTAAGGCAGTGCCTTGGGATGCCCCTGCACACACAACTCTCTCAGGGATGTCCCCTCGCCAGCTCTTCGGTGGGCACAGGGCATGGGTCACTCCTAGGGATACACAGAGAGGCCAGGCTGGAACAGCTCGGCCAGAAGTCCAGCTCTGGCTGCAGAGCTGTGCTGGCCTCAGCAGGACCAAGCAACTTGGGCAAGAGGGATGCAGGCTGGGGAGCCAGTAGCACCCGTGGGCTTGGGATGCTGCTATCCAGTGGCCCCAGTGGACCATTTTCTTTGCAGGAGCTGCAGGCAAAGTGCAGTTGGCCAGAGGTGTCTCCATCAGGTTTTTGTACTCAGTAGCCACACTCCATCAGGTTTTCGTACTGGTTTTGGGTACCAGAGCCTCTGTGAAGTCCTGCTGCTGTGCAGGATGGTGAGGCTGTCCTGCTACTCCTGCACATGATGGAGCAAGAGGGTCTGGCCAGCAGCCCCAGGCCACCCCACTTCCACATCTGTTCAGCTGATCCTTCCAGTGGAGCATCCTTAAGGGCATCATCAACAGAGAGAGCAGAGGGGACGCGTCACAGCACCACTCCCCATCCCTGCCCCTGGCTTCCCAGGGCTGCAGAAGGGGCACAGTTCTATGTGCATCACGGGCACAGGAAAATTGGAGCCTGGGCTAGGACCACAGGGTCCTCCAGGCTGGTTCGCACTCCCACCAAAGGAATGAGCCCAGCTCCTCACCTTGCTCATCACTGCCATGAGGTAGTGGGGAACAGGATCATCTGGGGTGGTGCTGGGTCTGAGGTGCAGCACATCCCCAGGCAGAAGTGCCCTATGTCTGCCGGTGACCAAACCCAGACCTCCAAATAACCTCTGCAGGCTGCCAGCATGCAGTGTGCATGTCACACACATCTGTCCCCCTCCCAGCAGCTCTGGGCTGACAGCAGCCTTGCCCAGCCCTCACTGGTACAACATTCATGTCCCACAGAGGCCCAGGGCTGCAGGCAGGGTGTTGGGTTTGTCTGTGAGAGCAGCTCCTACCCATGCAGGAGCCCCAGCATCCTGCATCAGCTCTGGCCACAGTGAGCAGTGACAGTGTCCTGTCACTGGGTGCAGATTCCATCACCTCCCAATGCAGCAGGGACCTGCTGGGCTGGCCTGGCTCCTGCACGGGACGTGGGACACAGGAGAATGACTCCCACTCATTAACAGCTCTGTGATGATGAAGAGCAGCCCCCCAGGAACTGCCCCAGCTCCAAGCACCCCTGGTCCTGCCCCAGCCCTGCTGCCCTGTGCTGGTGGCAGGGGCGGCTCTGCAGCTGGGAATGCTGCCCCAGCCCTCAGCAACCCCTTCCAGGGGCACTGCAGCAGATTGTGGGAGCACCGCTGCCTACGGCATCGGCATTCCCAATACCAGCCTGTGTCGCTGCCAGGCAAAGCCTGCTGGCACATGGGGCCAAGTGGGACAGGAGCCCCAGGTACGATAGGGCAGCCAGGGCTGGGTGTGCGGGGAGGGGGCTGGAGGCTGC
>NW_008794888.1:4160766-4189614 GCF_000699145.1 Aptenodytes forsteri | reverse complement strand
GGGGAGGGGGGAGAGATGCCGCGCCCGTCCCTGTATCACACAGCATCTCCCACAGCGCTCAGCCGCTCTCAGGCACTCCCGGGACGCCTGGCCACCACGCACTGCTTCTGCCTGCGTCCCGACCGTGCCCAAGTCCCTCCTTCCTCTGCACCTCGGCTTTCCCCCCCAACACATCCCCCTATCCCTGCCCCGAGCGGGAGGGCAGCATCCCGCAGACACCTCGGGGGGGCTCCCAAGGCTGCCCGGGGGAGGGGGCACGGGGCTGGCGCAAGGCCCCGCAGGACTGCCCGGAGCCGGGCACCGCGCCGGGCTAGCGGGCGAGCGGGCGGCGGAGCCGGGCGATGCAGTCTAGGTGGTGCTATTTCTCTATTTTTGCACTGGAGGGGTTTGGGATTTTCCTCTCCCTATTCGCTGCCTTGGTCGTCTTCTTCTCCTCTCTCTCTCTTTTTTTTTCTTTTCCTTTTCTAAAAATACTTGACAGCGATTGAAAGGTCCCTTTAATCGAGGCCACAGAGCCCTTATTAAGGGCACGGGTCGGGGTGCTGGGCCGTGCCCGGCATAACGGCTTCATTAAACCCTGCGAAAACTAATATTTATGGAATCAAATTTATGGAGGCCGAGGCCGAACTTGTGGCCTTTAATGTGTGTCGGGAGCTCAAATCCAGCCGGCTCCAGGGAGGAGGGGGTGGGGACAGGGAAGGAGACCCCAGCGGGACAGGATGGGACAATGAGTGGTGACACCCCCTGGAGCCGGCAGCAACCTGGGCCAGGGAGGCACCGGTGGCCCCATGCTGGAGTCTTGGGGGCTGGGGTCCCTGAGGTGGCCTGGGGGGCATCGGCAGAGCTCTTTTTCCCACTGATATCTTCACTTTCCTGCTTTTATCTACCCCCCCGTCCATGCTTCTGCAGCCCCACCTTCCCTTGCCTTGGGAGCAGGGTGAGTGGAGCAGGATCTGTCCGTACAGCAGGTCTTTACCCCTAGCCCATGTCTGCCAGGATGCTCGTCCTTCCCTTGGACACAGAGCCACAGGGCTCCTCGGGGGGACTTACTCTGCAGCAGGACAGGGCTCTTGAGCAATGCCCCTGCAGCATCCCTGGGACTGGCTTCCCTGAGTTGAGCACCCCAGGGAGAAGCAGAGACGCAGCCTGGGTGCAGCTGGCAGCCGGGATGACCTGGGGATGCAGGTGCTGGTTTGCACCACCCGCTCCCCTAGAGAACCCACCAGACACTGGCACAGCGGGATGGGAATGTGCCCAGCCCCATGTGATGTCCCCTCAGCCCCAAAGGGGACCGACAAGCCAAATGCCCTCGCTGGGGTGATAAACCCTCCTCCTGCACGTCCCGGCTTGCACAGGGGAGCAGCATGAACCCCAGACCCAGCAGGGAGCTGGGGGACCTGGCTTGGAACAGAGCAGATCCCAGGCCTGGAGATGAAGCCCACATGGGTGGAGCAGAGGTTGCACCAGGGGACAACCTGGTGACAGAAGACACATGAAACATAAAGCTGCTAAACTGCTGCCCTGCTCCTACCCAGCCGGTAGCAGGAGCCTCCCTGGGGGCAAGTGCCCGGCAGGCAGACCCAAAGCTGCCAGGGTAAGAAGCTGGCAGATGGGGGAAGGCAGGATACGTAGCTACGGCTGTCGGCACAAGCTCCTCATCCCATGGCTTTCCCTTCTCACCACCCACCCTGCCCCGCACGCTGCTCCCTTGGAGAGGAAATATAAAAAGCAACCGGCTGCTCTCACGCTGGGACTGGCCGGCCATGGCCCAGCAAAGGCCCTTTCATTCCCCTTCCACAGACACAGGGGCTGCTCCGGATGTTTTTGTTTCCCCCTTTGCTGCCTGGGAGAGCAGGCAGTGTGACTGCGGCCAGCCCAGCCCCGGGGAGCAGGGCAGCTGGGGGCACGGGTCCCTGCCCCAGGAGAGCAGCACCACAGGCTGCAGCCTGCCTGCAGCAGTGCTGCCTGGCTCTCTGCCTGCTATTTTAGGACCCGGCTTGGGCACAGGAGTGGGGTCTCAGCCCCAAAGGAAGCATGTAAAGACAAGGGTTGGGAGAGGAGAGCAGGGATTAAAGGATGGATGGATGGATGGACAGACGGGTAGGGTGTGGAGGGGCAGAGACTACCTCTGCCCAGGGGATACCTATGTCCTGCCACAGGACTACCTATGTCCAGGGAGCATCTGTAACCTGCTCCAGGGTTGCTCCCAGGCAACCTGCTCAGTGGCTTGGTTGTCCCCTGCGCCTTGGAGGCCAGAGGATGGATTAACCCCATGTCACCTGCCCACTAACCCTGGGGGAGCTGCCTGCATATGGAGGGTGGCCCTCGGCACAGCCAGGCTGCCTTTGCCAACCCGCTGCTACAATGGCTCCTCCTGGCTCCAGGCACCACCACATGGTGTGTCCCTGGCATGGGACAAGGAGAATGTGGGCTCCAGGCCCTCCAGCACCTTGTGCCCTCAGGATCTGGGGGTCCCCTCATGCACACCCCACCCCACATGCTGCTGCTCAGGGTGAGGCACAGCACTGGCTGGGAGCTGCCGTCCTGCCCCACAGCAATGATCTACTGTCACCTCCTCACTGTCCAGAGCCACTGCAAGACCCTAGGGCAGCGGGACTGGCCTGAGGGGGACCCAGCAGCACTGGGGGCTGCACCCCTGCCTGGACACGGCAGGCCCAGGGGGGACAGAGCAGGAGGAGAGGGATCTCACCCAGACACAGCCCTTTATTGCAAACCCACATGAGAGCAGCCAAACCCCACAGCCCTGCTGGAGTCCCTGCTGCCCCACACCCACCTGGCAGCATCCCTCCCACTCCCCCCGGTCCAGTGCCGGCTCCATCATGGGGCAGCCTGGGCAAGCTCCACACCAGGGAAGAGGCAGAAAAGAAGTTCCTGAGACAGTGTTGAAGAGAGGAGATGCCCCGTCACCCTGGCTGGAGACACCTTGGGAGGGGACCATGCCCCAGGCCAGGGTCTGCCGGGAGATGCAGGCAAGGAGGTGGAGGATGCACGGGTGCTCTGCACTGCCTCTCTCGGATGCTGGGGGGAGCAGAGGCCCTCATGGTGGGTGGCAGCAACCTTTCAGCTGAAAAGCCCCTTCGCCTTCTTCGGTTTGGCCTTGGCTGCAGGCAGCCGGGGCTTCTGAGCTGGGGAAGAGGATGGCTGGAATCAAAGCGGAGGCAGCGTCAGTCCTCCCCGGGGGGTTCACGCAGGATGGGTGCGTGTGTGCAAGCGGTGACACCCCCCCACCCCCGTGGTTGTGTGCAAACCACACACACGTGTGCAATGGACCTACATGATACCCAGCCAGGATGCATGGGGTAGGATGGGCTAGGAACTGAGCTGAGACCCCCAGCCCATCCCGGAGCGGTACAGGGTTGGGATGCGAGGAGGGAAGGGAGGTGCAGGCCCCATCCTGCCACTGGTACAGAGAAGCTGTTTCTAAAGCTGCGCTCACCATGGTTCCCTCGCTGGAAGATGCTGTTTCATCCTCCTGGGATGGAGGCAGCGGATGGGGGTGCCCTGCAGTTTCTGCAGCGGGCGCTGGGCCCTCGGAGTCCTCTGGTACCGGCAGAAAGAGATGCAATTTGGGATTGAGATGAGGGAGCGCAGGGCATTGCCCAAACCCACACTAGGAATGGCACCTGGGTGGGGGAGCTCAGCCCATGGGGGGAAAGCAAAAGGGGAGACTGTTGCATGGGGTGAGCTGCACCCAGGGCCCCACTCCCCTTCCTCTGAGATGGGGGCTCAGCTGTGGGGAGGCTGGGTGCTTCAGCCTCTCCCCATCCCACGGCCACGGAGCTCCTCACCTGAGTGCTGCCGTTTCCGAGCCTGCTTAGCCTCCTGCTGCGTCACCGCCGCGTAGAGCTGCCGCAGAGCGGAGGCGAACGCCTGCCCCTCTCCCGCACTGCAGATCTGGGGCAGGCTCTGTGGGAGAGAGCAGAGGCACTGTCACCCTGCCAGGAAATCACCTGCCAGGAGCCGGTTCCTGCCAGGACACCCTGCCACGGTGCTGCAGTGGGGCAGAGAAGGGGCTGTGCATCCGTCTGCCCATCGGCCTCCATCTGCTTCACCCCAGGGACTGCGTCATGGCTTGCAGGGCCAGCCAGCTCTGGCACTGGGCAGGACGTGGCTGCTCCCCAGCCGTGCACACACACACACACGCATGTGCACACACCCGCACACCTGCTGCGGCCATTGGGCTGCCTTCCCATTCAGAGGCAGACTGTGGGAGGCTTGCAAGTCATTCATGAAACGGTGGAGATAAGATCGCACAGGGAGGGAAGGGCTGCGACTTCCCCAGCGGGAGCACCGCAGGGGCCGTGGCTGGCCGATGAGGGCAGCGAGCCTTGCACAGGGGCAGGACCTTGGCACGAGGTGGGGACAGGGAACCTCTGCCTGCCACGGCTGCCTCCAGCGATGTCTATGCAGGCAGCACAAGCTATCCCCGGTGGCCCCATGGCAAGTGAGGGCGATGCGGTGGTGAGACGAGGGATGCCCGTTTGCTGCCAGGCTGCCAGAGGAGCTCCTGGCTCCCTGGACACATTTTTGTCTCCATCCAGGCTTGATTCAAGGCAGCCCCCCCTCTTCCTGCCCGAAACCCCTGCCAGGGCTGCGGGATGCCACCCTCACCCTCTGGGCCATGCCAACGTGCATGGGGGACCTTGGCTCTCATGACAGGGAGGCTGGCAGGCTGGGCAAGCGCCATGCTCCACTGGGAACCTAACAGAGCACACGGCCAGAAAACAAACACACGCAGGGATGGGGAAATGCGTGTGTGCCCTAGAGAGGGCAGCTGTGTGGGGGTGCATGGGGCGCGGTATGGGTGCGTGTGTGCAGGTGACTGTGAGTATGCGTGTGTGCATGGGGGGCTGTGTGCACAGCCATGTGTAGATGAGCATGGCTCTGGGTGCGTGTGTGGCTGGTTGTGTGTCAGTGTATGTGTGTGTGTGTGTATGTCAAAGGTCTGCGCACTAATCTCTGCTCCGCTCCACACTGAGGCAGCAGGAGAACAAAGTGTAACAGATAAGGCCAGATCCTCTCTGGACCAGGGGAGCGGGGAGGGCATGGGGACGCTCAGACCCACTCAAGGCCAGAGTCCAAAGCCTGGCCCTGGCTTCCCAGTGGCAGAAAGGGCAGGCTTGAGCCCCCCTCGCTGCTCCGTGCCGGACGGGGATGGAGGGCAGGGCTGATGCCAGGATGGGTTGGCTGGTGCCCAGAAAGGCGCCTTCCCCACAGGTCTCATCCCTCCTGCTGGAGCTGTGGGCATGAAAGGCCCCTTAGCCGTAGGACACGCATGCCACCGGGGTCTGCTTTTTTGCCAGCTTCTGTGCAGGAGCTCCTGTGTCCCTGCCCACTGCCACAGGAGGGAGCGATGCTCTGGTCCCAGCGCCCTGCCAGCATCCCCGGGATTGCTTGCCACTGGGCAAACACACCTCCCAATGTCTCCTTGCCCGGCCTCTGAGCCCTGAGCTATGCTGGCCCATCACAAGGTCCCAGGGAGGAGGAGGGATGCTGAGCACCTCAGATACCCTGCGGATGCTCTTGCCCTGGATGTTTCAGCCCCACGGGGCCAGGGTTGCACCCAAGGTTGCAAAAGCAGCGTCCGAGGCCAGGAAGGCAATTGCACTTCAAAGGCAGGAGAGGGGCTGGCAACGGGTGGCCGACACAGCCCAGATCAAAGGCACAAGCTGGAGTCATAATTCAGAGAAAAGCAAACAGCAGCTCCCAGGAAAGCCGGGAACAGTGGTGGAGTGAGCAAAGTGTACTAGATAGCACTGTGCGGGTCAATGCCCCGGGAGGGCAGGAGAGTCCCCTGCAGAGCCACCCGGCCCTGGGTGCCACTACCCTGCTGCCTACCCCCTCTACCCACTACCGAGGGGTCCCCAGGGAGCGCCAAGGCAGTGGGGCACGCTGTGCACCCAGGAGTAGGGTGCTGCCCACCCCCCTCGGCTCCAACCCAGCTGGGACGCGGGCTGTGGCGCAAGATGGCACCTGGGACACTTCCAGAGCCCCAGGGCTGCCCAGGCTGCTCCTCTTCCCAGCATCCAAGTGAGGATCCAGGCAGGGCAGCTGCTTTCTCAGTGCTCAGCCCCAGGTGCCCAGAGCCAGCACAGCATCCCCATGGTATCCCTGGGGACGGGACAATGCTGTGGAGTGGCCACCACGCTTGTAACCATCCGGTGTCCCCGAGACCTGCACACACGCACCTGCTGGGGTGGCACCCTGGGGAGGCGCTGGGAGAAGGGTGCCCAGTACTGCCAGCCCCCAGGGAGTGATGGACATCTGGGGTGGCACAGGGGTCTGCAGGTACAGGGCACCCACTGCCCATGCCTCTGGGAAGGGCCCAGCTCCAGCAAGCCTGGGGTGGAATTTGGGAGTCACCGGCCACCTCCTGCTGCTGCCTTTCCTGGCAGCTTGAGCCCGTGGGCTCGGAGCCATTGGGCTGCTGGAGCTGGACTGTGCTGGGACGGGAGGGCCGCGCTTCACAGCCCCGGAGGGAAATGGGTTTATAACCAGAGCTGGAAGTGTTTCCCTTGCAGAGTCGTGACTCAGCAGGGAGCGGAGCGTGCTGTGCCAGCCACCGGCCACCTGATGGCCCCGGAGGCTGAGAGGGACAAGGAGGTGTCCCCAGAAGGGGCTGGGTGGGTGACAAGCCCTGGGTACCAGTGACTTTCCCTTCCCTCCTTGCCCCACTGCCCCAGCACATCCCCAAGCTGAACCCCGCCGCAGGCAACTTGTTGTCCCCACTGCGACGTCAGCCCTGGCCTCCGGTGACTTGTTTTTCTCTGATTACCCATCTCTGGGATAAACATGATGCCAGAGGTCCAGGGAGCGGCACGAGCAGAGAGCTGGCACCCGGGGGAGTGCCAGCCGGGTTGCCCCATGCTGCTCGCCGGGCACTGGGGAGCGATGCCCAGGGAGCTGGCACAGCTTGCCCCGCGTGTTATGACTACCTGGCCACAAGGCCAAGAGGGATGCCCCGGTATCAGAAGTGACTCAAGGCTGCAGCAGCAGCACGGGACGCTCCGCAGCACACCCTGAACCGTGATTAGCCCAGCCAGGGGGGCTGCCCAGCGAAGGGGGCAGGCACCTGACCTCGCATCGGGAGCAAGCCGTGCTCGCCGGCGGCCCCACAGCGGTGGGGGCAGCTCATGGGGAGTTGGACTGCAGCCTCACTCGGTGTCCCCCCATCCCAGAGGGCTCTGCTATGGGGCAGTACCCCAGCGTGGGGGGGTGGCAGGGCCAGTGGTGGGCGGGGTACAGCATCCATCTCCCAGGCATCCTGCCTTCACCCACCCCTGCCCAGACTCCTTTCTCAAGAGGCCATAAGAGACGACGATTTGGATGTCCTCTTGACAGCGTGAGCAGGAGGGGCATGTCACCCAGCCCGGCACCGTGCCACTGATGCAGAAGTATCACCTTCCCCTGGCCCGGGCCCGGGAAGGGTTTTGCAGGCAGGCTGGACCGTACTGGGCCCCCACGCTGGTGCCAAGCACCAGAGTCTAAATCGGTCGTGCTCAAAGCCGGGGACTGACCCTTTCATTATCACACCAGACGTTCGAAGTGGTTACCAACATTCTTCGCTACAAACCCCACATTCCTATTTTTTAATATATTTTTAACTGGAAAACAGAGCGAACGGGGCCTGTTTGGAAATTACAGCCTGGCTGCTGTGGCTTGTATGTCAGATCTGCCCACATTCCCGTGGCCAGCCTCAGCACATGCTCCACAGGGGCACACTTAATAATTCCTGCCGGGGCCGGGAGCCAAGGGGTGTGGGCCAGGGGGGGCATGGCTTCCCTGGGCTCTCCTTGCCAGCAGGCTCTGCGGAAGCGGCGTGGTGGAGCAGCGGCCCAGGAACGGCACACCAGCTCTCCGGCGATGGGCACGGCTGCTGCCATGCTGGCACGGGCGAAGCCTGGTGATGCTGAGGAAGGCGGGGGGAGCTCCATGGCCTCGTGGCCAGGCCGCCCTCAGCACTCTCCCCTGCCGCAAGCTTTGTGCGTGCTCCTGGGAACGGGTCTGGCATGGCTCACTGGATGCACGCAGGGCATCTCCGCCCATGGTTGTGCCAGCGTCAGTGAGGCTGGGCAGGGATCCACCCTGGGATCCAGGTAGATGAGCACCACCCTGTGCTAGCCGCTCACGCAGCCTCTGCCAACAGTGCTGGACCAAGGGATCTCACCAGGATCTGCCTGCGGGAGAACAGAGGTGAAGGGGGTTGAACTGCTCCCTCCTGGCTGGAGTCAAGGGCATGCAAAGGGGCAGATCATCCCCCTGGGATGGAGCGGGACACAGCAGCCTGGCCTCCCGCCCCAGCTCCCTGGTGGGGCAGTGACCCTCTCCTTCGGGGCAGAGCTGCCCCAAAGCACCCCAAGCTGCCCCAAAGCACCCTGAGCTGCCCCACACTGAACGGCGGTGCCCTTTCCCAGCTCCTCCAGCCCTTGGAACTGCTCGCACACGCTCACCCCAGCTTGCAACAGTCCCTGGGGCGCTGCGTACCGCAGTGGCGGACAGCTAAGGGACCTGCCTTGAGCTTGCGCTGTCCCCATCACCCCCTACCACACATGTCCCTGGGGACGTGCAGCAGCAGCAGCTAGGAGAGCTGGTGGTGCTGCCAGCCCGCCCGTGGAGCAGGCAGGGTCAGGATGGCCAGGGCTTCCCAGGCAGGGAGCCAGGCTGAGCACACCTGGCAGGAAGCGGCGGTGCCGGCAGGGGAAGGCAGCCGGAGAGCTGCTGAGAGGTGAAGGGGTCACCCCGGGGAAGAGCGGGCGGGGAGGCCGGGACGGCCGAGCATCCCAGCCTGACCCAGCCCAGCCCGGCATGGCCCGGCACTCCTCCCAGTGCTGCTCCGGCCCTGCTGCGGGCAATGTTTTCCTTTCCCCCTGACTTTCGGGGCCTTTCCAGCAAGCAAATGTCAGGCGCATAAAGAGCGGCACTGTGAGCGGAAGATGGAGCGAGAATGCCTGCCCGCGTCCCTCCGTAAGTGCTGTCTCACACTTCATCAAGGCAGCCTTTGCAAGCGAGGCACCCGCTTAACAACCAGCAGTCTATGCTGGTCGGCGACCGCAGCAGCCCCACCGCTCAATACCCTTTTCTTTTCTCCTTGTGCTGTTTTCATGGCTTGGGTTACAGCTTTTCTCGCAGACACTGAGCGGAGGGGTGCGGTGGCAGTGGGGGCTCTGCATTGTGCTGCCTCTGCGCTGGGGTGGATGCAGGTCCCCCCCATGCGGGGATGCTGGGGGGGGTCCTGCCCCTGCCCTGCCCACCCGCTGCTGCTTCCAGCTCCCAGGGATAAATCCCAGGGAAAGGAGGGTCAGCGGCAGCGCAGAGGTAGGGCAGGAGGTTGCAGCATCTCCTTCCCAGCCATGCGAGGACCAGCCCACGAGGAGCAGCCTGGGGCTTGGCAGAGGGCTGGTGGGGGGCAAGGGACTCCAGCCCCCAGTGGGCACAGCCCCTACCCCATCACACGTGGAGAGAGGCCATCCCGCCACACTGCCCAGCAAACCCACGGACATCCGAGCCCTCCCGCTGCCCACGTGCCAACAAACTCCCTGAAAAAGAGTGGGGTCCAGCAAAGCAGCCCTTGCTACAGGCACCAGCCTTGCCTCCTGGCCTGGGCGACCCCATGAGAAGCTGGGCATGGCTGCCCAGGGGCTGGGGGCGGCTGCTGGTGGCACCCCCAGATCAAGCCTGACCACGGGCACTTGTCCTTCCATCCAGCAGCCCGTAGGGCAACAGCAGGAGAGCCTCCGGGGCAGCTGGTGTTGGGTGCCAGTTTGGCAAGGGAGCTGGGCAAGGAGGATGCCCTGAAGAGCAGCAGGTCCCAGCACATCAGGACTTGTGAGGACTTGCTGCTGGCTTCCCAGAAGGCAGAGCCACAGGCTGATGGCACCTATGGGCATCACCTCTGCCAACCTGGCCCACCACTGGCACGGGGTGCCTTCTCCAGGGGCCAGTGCTGGCAGGGGAGGTCCTGGGCAAGCCCAGAAGCAGAAGACATGGAGACCTGCTGGCCAGGGTCCCTCCTGTCCCAGGGGGACAGCTCAGGGACCCCTCTTCCCTGAGAGGAAGCTGGATGGCTCACACTGCCTTGTTATTTTAGGGTGGCTCAGTGAATGTGGACACATCACCCAGGCTTATTATTGTAGGGTTTCTCTGCAAAGCGTGCCAGCTCATGCGGGTTTATTATTGTCTGCCCAGGAAAGCTGGACACATTGCGCTGGTTTGTTATTGTAGGGTTGCTCAGGAAGGCTGGCCAGCTCATCCCGACTTGTTATTATTGCGCAGGGCTCGTGGGGGGCTGGCCGGGAAACTTCCTGCAAAGTGGGGTGACGGAAAGGGAGCCACACCTGGTGAATCACAAGGGTGCTGTGTGGTGATATGGAATAGCAAGGGGTGGGATCCAGCACCCTGGCTCCACCTGGTGAGGACAGGCCACTCATTCATGGGCACAAACACTCGTGGCTCCCCTGGGACCCATGGGGCAGTGGGGCTGGTGGAGGCGGCAGGAGCATGGGTCAGGGCTGGGGACTGGCAGACCAGCCCACAGACCCCTTGAGAAGCGAAATCTGGGGGTGACGGGGGGAGACCCATGGGGACGCTGCACCCAGCGCGTCCCTAAACCTGGCACACAAGGGATTAGCTGAGCTAACAGGGCCCAGAGCGGAAGCTGGGGCTGAGCCAGGCGGGATTAGGGGCTTTGGGGGGAATCTGGGCGCGTTCAGGAGTGGGCTGAGCGGGAGGCAGCAGCTGCTCCACCCCGGGGGCTTTGCAGTTCCTCCCAAGCACGGGCGCAGTCGGAGGGGCAGCCCCTGGGGACGCTGCCCCATCATCACCCGAAACTGCAGCAGGAAACATTGCTGCGTGGGGCAGGGGGGCAGCAGGGCTCGCCCCTGGGCTGGCTCAGGCGGCTCCCCAGGCACATGGCCCCAGCAGGGCTGGGTCTGACATGCCCCAGAGGCCCTGGCACAGCCGCTGGCACAGCCACTGAGTCACTGTCACTTCCCCTTGCTCTGCGACAGCCCATGTTTCCCAGCCCTGGCAGCCTGCTGGTGTCCCTCAGGCAGTGCCCAGCTGTGGTGGGTGCCCAGGTGTCCTGTGGGCAGTGCCCAGCTGTGCCGGGTGCCCAGGTGTCCCACAGGCAGTACCCAGCTGTGGTGGGTGCCCAGGTGTCCTGTGGGCAGTGCCCAGCTGTGCCAGTGCCCAGGTGTCCCATGGGCAGTGCCGGTGCCCAGGTGTCCCTCAGGCAGTGCCCAGCTGTGCCGGGTGCCCAGGTGTCCCACGGGCAGTGCCCAGCTGTGCCAGTGCCCAGGTGTCCCATGGGCAGTGCCGGTGCCCAGGTGTCCCTCAGGCAGTGCCCAGCTGTGCCGGGTGCCCAGGTGTCCCACGGGCAGGGCAGTGCCCAGCTGCTCAGTGCAGATGTTGGTCCCCGGCCAGGCAACAGGATTGAGTGTCAGGCAAGCTCTCCGTGCACAGCAGTGGCGGCAGGAGGCCAGGCTGCCCTGCAAGCACACAGCCCCTTCATTCATGGCAAAAAATAGCCCCCCAGGGTGTGGTCCAGCCTGGAAAAGCCCCCTCCAGCCCCGTCCAGCCCATGTTTATTCAGTACGGGGGGGACGCGCTGCCCTCCCTCTGCCTGCCGGCCCTGCACGCCATCTCCCTGCCAGAGCAGCCGCTCTTGGACGTGGTTCCCTGTGTCCCCCCCAGCCAAAACACACAGGCTGGGGCGGGGGGAATGGCAAACCCCTAAAAAGCACTGGGTTTGTCTCCGGGAGGAGCAGCCCCCGGTGATGTCATGAGAGTTTGCGAGCGGCCACATGAAAGGGACTCGCTGCCCAGGAAATCCACAGGTCCATGCTCTGCCAGACAAGTCAGTGATTCTTCAGTGGGCCAGGAAGGAAACCTCGGGGAGCCCGAGCCAAGCCTGCCCTTGCCCCGGGGACAGAGCCTGCCCCCAGCCCCATGGCCCCCCAGGGTCCCCAACCCTGCTCCGCAGTCCCCCCTTACCCCTTTCTCAGCATCCACAGTTCATAGCAGCCCAATCCCTGCCCCCAAATTGGTACCCCTGATTACCAATCCCTGCCCTGCTGTCCCCAGGGCACCAAGCCTCGCCCCGTAGTCTTCCAGCATCCTAATCCCTGCTCTGCAGCTTCCAGAGTCTGGACCCCTGCCTCACAGACCACAGACCCCAGACACTCTCTCTCTGCTGGCCTGGGGGGCAGCACCCCCATTTCCATGGTGATCCATCAGGCTGGGAGCGGCGGGTGATTTAGGGCCAGGCAGTGCTGCCACCAGACAACAGGGATGCAGCAGGGCAGGGGATTCTCTTTCGTGAGGGATTACGCTGGGGACAGCTGGGAACACACAGATGCAGCCCCCCCAGCCACCTCCCCAAGAGCCAGCCGGGATCTCGCCCCGCTCCAGCAGGCACTGCAGACATGGGCTCTGAAACCAAATCCGCTGCCCAGGGCCTCCCCTCCCCATTTCCCACGGGCGCAGGACGAAGCGGCTGGAGCGATGGGGAGGCTCTGCCTTCCTCCTCCTCCCCACGCAGGAGACACCCCTGGGCTCCCAGCCAAGCCCAGAGCCCCAGCTCTGCACCCTACTCTGCCCTGCACATCCCCACCATGGATCCTGCATCATATGGGAATTGGCGACGGAACTGCCTCCTCTGCCCCATCGCCAGCTGTAGCCCAGAAGGAGTCGAGTGGCAAGTGAAGATCAGGGTGGTTTTGACTTCACGCCCCCAGTGCCTCCCATGCACCATTTTAGGAGGCTGCAAGCATCCAGCCCGTCCACCTGCAACTTGCCCACAGAGACGCTGTCCTGCTCCACTTGCTCCACCTCCCCCCGCACAGGCACAAGGTGACAAGACCTCTCTGCACCCCCAAAGGTGCCTGGGGGCCAGCGCATACCCCAGGCTGGTGCCGCGGCACATGGGGACACCGGCTGGGAAATCCTTCATGGAGCAATGGGCATGGGCGTCTTCGCAGCACGGTGCTGGGGCGGAGGGCTCTTTGGGACCAGCTGAGCGGTGACAAAGGACCCTGTGACGGAGACCCCACTGCCCTCAGCAGACAGACGCTCTTTGCAAAAGGGTCAGCTCCGAGCAGATCACAGCCTGGGACATCTAGGATGTGGGCATCTGCATCCTGCTGGTACCCAAATCCGTCCATGACAGCGCTGGGCTCACAGAGGGGACAGGACCAGTGGAGAGGAAACAGGACCCCCCAGGGTCAGCGCAAGGCTCGCAGGGCTGCTCCCTCTCCCCAACGGGACCGGGGTGGGATGTTTGCTCCCGCTGTCCCTGTCCCAGCGAAGAGAGGGGACTCAGTCTCTGGAACTGTCAATCAGGCACCTTTCACCAGAGCTAAAAATGCACTCTCAGAAGGAAAACAAAATAAAAACACAAAACAAAACAGAGAGGTGAAAAATTCCTTGACATTTCTCTCCTGCGAGTCCCCAGGGCCAGCAGAGAGGCGAGAGCCCCCGGAGTTTGTCAAGCAAACACTTTCACACCCTCGGCCGCGCTCGGCACGCTGCCGCTGGAATGCCAAATATATATTTAAGCCCTGCTCATCAAAGGAGTCTGTTCGGAGTCGGTCTCGGGCAACGTGCATGTGGGTTTGGCCCGGAGCGAAAACCAGAGACGCTGAGAACATTTCTTGGGGATGGGAGACAGCTTGTGCGCGCACACACACGCGCGCGCGTGTGAGATAAATGACAACCTTCAAGGTTGTGTGGCTGTAAGGTCACGGGCTGGGCACGAGATACCTGCCTGCTGCGGCACTCACTCTTATCAGCTCCTGTCGCACCACGGGGTGGGGATGTTTAGGCTGGAGGGAGGCCAGCAGCCATTCTGCATTCCAGCGCACTATAAACTTTGTCAAAGCTAAATGAGCTCAGCCAACAAAGCTGGGGTCCGGGGAGACGAGCAGGAAGCGACGCTGTGGGAGAGGACAAGCTTGAGGGGACACAGAGGTCTGGCCGGGGCTGTGCACCCCGTGAGGAGGTGATGAGTATCCTCAGCCCGGGCACAGCACTGTGCAACAGGGAGGCGCAGATACAGCGCTCCTGCAAGTCCAGGGTTGGTGCTTGCTAGGGTGCCATGGCATCCCTGGCCGCTGCATGGATCTTGCTCTGCCTCCCCCTGGCACTAGCTGCACCAGGCAGCCAGCCCCAGCCCTCCCACAGGGCACCGCTGCTCATCTGCTGCCAAACCACCCCCGGCCCCTTGCTTGGAGGAGCCGAGGGCAGGGGGACGCTGGCTGCATCTGCCCCACACCATGCTGCCCCACAGCTCCTCCTCCCAGCCACAGCTTTGCTGGAACAAGCTGTCTGGGCATGGCAAGGGGCACTTTGAGAGGGAGGTTACAGATAGCAAAGGGGAGAGCCCTTCTGCATGGACCGCTCCTGTTCCTCAGCTCCCTCCCTTGGGAGCATCCCCTTGGTTTGCTGCAGATGGCCCAGGGACCTATGCCCAACTCACGGACCACCTCAGAGCTGGAGAGATGGCAGAGTCTCTGCCTTCCTCCTTTTCTATATGGGGTTTGCTCCCAGCCATGGCAGTGCCGTGGCATTTGCAAAGCCCTGGTGCTGCCTGCAGACCTGAGATGCTCCTGCCCCATCTCTGGAGGCAGGTCTGGGAGCTGCCATGCACAGGACGGGGGGCAAGGCAGGAGCTCCATCTCCGGAGATGATGGGCTGGGCTTTCCCCTCTCTGTCATTGCTCCAGGCAGGAGCAAACAGGTCTTAGCCTAAATCTTGTGTCTAATCCCAGCTGACAGAGCTGCAGGTCGGGGTCTGGCCAGGGGCTGGAGCCAGCCAGGGCAGGAGAGATCATTGCCACGAGCAAACAGAGCACGCTGGCACTGTGAAATCAGGCATTACGCGCCTGTCGCCCGTGGCAGGACCAGCCTGTCAGGCTGCTGGGGAGCCGCTCTGGTTACAGCAGGGGTAATCCCGGCACCGGCAGGGCCTGACCCTGCACAGTCGTGCCCCTCAACCTGGGTTCATCTCCAGGTGAGGGGAGGGATTGCTGAGCTGCGAGTTGGGTTTCAGGCACCTGCTGCTAATAAAACACTCTGTCAGGGCACCTTCGCCTTCTCAGCCCTTGGCGAGAGGGATGGGGTCCCTGCGGTGCTGCCTGGCAGGGGGCACAGAGGGCTGGGGGAGCTGGGAGCCGTGCCCTGACCCTGCCCCACACTGCGCCCCTCCGCCCGGGCGAGCAGACCTCCCCTTGCCGCTGCAGTCCCATCCATCTCTGCCCTGCCAGGTTCGGCTGCTGCAGCCCGAGTCGCTGGTCATTTTCAAGGGCAGGCATCCCAGCCTGTGCCGGGAGCGTGATGTTCCGAGCTCCACTGCTCCCCCGCGGGCGATGAGGAGCAGAGACCTCCCCCAGCTCTGGCGACCGCTGTTTTTTCCAGCCCCCTGCCCACTCGTCACGCTGCTCTCTCCATTCGGGCTTGCATTGCTCCGAAGGGTTCATCCACCCCTTGCCATCTCCAGACAGCAAAACCATACCCTTTGGCTAAATACAGGGTTTTTTAAAAGCCTCACCATTTTCATCCCTATTTTTCTAGGCGTTTTCTTCCATGCAGCACTATTTGTCAGCAGCAGCACTGGAAAACAAGGTACCCAGGGCGCCTGCTTGCAGCTCCCCTGTGCTCACGTCAAATCTCATCTGTCTGCGGTCACTCTCTCCTGGACCACCGTCACCTTCCAGTCTAAAAATTGGTTTCTCTTTAACCTTATCTGTAATAACATGCTCCAATATATTGTCTCCTATATGGTGCCAGGCTAGAAGATCCTCCTCCATAACTTAAACTCCTGTCATCCCCATGGCCCTGCTCTTTGCCAGCCTTAAAGACATCAGAGGGCTCGGCAAGCCAGATTGTGCTTGCTCCTGCCCCTGCTCCCCCTTGCCAGACCCCAGCCTTTGGTGGGGCTGCTGCCTGACTGGGGGGCCCATTTTCCAGAGTTGCTGAGGCACTGTGCAGGAGGACCTTCTCCCTCCTCAGCCAGGTCTTTCCACAACCTCAGGGGAATGGGGGACCTCTACAGCCCCCCCTGCACTGCCATCAGCTGCCATCATCTCAAAACATGAGCCTGTCACTGGCAGACACAACAGTGACACTCGGGGAGCTGTTTCTTTGCTCCCCAACAACCCCACCTCCTCCAGCAGACTCAAAACAGGAGCTGAGGCTCCTGAGAGAACCTCTCTGAACACATGGAAACTCAAAAGGCAGCTCTCAAAGTAGACATCAGAGCCGAGGCAAGGACTGGGCTGCTCCTCGCCCTGCCCGGGCTGGCTCCTGGAGCTGGTACCCACAGCCCGCTGCCTCCTTCCAGGCTGCACATCTGCAGCCTCCACCCGTGCAGGAGAGCAGGAATCAATTACAGGGCTGGCAAAGGCAGGGCTGCCCCGAGGCTGGCAAGCGGCACCAGCTCCAGCGGCCGCAGAGCACGTGGCACGGCACCGGAGGCAGCCCGCCGGCCAGCCCTGCGCCTGGGCTGAGCGCAGATGTGCCACTGGCTCATGGGGAAGAGGCAGGGGAACCACTTGAAAGCCATGGTATGAAAGCGCTGGTAAACCAGGGCCACTCCTCTGCTCCTCTGGCTCTGCGTGCTATTTATAGTGCTCCGGGTGCCCACCCTGGGGGATTTCAACCCCTGGGGTGCAGACTTTTGCTAAGCCAGCCCTCCTGTCTGCTGTGCAGCTCCCTGGACCCCCAGCAAGGTCTGAAAAAGGTCCTGGACCCACCTGATAGCTAAGATGCTCTAGGGTGGGGTCTCCCAGCCGGGTCTAGGACCCAGCCAGCCACAGGGGCTCACAGCACGGCCACATCAGCCTGCACTGGAGGGACCAGCCTGCATGCAGCACCCTCAGACAACCAGCATGTACAGCAGGAACGTATTGAGAAGCCCCACCACACCAGTCTGGTGACAAGGAGAGACCCAGCCAAGCCATGGTCACTCCTTGGAGCCCCATCGTCAGAAACGCCAGGTGGCTGTGGCTGCGCCGGGAGCAGATGTCCCTGCTCTCTCCAGGGCTGGGTGGAAAGGCTGTGGGGAGGCTCCCCTCAAGCTTGTAGGCTGGTTTCCTTGTTGCATGGGAGGGTGTCAGGCCTTGGCCCCGTGTCCCATCACCCAGCACCTCCTGGGCATTTACAATGGCCTCTTGAGCCATCGCAGGCAGAGGAGAGCTGAGCTTGCACTGGTGAAACGTGATTCTACCAACCCACACCTCGTGGGGGCTGCTGGAGGGCTTCGGGGAAGGTGGGCAGTGAGGAAGAGCAGCAGTGCCATGCCCTCAGCAACTCCCGAAGTGCCAGCCCCGCATCCTCTCCTCCTGCCAAGCAGCACAGGCAGACATGGCTCTGCGCCCAACCCCAGCTCTGCCAGCTGCAGCGTGGCAAGAGTAAGCTGGGGGGAGGGATGCCAGCACCCCCTGTGATGTGGCTGGGGGGTCACAGCCATCAGCAACCCCAGGGCAGAGGACAAGGCAGACCCCTCCGACGGTCTCTGCAGCACAGACACCCACCGTGTGCAGCGCCATGGGGCAGGACAACCACTGCAGTGGTGGTGGCAGCTGGGGGACGAGCCAGGCAAACACCAGAGCACCAGGTCACACCGTGACAGCTGGGATGAGGACGTGGGCACCTGGGGGAGCAAACATGGCTGCAGCCCCATGCCTCCTCACCCCCCCGAGCAGAGGTGCGGGGGCTCCCAGTGTCTCCTGAGGGCTGTGGGGTGAGGATGCTGCCCACAGAGCCCAGAGCCGTGGTGACACCAGGGGCTGGGGGGTAGGACCGTGCCGATTGGGAGCAGGTGGCTGCTGCTGGCATTCCCCCAGCCAGCGGCCAAGGAGGAGCTAAATTTATTCCACCAATATGTGGGCAGCGGGAGGGGACTGGGGGGCTCCTCCAGCCCGTCTGCCCCATGCACGGTGTATGTCCCACCGCCCTCCTTGGCGCTGGCGTGGCCAACCCTGCCCCGACACCAGTGACAGGAACAGAGCCCTTCTGGACCGTCTCTTTGGCACCCGCGTGTCCTGATGACTGGCCCCAAGCGGACCCAAGTCCTTCCTCCACCGACCACAGAGGGGAAAGTTTCCAAATTAAAAACCTAAAACTGGCAACAAGGTGCCCATGGCAGGAACCTTTTAAACTGGCCATTAAAGTTTATAAGTTAGACGGGCACCAGGAGCAAGCGGCAGAGCTGCAGGAAAACAGCCGCCCCTCCTTGAGCAGCCTAACCACGGCTGTCCCCAAAGCCGCAGGGCTGACGTCACGGCATGACTTCACCTCCATCACCCACTGCCTGGCCAGCCCCAGCCCCGTGTTTACCCCTGCCCGTCCCCGCCGCTGTCCCTCGCAGCCCGCTTTTCCCTTTGAGGTTGGTCGGCAGCCCCGGGGCCTGGCGAGGAAGAGGAAAAGAGCAGAGAGAAGGAAACCAAACCTCAGCGCCCACAAGGCGGGTTGCAAAACACGGAGCCCCAGCGGCCACGCTGCGGGGATGGCGGGCTCCGTCCCAGCCCTCCCGCCTCTCCCTGGCTGCATCTCCCCTTCCTGCCCCCAAGCTGCTGTCCCTGGGGTGGGAGACTGGGAAGACTCCGGCGGCCAGGGTTGTGCCCGCTGTTATTCTCCCATTTTCCCACAGACAACACACTCTGTGCCCTTGGCAAGACGAGCTGGGGGAGGGTATCGGACCCAATCTGGTGTCCCGTCCTGCCCTGGGATGCTGGGATGCACGGCAGGTACCTGAGAGGACCCAGCCTCCATCCCAAGGGGTGAGATGCTATGAGATGGGTGAGATGTTATGGGGTGGGTTAGATGCACAGCTGGGAACACGTGGCCAGCCCCAGGGTGAAGCACAGCACGGGGTTTCAGCTAGAAGAGCTTTGGGAGTAGCAGAAACAGAAGCCTCAGGTGCCTGGGCACAGGTCGGGGCAGCCCCATTCCCCTCTCCCCTGCCAGCTCGAGGGCACTTCAGCTCTAGACCTCTCAAAGAGGAGCCGCCTGGCTCGGCTCGGTGTTGCAGGTGTGTGTGGGATGCAGGTTTGCTTTGCACGGCAGGGTGGGAGGGTGGACAGGGGTGGGTAAAACCCCATGGGTAGCGATACTGGAAGAGCCCTGGAAGAAACACTGCGGTTGTTTTCAGAGTGGCTGTGCACGGAGGCCAGTGCCGAGCCCTCCGAGCCCAGTGCAAAGCCAGCGCTGCATGCTGGAACTGGCCTGAACGATGCGCTCAGCTCGGAGACGCATGTTGCCAGAACATGGGTGAGAGCCACAAAAGCCACATGGGTTCAGGAGGGGCAAGGCTGGAGGCTGCGCGGCCGCAGAGCTGCCTGCAGCAAGCCCAGGGCACCAGTCAGAACAGGCTGGGAAAGCCACCGTCCCCATCGGCTGCTGTTCGGAGCCTCATGGGGCACATTTTGCCCACTGTCACCTCCCGGAGAGGTCTGTGGGTTTCATTTATAGACTCGGCCACAGACCCTGGTCCCTGTCCTCTGGACCACACAGTGCTGCCCCTGCATCCGGAGCATCTCCGGGAGCAGGGAGCTGTGCCGACCCCCTCTGCGGCCTGGTGAGTCGGTGCATGCACGTGAGCCACTCACACGCCTCCCCGCGAGCATCGATCGATGGGGAACCGCACACACACGCGCGCGCACACACACACACACAAACAGGGCAACCTCTGCAAACAACTGCTTGTTAAGTTAAAATTAAACTCTGCACAAATATTGACCTTTGGAGGGGACACAAACTCTGCCGATATATTTACCAGCTTTATAAATGCGCCTGACCACAGAGCCCTATAAGCTGAGCTGGAGGAGATGAGGGCTGTGGAGGTGCCCAAATGAAGTGCATCCCCCCCCTCCCCAAATGGGGCTCTCCCCAGACAATGTCACTGTGCCCCCCAGCTGCCCCCACCCTCCTCAAAGTCCCCACTCCAGCCTGAAGGAGGATGGATGGTGGGCATGAGGATGAGCTGGGTCCACTTTTCCCCCCCAACTCATGGTTTCTCGGGGGAACAGTCAGCAGCTCACGGGCAGCCCTGGAGCACCCAGGGGAAGCTCTTGTCCCCTCTGGGCTTGTGAAATTAGTCCAGCAGAGCAGTCCTGAAGCTGCCCCTCATCTTCCAACCCTTCCAAACCTCTGCATTGACCAAAGCCTCACTGTCTGGCAGGGGCACCTACTGCCAAACGCCAGCTGCCCAGCATTTGGGCAGGCTGCTCTGCCCACGAGTCCGTGTCCCCTCTGCAGAGCGCCCAGCACATCCTGGAGGGTTCCCATCTCTTGAGGGGGAGCCAGAGCTCAGGGCTTGGTCCTCCATCTGGGAAGGCTTCGGGAGCTGCAGAAACACAAGCAGCCTCTAGCCGAGGGGGCAAAAAGCACCTGGTGACAGAAATGATGCGAAGAGAAGGCGCAGCACTGCTCTGTGGTGGGAAGTCACCCCTCACGAACCCACCAGAGCTCTCAGAAGGGGCCAGCACGCCCAGCTGAGCATACTGGGGGCTGTAGCTGGACTGGGAAAATACTTAGAGCAAGGTGTTTCCCAAGGATGGCTAAACCAGCTCGGCTGTCGTGGGAGAAGTGGCAAGCTCTTCTCACAGCCTACACCTAGGGTAAAGCACAGGAGGCAAGTTGGAATAAAGGGTGGCTTTTGCAGGCAGAGGGTACAAATAGGGTGGCACAGGAGGCAAGAGCATTTCTCAATGATATTAAACTCTTCAGGGCAGTGGGAAAAACTGCTGAGTGCAACAAGTTGCTGTTGAATAGCCAGGCAACGAAGGAGCCATGAAGTCAGTGCTGATAAATGCAGCACAACGGACATGGGGAACAACCCCAGCTATGTGGTGCACGGTGCAGGGCAGATATCCCCGTGTTAATGCAAGGGGAACACACCAGCCTGGGGCTCAGCAAGAGAGAAGAGTATTCTGCACATCCCAAAGAGACCAGGATGAGGCCAGTGTGCCCAAGGCTGTCACTGCCCCTCAATCCTTGGCCAAAGTGGATGACAGGGCAGCGGGCATAGGGTCCGGCCAAGCATGCACCAGTGGGCAGCGGTGCTCAGCGTGCAAGAGGGATGATGGAGGGTGGATTTAGGAGACGGCCCCAAGGAGCTGAGCGTGCAAACCCAAGGCTATGCATAGCGAGGAGAGGGGTGCAAAGAGGGTGTGCACACAGCAGGCACAACTTCTGCGCCAAGAGCAGTGCGTGCACCAGCTGGGCGGTGGGAGGAAGGCTTGTGCCTGCGGTGGCTGCCCGGTCCCTGGCCCCAGGGATGCAGGGAGGAGAGCACGACACATACAGCAGGGGATGCCCAAGTTCCAGCTCTTGGAAATACTGAATAGAGTCTTATTCAGGCTGATGTAAAACACTGTTAAAACACACAAAAATCCTTTGAGTAATGGGCGAGCGGGAAAGAGGCATCTATAATTAACAGTAACTGTTCGAGACGGTCGCTGCCCAGAGACGTGTACTGTGCAAAACCACTTGAAAAGGCCTCGTCTGAAAGGCGAAGCCTGGGGTTTTTCAAGAAGCCCGTCATGTAACGATCCTGGCCCTTCCAAAATAATTCTGCCATATTAAAAAAACCCAAAACCTCAGCTTAATCGCCCTGCAGCACTGGGACTGGAGAGCTCTGAGAAGAGGGGAAGGGAAGCACAACCGGCTTCCAATTAGAGCCTCGTTAGAAAGGAAAGCTGGGGAGCTATTAGAGAGCAGGCCAGGAGTGAGCTGAGCTGAGCTGAGCCAGCTGCCTGGAGACCCACTGCAGAAGGGGTGTCCCCACCAGCCCTGCCCCTTCTCCCCCCTCGGTGGGTGCTCTGGGACCCCAAGGGTGGCATGGTCCCAGCTGTGGGCACTTGGCCTGAGCAGATGGAGAAGAGGTTGCTGCAGTTGCACACCTAAAAGCCCCCGGGGAAGTCCTGGTCCTACACAGGGCAGGGTTTCGGGATGCTCATGGAGCTGTGCAGGGAGCACTGGGGATGGGAGAAAGGGGAATTGGGGCTAGAAGGATGCTGCAGCTGGAGAGGGGAAGTGAAACAGGGGTCTGTGGGCTTCACTGCCTCCTCCCACCTTCGGAGGCACAGAGCCGGGGCCAGAGACTGCCTCAGCCTGCGTGTCCCCGTGACACCAGGATGGGGCTCCCGGCTCTTTCAAGCCCTGGGTTGCAGCTGTGGGGGAAGAGGACAGTCCCGCTGTGAGCGCATCTGTCATCCTGCCCCACACGCACACCTTGCCACCTTTCCTGGCGCCCCAGGTCCCCGTCCCCTCCCACGCAGACCAGTGTCTCCCAGTGCCCGGCGTGCCTGCAGCCCAAGGATGGCTCATGCAGTGGCTACAGCCAGTCATTGAAGCGCCAGAGCCCGGCCAGGTTGACGTGAGTGCCAAGGCATCATCGCCCACAGCACAGGTTCAGCCACAGCATCTACCCCAGGCTGTTTGCTTCATCAGCTCTGGCTTTAATTGTGCCCACCAGCCCTACCTGCCCAGGCCAGGGCACTGGGCACCCACTCGCCTGCCTGCAGCCCGGCTCCGGGGCCAGCCAGGCAGGAGGCATGTTGCCCGGAACAGCCTCCCCTTCCCATCCCACAGCCTGGGACCCATCCAACACAAAGTTAATTTCTAACCATGGGTAACCACCAGTGCCCGAGCTGGGATGATTTATCCCCTATCTGCCTGGGTCGGATTTATGAGCCACACATCCCCTAGGCTGCGATAAAGGCCATGTCTGTGCTCCTCCATCCCCCCCCTTCCCGTAGCCCCTCCGTGCGGACTCACTGCCCCCCCACACCCCATTTACAAGCCTTCCCCCAGCACAGAAACCTGACAGCCCGCAGAAGAACAGTAAACAGCATAGAAAATAGCACACGCTGGAGGCCAAGGAGAGACGCGCTGGCCGGGGAAGCCACAAATGGTTTCTGCTTTCGGGACCTGTTCAAGAAAACAGAGTGGGACGTACCCTGGGCTCCCACCAGCCTTCAAAAGGGGAGAGGGGGGCTGCTATTAATAGCCAAGCCAGGGTACTGCTCGCATGCAGGGCTGGGTCGGCTGATGCCACGGCCGTGCCAGGGATGGCCGAGCAGTGAGGAGCGGTCCCTGTGGCATCGGCCGGAGGCAGCACTCGGTGGGAGTGGGCATTTCCCCTGCAAATGGGAATTCACACTCAGGGTGGAAAATTCCTTGGTGTGTTGGTGCAGAGAGAGGCTGGGAGAATCAGGAACCCAAAGCAGGGCCAGGTGCTGCTACCTTTGCCCCTGCCATGCGGCACTGGGCAGGGGGTGCCAAGGGAGGGAGGGCTCATCCCTGCACCCACTTGCCCCAGTCCATCCTCCTCTGCAGATGATGCTCGGCAGCCCAGCACCTGGGCATGCTGTCATGGGGATGCCCTAGATTTGCACTTCAGGCTGCTCCAGGGTCTGACCGCAGCGGTGATGAAGGTATGTGTCACCTAGCTTCTTTTTAAACAAGGTCCGAGGCTTCTCCCCCTGTGCCGGGAACGCAAGCAGCCACTGAGCAGCGCTGGGCATTACTGCAGTGCCGGCAGCCTCTGCAGCATGCCAAAATGTGCGGAGAGCTGAATGCACCTGGATCCATTTTCTGTCCCTCTGCCAGCCAGAGGCCGCCTTGCCGGAGCTTGCATGCTCTGTGCACATCACAGCAGCCGAGATGCTCCAGAGTCTTGTGTGGCAGTGTCACTGCCCCGCCAGCCAGGATGGCATCACCCTTTGCACCACCACTGAGGGCTTCCAGACCCTGCAGCCAGATGGATGCACAGCCCAACAGGCGGGCAATGGGCCAGATCCTGGCAACCTGGCCATACAGATTGTGGTCCTGAGCTGCACCGAGCAGCCCAGCCCGAAGCAGCCCCCTGCCAGTGGCAGTCAACTGGGGAGGGAGCAAGGGGCAGCAGTAACAGCCTTGGGGTTTGCAGGATGAGGCTGCAAGGAGCAGGATGGATGAGGCTGTGGGCAGCATCCCGGCTCTCAGGGCAGGCACCGCCAGCCCCCCGCTGTCCCCCAGCCCTCTGCAGCGCTGATAGCGGCAGCCCCGGCAAGGGAGAGAAGAGAGCCTTGTTCTGGGGCCAAGACTAAGGCGATTCAGTGCTCTGCTCCCCTGGGGTTTCTCAGGTGAAACCTGGCTCTGTAATGGCTGTGTCTGTAAAACGTATGGAAATGCCCATAAAAACTGTATCAAATGCTATATGGATATATATGGATATATGGAGAGAACTATGAAATTAGGAGCACGCGGGGAATTGGGCAGGACGGCTCCCTCTGAGCCGTAAAAACACACAAGTGAAAGGCAGGGGAGGCAGCAGCGCCAGGAGCCGCGCAGACAGGCCGGCACGGCCAGGAGCCAGGGGAAGGGCACCCCGGCTCCATGCTGCGCGGCTCAGCAGAGACCTGCGCCCACGGAAAGCCTCCGGGATGGCGGGACCTCTCCATGGGGCTGCAGGGGACAAACCGCTGTGCGGGGCTGGGGAAGCCTCGCCAGGTCTGTAGTGGCTGTGTCTGTAAAAGGTATGGAAATGCCCATAAAAACTGTATCAAATGCTATATGGATATATATGGATATATGGAAGAACTATGAAATTAGGAGCACGCGGGGAATTGGGCAGGACGGCTCCCTCGAGCCGTACAAAACACACAAGTGAAAGGCAGGGCCCATAAAAACTGTATCAAATGCTATATGGATATATATGGATATATGGAGAGAACTATGAAATTAGGAGCACGCGGGGAATTGGGCAGGACGGCTCCCTCTGAGCCGTAAAAACACACAAGTGAAAGGCAGGGGAGGCAGCAGCGCCAGGAGCCGCGCAGACAGGCCGGCACGGCCAGGAGCCAGGGGAAGGGCACCCCGGCTCCATGCTGCGCGGCTCAGCAGAGACCTGCGCCCACGGAAAGCCTCCGGGATGGCGGGACCTCTCCATGGGGCTGCAGGGGACAAACCGCTGTGCGGGGCTGGGGAAGCCTCGCCAGGGCTCCCCAGCAGCCCAAACCCTCGCTGTAGGCAGGGGCAGGGGGGCCTGGCTGTGGGGAGACCCCAGCAGTACCCCTGAACCAGAGGCACCTTGAAGGTGAGCTGCCAAAGTGATGAGCAGGAGGCTGGATAGGGGAGATGCACAAAAGCACAAAGGCACAAAGGCCTCTGCTGTGGATGACAGCAGCCCACTGCAGTATCAATGACTGTGAGCCATCGGGAGCCTAAAGTGAGGGATGAGAGGACAGGGGAGAGGTGCAGGGGCAGTGGGAAAATAACCACTGATCCCAATTCAAAAAAAAGAGCCGGCACCGACTGAGCACGGCGGAGCAGCCAATGGCCACCCCGGAGATGCAGTGACCTGTATGTCCCTTCGGGGATGCCCTGTCCTTGAGGGCGAGTGCCAGCACGGGAAGACGGCACAGCACCGACTAGAGCAAGCAACTTCTGTTTTTGCTCCAAGGGCACACACCAAATGCAAAGCATGTGTGCAACCCCAAACATGCAGCGCTCCTGAGACAGGCCCACAGCACAAAGAGCTCTTGAGGGGTCTCTACTTGCCTGCTGGGCTTCATGCCCTCCTCTGCAGGGGTAGTGATGCGAGGACATGGGCAAAGGGACATGCCGAGCAGCAAGCAGAGTCTTGCTGCCATCAGCATCCCATCGTATATACCTGCCATGAGCCAGCCGAGCCCCTATGATCCTATATAGCAGACGTCTTTTCCTACAATCCCATCACTTTGAGAGCTGAGGTTTTAGGAAAATCTCTAATATCAACAGGTTTTGCAGCAAAATCATAAATGAATAGGCAAACAGAGGGCCCTTGCCAGGGAGTAAGCAATAAATGATGAGACAGGAGGTGAGCTGTGGCAGTTTGCTGTCACCACTGATGCTGTTTGCTCCCCGTACCACATTGGGCAGCACCCAGTTGGCTCCAGTCCTTCTTGCCTTGCCCCAGTAGGGGCCGGGGAGCTGGGACCCCACACCCAGCCCTCTGCCGCTCCCATTGAAAACTTTCTTCTCCTTGTAGCCTTCCTAAAGCAGAAAACAGGCCCAGAACCCCTAAATTTGGGGCCTAACCCAAATCATCTGCCCTGATCTATTTGCCCTGAGAGCGATGAGCGTGGAGGGACCTGTGCAGCAGGAAACCCAGGGCGGGATCCAGCCGCAGGCACATCCCTGCTCCTAACCCACATGGGACTGATGCTGTGGCGATGGGGGAAAGCTCCTTGGCTCCTCCACCCGGCATCCCTGCTGCGTGACAGTCCCTGTGTGTCTCCCCGCTGCGCCGCTAACCAGGGCGAAAGCACGATGCTGATACCAGCCCTGCTGCCCAGAAGCATCCCTGTCACAGAGGCGGCAGCCAGGGCGATGCAGAAATGCAATGCCAGGGCTGCAGAGAGGCAGTGCCCGGGCTGCAGAGATGCAGTGCTGGGGTTGCAGGGATGCAATGCCAGGGTTGCGGTGATGCAGTGATGGGATGCAGAGATGCAGTGCTGGGGTTGCAGTGATGCAGTACCCAGGATGCAGAGATGCGGTGCTGGGGTTGCAGAGGTACAAAGCTGGGATGCAGAAATGCAATGCCGGGGCTGCAGTGATGCAGTGCCCGGGATGCAGAGGCAGTGCCATGGCTGCAGAGACGCAGTGCCGGAGCCGCAGCCCCACACAGCCGGCAGCAGCGGGCCATCAGGCAGCCACTGACCGGAGACAGGGCGCCATCTGCTGCGTCCCTGTCACACGCCAGTGCATGGCGTGTCCCCAAACCCGCCAGCACAGAGCCAGCTGCCGTACCCAGCCAGGTGGGAGCGTGCTGCCTGCTCTGCTCACCGCTGTCCCCTTCTACCTGCGGGCATGACAACCAGGAGAGGTCACAGCCCGGCACAGGATGGGTGCAGTGCAAGGTTTGGTGCTTCTGGGGTGCTAGGGCAGCCCACAGCACTGGGGGGGGGTGGGGGGGAGTGACAGCACTGAGCTGACACAGGGGCCTGCAGGGACAGCTTGGAGAGCTCGGCCACCTCCCCGTGGCTCTGACACCCAGAGCACCCATTTTCTGGCAGTGTGGTGGTGATGAGGATGCAAATGCCTCCAGGCTGTCTCCTGTGGGCTCCAAGCCCCTAGTGCTCAGGTTGGGGGGGAGTTAGGATTGTCCTACAAAATAAATCCGGGAAGCAGGGCAGTTAGGTGGCCATGCAGGGGGACATTGGCAGCAGGAACAGTTAGAGAGGGACGGAGAGGGATGGAGGGGACGGGATGGAGTGTTTCAGGGGACGGAGGTACCTGAGACCATCCTGGCACTCTGCTCTGCATCACTGGGCTCAGACCCTGCCAAGGGCCTCCAGAGGCACTAGGCAGCTTTTGCAGGACAGGTTTAGGGGGTGCCCCACCAAGGCAGGGGTGCCAGGCAGGGACAGGGCTGCAAGGACTGGAGACCATGCCAGGCTGCAGGGGAGGGCAGGGACACTGGAGGGTCCCTGTTCCCAGGTACTACCCATAGGTCTGCCTGGCTTCGAGCTCAACTGGGTGGCCACAAAACGGGGCAGCACCCAGGGAGAGCCTGTCCCCAGATCCCCATGGCAGAAGCACCCCACAGCTCAGCCTGTGCCAGCACCCAGGGCCATCACTCCTGGCACCACATGCTCAGCCCTGGCCGGTGGCAGGTTGGCACCTCCAGCTCTGCATGGTGCCACCTTCCCGGGCACCATGCTGACAAGCAGGTGGAAATCAACACGCAGGGGCCGCGTAGTCGAGGGATGCAACATGAATATGGATGAGGCCAAGTGGGCTCATGAATATTAACGCCCGTTGTGGATTTCAGGAACACTAATGCGGCACAAAGATCTAATATTACTCTTGGCCATGCAAATGCAGCGATATCCTCACATCAACCCTGACTGCCCACTGCCAGGACTGTGCCAGGTGTGCCCCAGCTGGCAGGGCCGGGAAGGCATGCCCGGACTCAGCCCATGCCCCCCGGCACTGTGCCCCAGCACTCCGGCAGCCCGGGGGAGTGGGACGGGAGCCCTGCTCTCTCTGCAGCCCCAAGGTCCCGAAACGCAGGGAGGAAGAGCAAGGCGGGCAGGGAGCCAACTGCTCTGCAACCTTGGCACCTGTGCCATGCCAGGCACGTGTGGCCGCAGCACCCTGGGAGCCAGCCGAGGGATGCTGCCTGGGGAGTAGGGGAGTGCGTGGGGCTGACATACGCCGCGGCTGGGGAAAATTGCACTGACCGGCTCCAGCTCCTCTGGGCAAGGGGCAGCCCAAGCTGGCAGGGTCTACATGGGCCAGTAATGCTTTAGAAAGCACCGTTGAT
This sequence comes from Aptenodytes forsteri, assembly GCF_000699145.1. Classification (NCBI taxonomy): domain Eukaryota; kingdom Metazoa; phylum Chordata; class Aves; order Sphenisciformes; family Spheniscidae; genus Aptenodytes; species Aptenodytes forsteri. The sequence goes on along the minus strand of NW_008794888.1, from coordinate 4,161,303 downwards.
GAAGGTTACAGAGCCAGAGGGAAGATTCCCCAGGGAGCTGGGAGTGCCTGAGCATCCTTCCAGCCATGCCACCGGCAGGCTCCAGGGGAGGGGAGGGCAGGCAGGGCCTCGGAGAAGCACGGCAATGGCAGGTGGGATGTGACTGCACTTGGGACACACACCTCCTCTCCCTGTCCTTGGGCAGGATGGGACCTGGGGAGCCGCTGCCCTGGGGCTTCCCGAGGACCCCAGGCCAGAGAGCTCCGAGGCTGGGACCTGAGGACCAGCAATGCTGAGGGCCATGGGGATCTAGGGATGCTCCCCCAGATCTGTCCTTCCTCCTTCTGCCCCGATATTCATCTCCACCTCCCCTCAGCAGCCACATCTCCCAGGACAACACTGCTGCCAGCAGGGACACAACCGGGAAGGATTTTAGGGGTGTAAGCCTTTTGGCTTGGTAGAGCATCCCACTGCATCCCCCCAGCACCAGGCTGGAGAGTTCCCCAGGCCACCTGCGTTCCCTTGGTGAGGCTGGCAGCCCCGGGGCCGGCGCGGCGG
>NW_008794888.1:4149192-4159666 GCF_000699145.1 Aptenodytes forsteri | reverse complement strand
AGGAGGAGGAGGGGGGGAAGCAGAGGCAGCGCTGGGGGTGGCAGGGATGGGGAGAAGGGGCCACGGGGGGGATGCGGGGTACCAGGAGAGCCGCAGGGGCTCTCTGGGTGGGGGAACAGGGCTGGGATGCTGGGGAGAGGATGGGGACGGCGGGCACGGGCTGTGCGGGACACACAGAGCAAGAGGCGCGTGGCCCAGATGTGGCCAGAGCTGCTCGCAGGATGCAGGGCCCCGAGCATCTGCTGTGCACGGGATGGCAGATCCCTTCGGAGACCCGGAGGAGCTTCCCGAAGAAAATGGGGGGAGTGGGGAGGGCTCCCAACTTATTACAGAGCAGGGTATAAACAGAACAAATAAATATAGCGCTGCTTTATTACAAGGCTGGCCAGCTCTGGTGGCTGGCTGATTACAGGGCAGGCTGCTCCAGCGCTACGCAAGCCCAGACCTCAATAAAGGCCAGATTGGAGCTGCCTTTTGCTCATTGACAACTTCGGCGCGCTCCCGCCGTGCTGCTCAGCTCCAGCGTGCCACTGGCTGCCCCCGCGCCCCAGCACAGGGCGAAGGGGAAAATAAAAGCTTAAACAAATAGTGAGTAAGCGATGAGCAGGGGAAGGCGGAATCAGCAGCCTTGCAGACAAGCACTAAAAATACAGTTTATTTTCCTAAGGAGCCAGCAACTTCCAAAACTGGAGATTTAAACAAAAAAAAAAGGAAAGAATAAAATGCCATAAGAATTATAGATCCATGGCGGGGGTGGGGGAAAGACCCAAGAACAAGGAAAGAAAAACACAGTGATGAGTAAGACACACACATGACGTACATAAATACACCGACGGAAATGCATAAACCTCCTGCACACAGAGGCACACGCAGGCACACGCAGAGGCACACGTGCGGGGCCGGCTCCCGGCAGGGATGGAGCCAGCCCGTGCTTTCTCCTCTCCTCTCCCCGGGGCTGAGGGCATTAACCTCTGCACACACGCACACATCTTTCCAGGGCTTGGGCTGAAAGGGCACTTTGTCTCCCAGTCCCCGGCACTCTCTACACCTGGGCTCCCAAGCCACCACCGGGCAAGGCGGTGGCCACTGTCCCCGAGGGCTCCCGCGACCACCTCGGTGCTGAATCCCTGGCACCCGGTGCAAGCCACGGACCCCACGGTGGGGCGGAGGGTCGGGGCACGGACCCAGCCAGGCCAGGAGCCTCCTGGACAGCAGCCGAGGCAGCCCCGTGCCCGGGCGGCCGGCCAGCGCGTCAGCCCCCGGCGTGCCCGCAGGAGGTGAGGGAGGGATGGAGACCGGCACGTCCATGGGGCTGCGGGTCGGGAGGCTTTAAAGGAGTTGATTTAGTATTGTCCCACCTGCCCTGAAACAGGCACTTGAGCAAGGGATGGAGGTTGCCTCGGGTCATCGTAGTGCTGAACAGAGCCCTTATAGCGCGGGGCAGGAGAAAGGGGCTTCTTTGGGATGAGCCGGCTCCCCTGGGCACAGCTGCATGGGACTGCTGTGGTCCCACATGTCCCCCATGCGCAGCTCTGCCAAGGAGACACTCCCCCAAACACCTCCCCACAGTGATGGATGAACATCACCCTGACCACCAGCCCCACCAAAGTCTCTACGGTGCCTCGGTACCACTGCACCCTCCCCAGGGCATGAGTTTGGGAGAAGGGGCAGGGCTGGAAGGGAAAGCAAGCAGTCCCGGCGCTGCGCAGCCTTCATCGGCGGTTTGCAAGGGTCCCTTCCCTGAAGGCATCACCATGTGCCCCAAGGGACCTCGGCCCCCAGCCCCACACACTGCCCACCCCGCTCCGCAGCAGAGCCTGGCCACAGTGCTCTCGGGGAAGTTGCGTGGGGCAAAACGAGATACAGCAGAGCCCCAAATCTCCTTCCACGCCCCGCACGGGATGGCAGCACCCAGGCCATGCCAAGGCACCTGACACCTCTGCACTTCTTCTGCCCTCACCATCCACCATCACCTGCACGGGCAGGTCCCCCACCGGGTACACAGTGCACAGTGCTCACACATGGTGAGCCCGGGGCTGGCGGGGCCTGCTGCAGCAGCCCCCACCGCTGTCCCCCCCCCCAGCCCGGGGAGCGGAAAACGGATCTCTGCAAGGAGTAGCTCATGCGGAAGCTGTTCGCATCCCGTAGTGCGGGCTCGACGGGTGAGGAGCAGGGCAGCTCCCGGGTCGCCGGGTTATCGGATGATAACAAGCCAGCACAGCCCGAGCACGCGACTTCCAGCAATGCAAGGCTGCTTCCTTTGTTTTGGGAAAACAAGAGGGGAACAAGACCTTTTCTGGCACGTTCTTGCCCGGCCTGAAGCTGTCCCCCACTTGCACTGGCTTGGAGAAGAGCTGTCCCCTCTGCCCCACTTGCAGCAGGAGGAGGGGGCCGGGGCCAGTCCTCACCCTTTTCGCCTTTCCCACCTCCATGAGGAGCAGGGCTGGAGCCAGTGACCCACCGAGCAGGGCCAGACAGCCGCTCCTTGCATCTGGTGGGGGTCCTGGCTGTCTCCTGAGCCTGGCTGTGCCACGGGCTCACAGCCCGCCAAAGACCAGGTCCTGCCTGCATAAGCCCATCTCCCAGGTACCCTGAGAGGGCGATGCTAAGGCTCGGGGGGGCCAAGACACCCACGGTTTGGGCTGCGGGGACCCTACCATGGTAAGGTTAGCTCAACACCTCCCCCATACCCAAATGCGGGGCTGAGCTGTGTATCGGGGCAGAGGAGTGGCACAGGGCAACACAGGGCTCGGGCAGCCATTCCCACCTTCCCCTCCATCCCACGGACCTGTTCCATCCCTGCAGCGGTACCCCCCGCTCCCTGGAGAGCTGCGGGTTTGATGGGGGTGTGGGAGACCCCTCCACCCCTTCCCCAGCGGAGGAGGAGGAGGAAACATAATAAGAAAAATAAAATTTATAAGCGAGGCAGTAATTACAGTGTGGCTACAAAAGGCTGCCTCCTCAGGGCCATCATTATGTGGCTAAATTTAACGCCCCGCGTGGCTGGTCGGGGGGGGGGAGCTGCGTCCCGGGGCTCTGAGCATCCACACAGACGCCGGCTCCTGCTACCTTCCCTCCGTGCCGTCCAGGGCAGCACAGCTGAACGGCAGCCAAGAAAGCCATAAAGCAGGTCAGAATTTTTTAATAGTCTATTTACCAAGATGCTGTTTTTACTGCCGAGGTTTCTCTCGTTTTATCTCTGGCTTTTTTTTTTTCCCCTCGCTCTCTCTTTTTCCCCTGACTCCTGAACAGACTGGGCTGTATTTTCTGTTTTAGGTTCCTCTCTCACTTGCTCTAAATACTATTTTCAGAACTCTAATTTTATACGGTATGTCCCTTTTTTTTTCTTTCTCTTTTTTTTTTTTTTTGGTAAATATTTGCCATGACTAAGCCAGGACACATCCCGTTTAAAAGGCTCCCATCCCACAAAACATCAGCCCTTTAATGACATGAATCTCATTAGCTCTCCCCATGAAAAGAGGTATAGAAAGGGAGCATCACTCAGGCCCTCTGAGTTCCTGTATCTGCACAGACATATATTTAGCCGTGTGTACTGTACAGTCACAGGAGGGGACAGTCTGGGCACACGCACACCACCTCATTCAGCCAGAGGGACCCAGAGCGGGGGCCCCTGGGACCAGTGGGTTTTGGGATATCCGTCTGTCTGGAGTGGGGTTGGGAAGGGATCTGGGCCCAGCAGAGCCGGAGCTGGTCCCCAAGAGCTGGCGGCCGGGCACAGAGGAGCCTCAGAGTCCCTCCAAGCTGGGATTTGGGATCCTCTGAAGGACCTTCTCCAGCATAGGGGGCCAGTTGTGTAGAGCCCACCTGTGCAAGGACCAGTGCTGCGAGAAGAGCCCAGGCACTGCCCTCTCCAGGTCCTCAGCCCTACCAGCTAGGTTTGGCACTGGGCAGCAGACGTTGGCTGCACGCTTGGAGCTTGACCCCAAAGGGCCAGCACAAGGTCCCAGGAAAGGTACTAGGTCCGACAGGCCAGAGAGGTTTCCTTACTGAGGTGAGGGTCTGTCTGCACCCACCTACAGACACCCAACACAGGAGCTGGCAGAGCATCTGCAGCCCGGGTGCAAGCACAGCATCCCTGGGGAGCAAGCAGAGATCCCAAGAGCTCAGGCTCTTCCAGCCTTCCTCCCAGCAGAGGAGGAGGCTCTGTCTCCATCCATAACAGCATCTTCTGTTGGGGAACCTGTCCATCCACAGTCCCATGCTGGGTATGGTCAACCCTACTTCAGTATGGTCTTCACTTCCCCAGCATGGCCATCCCTTCCTTGGTGTGGTCTTTCCTTCCTCAGCATGGTCATCCCTTCTTTGACATTGCCATCCATTCCTCGGCACAGTCATCCCTCCCTCAGGATGGTCACTCTTTCCTCTTGGTTCAACAGCTGTCTGGTACCAGAGGGTGAAACCCCAGGAGATGCCACAGGCTTCCCCATGGCTGAGATGTCACCCACAGAGCCTGAAGCCAAACACAGCAGGAGAGGTCCATGGAGAAGAATTTGCTCTCTCTTTCCCAGATCCTCTCTGCATTTTCCCTCTCATTTCTAGTCCAACCAGGTTACAGTGCTATTCCTCAGCCCCGCAGCACCCCTACCATGCTGGCATCAGGTAAGCGTGTTAGCACGACCTCCTCCTCCTCCAGAGCTGTCCCCAGCAAGCCAGGTGTGAAAGCTGTGCAAACATACTGCTGAGCCCGCAGCATGGGGCATGGCTGTGCTCATCACATTCACATGGGTGCTCCTCCACATTTTGGGGGAGACAGCAAGAGAAATAACCCCAAGAAGGGCTGCAGACAGTGCACAGGCCAGCGCTGCTACAGATCCTGCACTGACTGAGCAGCACAAGCTCTCCAACCCATAAATAAACCTGGGGGGATTTCACTTCCCTGCTGTTTTCTTTAAATTGCTTTAAAGATTTGGTTTCGGCAGCTGAGGAGACCCAGCATTAAGCAATACCACCAGCTCAGGCAGCAGATGCCCACAGTCAAAAGATAACACACCCACGCTGGCTGCATGCATGCTCTCTGGTTTGGGACCCTCTCCCCCACAATGGGGCCACATTTCCAAGCATTTCCACAACCCGAAGAGCAAGACACGACTGGAAGGGGAAACTCACACCTCCCAAGGCGCATGGCTCCCGGAGCTGGGGCTTTCTGCAGCCATGCCGGGAGCCAGAGCCCGTGTGCCGGGCAGGGCTCCACAAACGCATGCCGATCAAAAGACAACCCACCCATGCATGCTGCATGCATGCTCTCTGGTTTGGGACCCTCTCCCCCCCAATGGGGCCACAGCATTTCCACAACCCGAAGAGCAAGACACGACTGGAAGGGGAAACTCACACCTGGAGCCCCGCTCCCCCCCCCCGGCCCCCAAGAGCCAACATTAATTCATTAACAGTCCCATTAACACCCAGCTGTGGTTTCCCCCCAAACTCAGGCAGGGACCCGCTCCCCTGTGACAGCTGCTGACAGGCCAAGTTTCCACCTTCAGCCCTTCTGGAGCTCTGTATAAAAATAAGCGGGGCTTTTTTTCAAAAGGAAAACTGTATTTCCCCTATCCACACGCCCGCGCACACATGCAGGACTCGCAGCAGGAATTTGCTCCAATTTCCCCCACCCACAAACACATCGCCTTTGGCCAGGGACCAAACATGGGCATTTTCAGCCCAAAATATCAGGTTTTTCAGCACCCAGAAGACAAGAAGCTGGCATGACCCTGAGCTGAGCTAAATAGGGCGCGCACTCCCCGGCCAAGGGGTGCTGGGAGACCCAGCGAGGCTCCCACCGGGGCCTCATCCAGCATCCCCAGCAAGGCAGCTGCCAGTGCTTCCCGAGGAGTTGCCTTCCTGGCATGGCTGAGCATCCTGTTTGGGATCTTGTACCCAATTTCTATTTTCCCCCTTTCATCATCTTTCCCAGACAGCCGTGAGCACCAGATGCTCCAGCATCCCAAGGAGATGCCTAGCCCAGCACCTACTTGGGACCTGCTACCCAACATCTATTTTCTCCTTTTCCACACCATCGTCTTTCCTCGACAGCTGTGAGCATCAGTTGATGTTCAGGAGGCAAACCCTGACCCTCCAGAAGCCCTGGACCACCTCGTGCCCCAGAGGGGCTGATATCCTTGCCCTGCTGCACCTGGCTGCACACCAGGCTCTGCAGCCTGTGTCGGCAGCACAGGAGCTGGCTCTCTGGGGCTCTCACTGGGAAACTGGAGACCAGGGAGCAGAGACCTCCATGAAATGCAGCCCCCGGGGGATCAGAGCACTGCTGGGGGCTGGCTGGGTGTGCGACCTTGGGTATGTCACCAAAGGGGTGGCTTCAGCTCCCTGGAGACGACAAAGCAAGGGCCACCTATCTCCCAAGGTGCCTGGCCGCTAGCAGAGCGCCCTGCATCCCTTTGATCTGGAGGTGTTCGCCTCGCCGAAAGCCCTCTAACTACTCCTTCCTTTAAATAGCAAAGCTCAGAAATGCCCTATACGGCTCCATGTCTATACGTTGTCTATATATTTGTGTACACACACACACGCAACACACAGAGATTTATTCGTGTTTTCAGAGCGGTTCAGGATACATTCCAGGACAAAATTCCAGCCAGCGCTGGAGCCAAGAACATCAGTGGCCCCGGCGTTTGCTGCCCCCTCTGCCTGTGCACACACTAAATACGGAAAGGGAGAGGTATAAATAGAGAGAGAAATACATGAATGGCCCTATTTCCTTACGCAGATACATAGGACATGAAGGTCTGAGTGGAGTGGGAGCAGGCAGCCTCCGGAATCCGATGGCTGTGCCCCCTGGGGTGCAGACCAACCCCTCCCCGGGTGCTGCTGCCTGCCCAGATGTGCCCAGCTGTTCAGTACCACCTCTGCATGGGCTGGCACAACTGGGCATTGGCCCAAGGGATAGGGAGGGAGCAGCTCTCAGAAACACCGAAAAAAGCTGCCTGTGAATGTCACAGGAAAAGGGGCACAGCTGGGGGTGTGGGGGGAGCTGGGGAAGGGCTCAGGACACGCAGGGACATGGTGAATAAACCTGGCAGCTCGCTTTGGGCACAGCGGGGGTGCAGGGAGCTGGGGAAGGCAGCACTGGGGGTGCAGGCAGCACTGCTCCTCTGCCCTGCCCGTGGCTGGCAGAGCCGGTGGGGACGGCAACGCCCTGGTCCAGACCCCATCAGCCGGGGACAGAGAAGCCGCCACGTCCCTTGCTGACACAGAGCAGTGCCTTTAGAGCCCCGTCAAAGTCCACCTTGTTCTCCTCCCAGAAAGGTCCTTTGCTTGTAGGTGCCACTGCCACATCCTGAGCTGAAGGGCCGGGACAGGCAGCTGTGGGGCGCAGCGGTAAGGGGCAGACCGTGCCCCGCATCTTCCCCCCCGCCAGCCGTCCCCGCATCCCCCCTTTGCCCTCCTCTAACCCAAACACAGCCCCAGCGAGCTCAGCCTGGCGAGGCTGGGACCCCAGATGCCTGCGCGCTTCCCACTGCCCCCTGCGTGCTCCCCAGGGCCGGGCAGCTGCCTGCAGCCACGGGGCCAATAATGCCCAAGATGTGGGAGCGGGGCCGGGGGTGGCGGCGGGGGGATTGCTGCTCCGCTTTCCGGAGGGGGAAGGGGCTCTCCCCCTTCAATGCTCCCGTTTGAGCTGAGGCCTGGCACTGGCTCAAACCACCGCTTGCTGACACGAGATCAATCATCCCCCGAGTTGAGCTGCTCCTCGGCAGCGCCGCGCGGCTGGTGCCCATGCACCGGCCTCTCCCGCAGGAGCGGGGTCTGGCCCTTCTGCCAGATGGCCTGTGACGCCCCTCTGCCTGCTTGCAGCGGCACTTGGCACAGCATGGCGTGGCGTGGCATGGCACAACATGGCACAGCATGGCACAGCACGGCATGGCATGGAGAGGATGAGGAAGACTCCGACTGCAAAGGAGCGTTCCCTGCATGTGCCAGACCACATGCCGCTGCAGAGCCAAGGGCTGTGCGGTGCCCCAGGGCGGGTGGCTGTGATGGCGCTTGTCCATTCCTCCATCCCCAAACAAGCCACCAGGTGATGCTGGGCCGAAGTGGGGCTGGGACCAAGCAGGCAGCTGCCCGTACCTGGCCCAGGTGCCACCCGCTTTCTGCAGTGGCAGTGCCAGAGCTGTGGCCAGGCACGGCTGCAGTCACAGGGGGTCGGGCTGTGAAGCCCCCCCACATCCCCAGCAGGGGCATCCCCGCGAGGCTCCCAGGACAGCAGCCGCTGCTGCTGCAGTGCATCCCCATCCCCAGCAGATGCAAGGGCTGGAGCAATCACGGACAGCCTGGCCCCAGCCTGGCTGCTGGGGGCTCACTCCTTGCCCGTGGTCTGGGCACTATTTTGGGCAGCGTGCTGCCCCAGGGCGCCCGTGCCAAGTCTGGTTTTAGCAGCATGCAGCTCCACTGACTCACTGCTTGTGCAAGCGGCCTGTGGCTGCCGGCGGCAGCCCAGAAAGTGCGCCCTGGCCGGGCCCCCCTCACCTGATCGGGCCTCAGCAAATAAATAAATAAAGCCACAGCACCACCCGCCACGCGCCTCCACAGCAAACACCGCAGGGGGCCGGTGCCCGTGCAGCAGTCGACCCCCATGCAGTGATGAGCGCCTGTGCTCCTCCCCAAATGCCCCACTGTGGGCACGAAGCACTGGGGCCTGGCCCCCGTCCCCTTCAGCTGTCAGACGTGGCACTCTGCCCTTTGCACCCGTCAGTGCCAGCATGCATGCTCCTGCTCTTGTGCACACGCTCGTGCTCTTGCGCACGTGCTCACACTGAGCACGAGTGACCCTCTGCTTGTCCTGATTGCAGCAGCATGCAGCTCCTCGCGTACACGTCTGTGCAAGGCAGTGTGTGCCCCAGCATGCAGCTCCTCGCGTACACGTCTGTGTGTGTGCCCTGCTCCTCCCAGCATGGCCGCAGCCCACCACGTTTCCAGCGTGGGACCTAGACCCCAGGGCAGCAATGAGGTGGGATGACCAAGGCTTGTTCAGGAATGAAGCAAGGACCCCACAAGCGACCTCAGTCCAGAACAGGACACAGGCACCCATGGGTCTCGCTGGACAAGCACAGCACAGATGCTTGGCTGCGCGCAAGAGCTTGCTCCACTCATCCGAGCATCCCCAAAAGCCAGCCCCACACTGCCACCTCTGCCCCGAGCCAGCCTGCCCGGGGCCTTGCAACTTTCGCACCGCTCAGCCCTGCTAGCAACAGCGCCGCAGCCGCTGGTTCCTTCCCCAGCCCTGTGCCGAGGGAGCCCAGCCCGGCCGAGTGCCTGCGGCATCTTCTCCCCTGGGCTGTGCACCCTACGTGCGAGCAGCCCATGTCATGCCCATGCTGCCAGTCCCGCTCTGGCCCGGTCACAGCTGCAAAGCCGCAGCTACCTTGCACTAATTAAAAACATCCCTCGTTGGAAGGAGCCAAAGGGCCGCTTCCTCCCCACTGCACCGGGCTGGCGTGGGTTTGAGGGATGCTGTCCCCACCCTGCAAAACGCGTGGCCCACCATCGCCTTTGCTCTCGGCCAGACCGCAGCAGCTCTGCTCCCCAGGGCTTATTTTTAGCGCCTGTTAAAAAGGAGACCGCGGGCCCGCCACCAGCCAGTGGCTCCGGCAGGCGCCCCGGCCGCCCTCCACCTGCCCCGCTGGCCCATGTCCCCTCACGGGAGGGGGACGGGCGCCTGGCCCCCGTCCCAGCCCCGGTGGGGAACAATAAGAGGGATGCTGACCCCCGGGCGCCCTGACGTCAGCCAGCACCGCCACCGGCACCGCCGCCAGCCCCAGCTCAGGGCTCCCGCTCGCCCTCGGCCAGGGCCGCGCTGGAAGCCGCCTGTTTGTTTATCTTCCTCTCCGGCATTGCTTGTTTTGATGGCACATCCTCCTCCTCCTCGCCAGGCCCCGGGGTCGAGCCGTGAACCCGCTGCGTCCTGTTTGCCGAGGTCCCGCGCTTGGCTTGTGGAGGCACGGAGCAGCCACCCCTGCGCGCACTGGCCGCGGCAGATAAAAATACGCAGGGCGAAGCATCCTGGGGCGCGGGGGCTATATTTGCACTGATGGTATCAGTGAGTTTGTTCCCGGCGTACCTGTCCCTGCCCTCCCCGGGACAGGGGGGCACGGCGCCACAGGGACCCCCTGACCCTGCCCCCCTCGCGGAGCCGGTCCACGGGCTCTGGCAGAAGCTGTGTCACGAAATGCCAACCACAGCCAGGCCAGGGCAAGCACTCAAAACCATGGGTGGGCACCCCACGCTGCCTCGTGGGGTCATCTCTGCAACCCAAAGGGACACCTGGGGACAAAATACCCCCGACCTGCTGGGTCCTAGGCTGCTGGGAAGGGTGCTGGGGCAGCCCTGGGGTGCTGAGCCCTCTCCAGCCCCCTGCTCTTTCCCCTCACGACATGAACCCCTGGACTTGCCAATAAAAGCTGCCGGCTTTGCCTCGGCTCGCGCGCGGGCGCCACTCCCCCTCCAGAAC
>NW_008794888.1:4141785-4148359 GCF_000699145.1 Aptenodytes forsteri | reverse complement strand
CCACCCCCCCCGGATTTCCCAAAAAAGGGCCGCCGCTTTCCCCCCGGCCCGGGGGCGGCCGCCACTCTCCCTCCAGCTCTGCCCCAGCCCCGGCAGCTGCTCAGCAGTGAACCCTTGCCAAAAACTGTGTGTGTGAAAGCGTCGTTTCCTAAACGTATAAATATTCCCAGAGCTTTGCTGGAAAACTCCCCATGATTAGTGAAAATGCCCTGGACAGCTGAGTGCACGCAAGCCCAGGGAAAGGGCACGTTTAAGCTGAGAGGTGGGAGCGTCCCTGTGCAGCTCTGCCCTGGGGGACTGGCAGGTCCTTTCCTCTCCATGGGGGATGCAGCAAAGGTTTGGGAAGCGAGCAAAGCCATGGAGCGCTTTCTCGCATCCCGCCAGCCCTGCGCCACACCATCACAGCCTCTTTCCAGCCAGGAGGTGCTTACCACTACCAAACATCCACAACCTGAAGCCCCATTTCCCAGAAGGAGAGGCTGGAAGGACCATCAGACCTCTCCTTCTGACCTTCTGCCCACTGACGTTCAACCACGCACATCCCGAGACCGAGCCCAGCAACTTGGGTTTCTTCCAGGTGGGCTCCCAGCCCACTTTTGGAGACTTCAAGAAATGGAAGATCAACCGCTGCCCTTGGGAGCGTGCCCCGATCGTTAATCGCCTGCGGGAGCAAACCCAAGTGCCTCCGTCCTAGCTCCAAATTGCCTGGCTCCAGCTCCCAGTGCCTGGCTCGTGCTCTGCCGCTCTCCACGAGATTAAAGAGAGCCCTTCACTAACCAGCGTTTTCTCCTTGTAAAGACACTCACGCACTGTAATCAAGGCGCCTCTCAATTTTCTCCCTGATAAGCTAGACGGAGCTCTTCCCTTCCAAGTCTCTCAATGCCAGGCTCATTCCCCAGCCCTCAATTCATTCCTGTGACTCCACGCTGATTGTCCGGCGTCTTTTTGAAAAACCAGACACGGGAGTTGGTCGCAGCGTTCCCGGCTCCCCATGGCATGTCCCAAGGGACCCCAGCCCCTCTTGCTGCTCCTTTTTGGAGCTGGCAAATGGAGTACAAATTGCCTGGGGGCTCTGAAATACCTGCCCAGAGACAACGAGATCATCCAGCCCACCCTTCTGCTGCAGGAAGAGAGGGGAGACTGGAGTGAGCAGCCGGATTTGGTGGTGGAGAGCTGCAAAGCAGCTTGGTAGCTGCAAGCAGGTTGATGTTCCTCACTAACACAAGACCTAGGAGGCATCAGACCATGTTCAAACCAAAGGCAGCAGCTGCTCGCATCTCATGGCTCATTGCCGTGGTATAGTACATGGGCCAAAAGCATCATCAGCGGGTTTATAAAGCAACGGGATGAATGCAGAGGACAGATCCCCACAGGCAGTCTGAACACACAACTTCATCCCTCCACCAGCCTCTCCCCCGCAGCCGGTGCTCAGACCTGGCTGCCAGGGGATGCAGAGGTGGAGCATCTCCCAAACCCTCCCATTCCCCCTCCGGTGCTCTGGCCCCAAGATGCTGCTCCTGGGCTGTTCCCGGGACACACAGCACCAACTGCCCTCCCATCTTTTAAGTCTCTGCAGGATGAGCTCCCCACCAGCCACTTTTGCACAGCTTTGTGCAGGGCTGCATTGCTGCCCTCCTGCCCGCCCCGCCGCCCCAGCAGCCGCCCGGCACCACCGAGAACCTTCCCTCATGCCCCACACCCTACCAGCTCTGCGAGGACTCTCAGTTTCAAGCCTGACATTCATCTTTAGCAGATGTTGTTCAGCCGACCCTTGGACAAAGACATCCTTCATCATCCCCCGATCCTGGCACATCTGCCTGCATCCTTCCAGCGACAGCACTGAAACATTTACCGACTGCTTCTGCCATGTCTGCTCCAGTATCAATCATTTTACCACCTCCGTCTACTAATAAGCTTATCCCATTGCTGGGAGCTTGGGGTTTTCTCCTACTACACTAAATAAAAGCCTTTCCTTCTGTCCTTCGCCATGATTTTTCCCTGATGTCTTTAGCTTCTGTTATCCATTTTATACACTTCATAATTTCTAATTTATATTGATTGCTATCTACTCCCGCTCTCCCATTTGTTATAAACTGCTCTTTTATTTCTAATTGCTGCCTTCACTTCGCCGCTGAACCAGAACAGGCTCTTGGCCAGCGCTGCCCTCTTTCTTGATTGTGGAATTGTGGCTTTTTGTGGCTTCTGAAATTCTTCTGAAAGAGCTCACCATTTTCATTCACATTTTTCTATCTAAATGTTTCCTCCGAGCTGATTTCACTCATAATTTTCCCCCTGCTTTGGGAAATTAGCCCTTTCAAAGCATGAAGGATATAAATTACTGTTTAGGAATGTCCTTTCTTTGCCCAGGGTGAATGTAATCTGGTCATGATCATCGGTCCCTAGGCAACGTCCAAGTTGCAGTCCAGCAGTGAATTCAGCTCTATCCATCATAACCGGGGGGAAACGAAAGTTGCCTGCGCTGGATGCAATGCCTCCCATATAAAAGAGGGATCGTCTCTAATTTTTAGAAACTCTGCAGATGGTTTATTGCTGGCTGTGCAAGAGCACCAGCATGTGTCTCACAAAGTGATGTCCTCTCGAAGCCCGTGTGACACCACGGACACCCTGGCTGTCTCCCTGGTCCCCAGCAGACACTGCTGCTCCCCACTCCTGCGCCTTCACAGCGAGCACAGGAACACTCAGAAGCAACCTGAGTCTTTTTGCATTGATGGGCATCAATCGTTTCTGATCTTGCCACATTCGTTTGAATCATTTTAGTGCTTCTGTGATTACTTGCAGTAATGAAAAAGGATCAGAGGAGAGACCCTCTCCTTCCAGCCCCAGTTTCTCCAAAGCACATGTCTGATTTTAGAGCAGAGCGTGCCAAGGGGAGAGTGGTGGGCACAGCACGGATAACAGGTTGAAAGGCACTTGTCCCCACAATGCGCCACTGCAAAGCCACCCCTAAAAGCAGTAGATGAACCAAAAGGAGCAGATGGCTTCTCCTCATTCACCTGCTCCCTGCCTGCCATCAGCATTGGTGTTTCAGGTCCACGGCAAGTGTGGGAGGTGGATGAGGATGCCCCAGCAATGGCATGCTCTTGTGGAGCAGCCAGCCTGGCTCGCACGCCCAGCAACTCCCAGCAGCCAGGCAGTGGCACCAAAACACGGTGCCATGTCCCCATCCAGCCATGCCAGGTGTGCCCCCAGCTCTGCTCACCCTGCAGACGAGGTGCAAGGACACAAGGAGGGCCATGGGAGAGCCAGTGGGCATTACCCCTCTCCAGGCAAGTCCAGCCATCCCCACCAGTGCCCCCATCCAGCCTGGCACACCTCACACTGGGGCTGCTGGTGCCGGGTCCCCACCACCCCTTTGCCGAAGGAGGGAGGACTTGCACTGCTCCTTACCTCAGCCATGAAGTTCTGCTGAAACGTCTCCTCCTGGAAGGGCTCTGTCCGCAGGCGGTCTGCAAGGGAGAGCAGAGATCAGCCCGGGTGGGTCTGGTCAGACGTTCCACCCCGGCTTCCCCTTCCCCTACCCATGGGGCGAGGGGGCTGCAGGGGAACAGCTCCAGCACGCTCACCCCAGAGCCAGCGGAGAGGTCAGCAGACCCCTTGGGCTGGGGACACATCACCCAGTTAGCAGAAGGTGCAAGGACCACAGGGAAGTGGGGGAATAAGGTTGAGCCTGTTGATCCACACAGCATCCAGGTAGCAGAGCCCAGAGCTCACCCACACTTGTCCCAGCACCTTCTCGCACAGAGGAGCAGGGGACAGCGGCAGGACATGCTCAGCACCATTCCCAGCTTGAAAGAGCTGCCTCGATCTGAGCACTGCACAGCCACGTTCCGCAGGATAGGGGAATGGTTGTCTCCAGCTGCTTTTCTGGAGGGGTGAGCCAGCCTGTGTCCTCCTCTTGCAGGACAGGGACAAACCCCTGTTATCCCTCATTCTTCTCTGTGCCTCCTTCAAAGCACTAATTTTTCCCCATCATTGCTAAAATGTTGTCTGGAGAAGCACCTGGCCAGCTTTGCTCAGCAGTGCTGGTGCAAAGCTTCCTCCCAGCTTCCTGCCCTGCCCAGGCAAGGGACAAGAGAGGCCGCCTGCCCACCAGCATCAGTCCCTGGACAAAAAGCGGGTTGTCCTGGCTGCTCTGAGCCTTGCAGAGCCAGCACACAGCAGGAGAAAGGAGAGCATGGCCAGCTGGCACAGCTCTAGTGCAGCTGCAGCGCAGGTCCAGGCTCCTGTGGTGGGGTACCTGCCATAGTGCAGGGTCTGGACCACATCACCTTCCTGGCCATGATACACAAGTCAGGGTTGGCCCCCACCAGACCCCACATCCTGGGGGAGGCAAGGTTCCTGCGGAAAGGCAGGTATCACCTCTGGCAGCAGGACAGAGCACGGCGCTAGCAAGGGATGACCCAAAAAACAGTGCCCAGCCATGGGTGGAGGACAACCCCCCCTGGATGGCTCCCCCAGGCAGGTGCTGACCCACATCCTACCTGAGGGGGCTTCCTCCCACCCGTCCCCCCCGATGGTGAAGCAGGCTGGGCGCTGGAGGGGGGCCCACGCACACGGCTGTGCTTCCAGCGGCAGGGAAAGCCAGGAGCCCCTTGGTTGCTCTCCAAGCGCTTGGCGAGCTACCATGCTCGGGAAGGCAGCCTGACACTGCTCCAGGGCCGGCCCTCACTGGCATCCCCGCTGGCTCCTGGGGAGCAGCCAGGTGCTCTCGGCAAAGCGGAGAACCCCTTGGCGACTCCCCAGCTTGTCCAGCTACTGGTCAAGGGCCGTTCCTCCCCCAGCTCTCCCCAGGGGCTGCTCCCCAGCCTTCTGGCTACCGTCTCGCTGTCGGTGCGGCTGAACATGAAACACAAGCCTGGCTGGGTAATAGCCAGAGGGAGCAGAGCATGCCAGCCCCGTGCTAAGGAGGAAACTCGTTCCCTGCTTGCTCCTCTCTTGGCCCCAGGCATCCCTCCTCACCTCTGCTGAGAGCGGCCCCGCTCTCCCTGTAGTCTTCGATCTCAGCATCCTTCTGGAGCAGCAGGGAGGTCAGCTCTTGCACCTGGTACTGCAGCGCCAGGCTCATCCGAATCAGGGGCCGCACGAGGTGACAGGACACCTAGGATGGAGGAGGGACACTCTAGGGAAGGTCCAGGGATGCACGCAGCTGTCCATAGAATGGTCAAAGCAGGGCAGCCAGCAAGGTCCTAGCAAGAGCTGCACTCCAGGTCATGCAGGGCTCCCCAAGATACCCGACATCTCACCCAAATCCAATGGGAAGCGGTCAAAAGACATAAGCTGTGAGAAGGGAAGCAGGATGCTGCAGGACATGTGCCTCCATCCCAGCCCCATCCTTTCACAACTGGGGACGGCAGCAGGGGAGAGCTTGGGTGGGAGAGCCTGATGGGGACAGGGAGCAGGGGTGGGCAATGCTCCACCTGCCATTTGGGGTGCAGCAGGAGGCAGAGAGCCCCCCCATGTGCCACCCAGACACCCCACCCCCCTGCAGCTCTGCGCACCCCAAGGCATGTTCCTATGCAGGAAAGAGGCACAGCTGGGCGAAAAACCAGAAGGACCTGAGGTGTCAAACTGCGGCTCGAGGAACCGGAGAGACTTTCCCAGGGAGGCGAGATCAAAAGCAGCAGGGATCCCAATGTGCAGGACTCGTGCAGGCTGCAGCTCCCCATTACAGCCCACCGTGCCCACCCTTAGCTTATGGCTGCACAAGCCCCGTGCAAAGCCCTGGGCACGTCACCTGCCCCAGACCCAGGCTGTGCTGCCCTGGCCCTCCAGGTGCACAAAGCAGCCTCCTGCCCATCACCTCCCGCAGCCCCTGGGAGGGTATTAGGGATCCCCCCACCCCAGCATGCCCATTGCCTTTGTGGCCAAGCTGAGCCCGCGGGTGAGAGAGCAGTAAACCCAGCACTGCTCTTAAAGCCTTCTTGCTCCTGCGGCGAGCCCACGGTGGGCTCTGCACTCTGCTCACCCCCAGGCACGAGCCACAGAGGTGAGGGCCATCAGCCACCCGAGCGCTCAGAGGGCACCGTCTGCTGCAGAGCTGGGATGGGGCAAGCAGCGGTTTGCCAGGTGGGCTCCGTGCCTGTCTCGAGCCCCTGGCCGGCTGCTGAGTAGAGTTTAGCAGGGCAGAGTTGGTCCCCATTCCTGCATCCACACCAGCCACGCTCAGCACCCCAACTGGTTCCCACCTCCTGGGTGCCTTGCAGACATTCAGCACGATTCCAAGCAAAGGGAGAGGAGCAGCTACCAGCCGAGAGCTTGGGCTTTGCACCTTCTCAGCTCAGCCTCCGCGCTTCTTGCCCAGGGAGGGACAGCAAGTCCCTAGGGCGAGCCAAGCCAGGACCCCGAGTTTATTTGCTCCCCAGTTCAACCTTGAAAGCGAGGACAGACACCCTCACAGCGGCTGGGGAGCCCAGCTCTCCTCCCCATGATGCCCAAGCACAGCCGTTCATGGGGGGAGAAGGGACGTGCCCCGCAGCAGGACCCCGGGGGACCCGGCGGGAGGAGGGCGCCGGGGATTTAGGGCGATCCCCCCCAGGGCGCCCCGCCGGCAGCG
>NW_008794888.1:4139037-4141735 GCF_000699145.1 Aptenodytes forsteri | reverse complement strand
GGTCCGGCGGAGGTGCTGCCCCCGGGTGCTCAGCTTGCGACACCGGGCTCCAGGGGCTGCTTCCAAAAACCCAAAATGTTAGGCAGCCCCGTGGTAAGAGCAACGCCTTAAAGGCCGGGGAGACTCCACTTTAATTCCCTCCGTCGTGACAGACTGCCTGTGGGTCCTTTGGGAGTACCCACCACTCTGCCCCGCTTCACAGCGTGCACCAAAGGAGAACAGCATCACTCTGCTATGTGGGGCGCTGGCAGGGCATCATCCCAAACTGGAAATTTACCTGCTGCCCTGGTAGCAGTGTGTGCTGGGCTGTCCCTGCCTCCCTGCAAGGCACCAACCAAGGTTCCAAAGCCTCAGTGGGAAGAAACGGGGACAGTGAACCTGGGGAGGGGCAGCAGGCAGAGCCAGGCACCCTACAGCCACCAGCACGGCCCGAGACCACCCAAAAGCCTCCAAGCATTAGGAGACAACCCTTAATTTTGGCCATCCCTCTCCCCAAGCTCTCCGCAGCTTTGCTCACCATCTCCACAGGAGCAGGGCAGCAGTGGAAGTCCCAGTAGAAGGGCAGTCCCGAGAGCTCGCTCTTCACGTGCAGGCTGAGGCCGCCGGCAGTGTGGTGGCAGGAGAAGGAGGTGGTGGCGTCCGGCTGCCCTGCCAGCAAGGGGCACATCAGCTTGCACAAGTGGTGCAGGAAGGAAGACACGTGGACTGTCAGTCGCTTGTTCAGCTCCTGGGGAAAGGCAAGGTTAGGGGTACAGTAACACTCCGGGGAGCTCAGCACTGGGAAAAAAGTAGCAGAAACTCCAGCACAGAAGGAGCCAAACTACTTCTGTGTGTCCCAGCACTGCAAAAAGCCATCCCTGGGCCTTGGCTTCCAGCCCTACGACAGGACATTCCCCACCGGTTCTCCCAGGCCAGCTGAGCTGGGAAGGCTCCCCTGCCCCACCAGCCCAGGAGGGTCTGGGTGGTGGGCAGGGTGCAATGGTCTCCACTAGCGCATCTGCCCCACATGCCACCACGAGTGTCACAGGCTGGCCGAGAGCTGTCACAGCTCATCTAACCTGCCAGAGCTGGGGGATGGCTGCCACCGCATGTGCACCCCTCCTGCCACCAGCCGCTCGGCACAGCCAATCCGTGGCAGAGGGACATGGCAGACAGGGGTGGCACGTGGGGTCCTGGGCACATGGGCTAAGGTGAGGGGATGAGGCATGGCCCCATGTGTTTTGGGGGGCCGTGCTGACAGGACACCCCGTGGGAGCCTGTGCCTGGCTATGAACGTGACCAGGAGTCTCTCCGTCACTGGTGGGAAAGCAGCCTTGTTTCAAGCTCCCCCTTAGTACACTGGTCCTGGGGAAACCAGCTGCCCATCCATCCCACAAGTGAAACGAGTGTGCTGGCCTCAGCATGCAGCCCCAGTGAACACCTGGCTGCCCTGGGCATGCTAAATATCCTGGCCCACTCTCCCAGGAGGTGGGTGCTCGGCCAGCCGCGGTGACAGTGCTTGGGCAGAGCCACCCAGGGACTTCCCAGGCCAGGTGTTTGCACCCAAGCCCTGTCAGATCCAACAGCCATTGTGTCACCAAGCAGTTTATGCTGGGATGTCAGCTGCTGCGAGGAGAAAAGGAGGTCCCTGGACTTTCCAGACACTCACCTTGGACCTTTGTCCCACGGCCTCGGCGTCTGCACTCTCGTACCAGACACTGCTGAGGTCGGAGATCAGCAGGATGTAACCAGTATCCCTGAAGCATGCTTTGGCAAGAAAAGCAGACTCACCAAAGCAAACAGAAGCCCAGGGCTGTGTCAAGAGGCTGCTCTCCAGCTCCTCGGAGCCCTCCATCTGCAAGAGAACAATCAGGTCTCTGCCTCACCCCCTACCCAGGAAGACCCTGTTCCCTGGGGTGGCCTCACAGGGACCCTCGGTCCCTGCTGGCCCCTCCACGATGCCAGCCCCACCTTCGCAGCCGAGAGGTGAGGATGCTCAGCCAGCTCTGGTAACACACATCCCTGCACATGCATGCAGCTCTGCCAGGGTGGGAATTTTGAGGACATCTGTGCAGGGCAGTTCCTACCCCAGCTCACAATAAGCACCCCAAATGCACCAGCAGATACACGGCAATGTAACTGCTGCCTCCCCGGCATCATCTGGTGCTTGCTGCCATTAATACGGCGAGACCTCTACATCCAAATTAACATTTAAGCTGCCCCGCTTGCACCAGGACGGGCAGCAGGACACTGCAGCCCTCCTACTTGAACATCCCATCCCCGTGTTCCACATGAGCCACACGCCGTCCCCTGCCTGCACTGATGCCGGCAGAGCGCCGGCAGCAGCCCACGCCACTCGCGAGCACTGCCGCTTCCCGCTCCTCCCTGTGACAGGCTCCGTGCCTGCCAAAACAATCGGGGACCCAGGATCCCTGGGGTGCCTGCAGGACTGGGGCTCTGCGGAGCTGTGGAGTTTACCCGAGGGCAAGAAGAGCAGGCCGGCCAAAGGCTGTCGGGGCGAGGGGCTTTGCAGAGGCAAGCAATGCCGGGCCAGAGGCGAGGGCCAGACTACGGCTCCCAGCATGCTGCTCTCTTCCGTGGCGTGCGACGGGCTGGGGCATGCCGGGATGTGTAGCAGCACGCGCCACGGGTCACCGGCACGGGGAACGCCCACGGCCTGGCGCCTCCTCCGGGCCCCCGCTCCCTCGGCCGCTGGTAA
>NW_008794888.1:4131567-4139000 GCF_000699145.1 Aptenodytes forsteri | reverse complement strand
GGCACCCCGGCCGCGGCTGTCGCTTCCTCAGGGCCCCTGCTCCGTCGCCTGCTGATAAGGATGGGGACCCGAGCTGGTGCGTCCCTCTCAAGCATCCCCAGTTGTCACAGGAGGTGCCACTGCCAAGACGCCGTGCAAAGCGATGGGAACTGAAATGCCTTAAGACTTTGTTTTGCACTTGCTCCTGTTATGAAATGTCCTGGTACACGTGCCCAGCTGGGGACAGCCCTCAGGCTGCGGGCCCGGTACAGCCCAGAGAAGCAGCAGCAGCCGGGGCCTCCTGTCCCTTGGCCCCCGGTTTATTCCTCAGCCCCAGCAGCCACAGGGTGCCCACGCAGGCACAGCACAGGGCATGCACCTGCACCGCTGCTCTCCCAGGCTTGCACTGGGACTCGGCTGCTGCACCCCAGCAAGCCCTGCATAGCTGGGGCTGCAGGTGCCTGTGTCCCCCATGCCCGGGGACTGGGCTCACAAGACACTGCAGAGCAGGGCTGTGCCAGCCTGGCAGGGGGCCGTGGACACCACACACCCCCACAGCGTTCCAGCCTCCTCCACACTGAGCACAGCCCCATCCTTGCCCCAGACACTGACCCCCCCCCCCAGCCCCAGCACCCATGTGCTGACTGTGATCCCCCACCTGCACCCCATGCATTGAGGCCATCCACCCTGCACCCACAAACTACCCTCCCCACCCATGCACCGCCCATTTGCACCCTATTCACACACACCCACTCACTCCCTCTCCCTACCGTGCAGGCTGCAGCCACCCTTGGGGCGAGGCCAGGGGAGGGTGGTCATCCCAGAGGGTTTGTGTCCCAGGGGGGTGCCAGGGGAGGTGGGAGCAGGCAGGGTCTTTGGGGTGCAGGACAGATTGGGTTGCATGGCCAGGTTAGGGTACAGGAGGGTTTGGGGAGCAGAAGAGGGTGGGTTGCAGGACCTAGCTGGGCTTTGGGCACAGCTGGAGTGCAGGGCCAGGTTGGGGTGCAGGGCCCAGGTGGGGTGCTGGGCAGGGTGCTGCCTGGGTGAGGC
Organism: Aptenodytes forsteri; assembly: GCF_000699145.1. Taxonomy (NCBI): domain Eukaryota; kingdom Metazoa; phylum Chordata; class Aves; order Sphenisciformes; family Spheniscidae; genus Aptenodytes; species Aptenodytes forsteri. The sequence continues at coordinate 4,137,971 of NW_008794888.1, read as the reverse complement.
ACTGGGTGCACAGGGCCCAGCTGTGGGGATCACAGGCAGATGGAGAAAGGGGGCTCACCCCTGGGGACCTGCACGCATGGTGGCACCACGTCCCTCCCACCCTGCAGCCACCTTTGGGTGTTCCTGGGCGTCAGGGGGCTCCTTGGGACCAGGTGGAGGGGGCAGCCACAACCTGGAGCTGTGGTCCAGCCTGAGCACGTCACTCCTGTGGACCGGTTCCATCATCCTCCCAGCCCAAGTCCATCCTTCCTTCAAGCTTGCACCCAGGGCCGGCTTGCATCACCCAAGGGCTGCAAAGCCCCAGCCTTTCCTAGGCCAGGGTTGAGCTTTTGCAGGCCGGTTCAGACTGGTGGAGGCAGCACTGGGAGCACAGGGCCCTGTCCATGGACTCTGATCTGCTGTAAACGCTAGAGCAGAGCTGGTGCGGACTCCGCTGCAGTCGGCGTAACCGGCCAGCAGCAGGAAACCAACCCAGGCACTGAGCTTAATCACAGGGGTCAAAGGTGATGTTCTCTTCCCCAGAGAACCGCTGCTGGCTGGTTTAGCAGCAAGAGCAATACCTGGGGGGCAGTTAAGTGGTGAGCACTCCTGGGACCAACCCACTGCAGGTGAAAGGGGGTTCACTGTTTTGGGGAACAGAGCTAAGCTGCACCCCCAGCCTGGGGCATCCTGGTGTGCCAGAGCCAGGGCATTAGTATACACCTGGTGCTGTGGGCGTCAAGGGGCCATGGGCACAGCTAGGACATGGCAGCGAGGAGAGGGAGAGCCAGCCCTTCCCGAGCACAGTGCCAGTGGGCGAGCAGAGCCCAGGGCGACAGTCCTTTGGGGCTGAACAAAGCACCGAGCCCTTCCCCAGCTGCATCCATGGGGTGATGGTGGGCTAAGGGCACCCACATCCCCAGCTGCAGTGGCACCAGGGGAGGGTAGGCTGGCATCTCCCAGGCAAATCCTGACTGGAAAGGAAACCCCTGGAAAGGGCAAAGGTGGTTGAAGGTTTTTATAGCTCACTCCCAAGCAGGGAAACGAGGTGTGTGCTGGGAGCATGCACAGGTCCCTCCAGTCCATGTGGGCTTCAGAAACGAGGAGCAAAGTGGCTCACAAGCTGCCTTAGGGGCACAGCCCCGGTCCCCCATGAGGTGTCCCTGTGCCGCAGTGTCAGGCCACAGTGTGCCATGCGGGCATCTCCATCTCACTCGGCCTCCTCACTGGCTGCAGCTCCCCCGAGCCGGGTTTGGGGAGGAGGTGCGTCCCTTCCTCTGGTGCAGCGGTCCCCTCCTCAGCAGCATGGCTGCCCTCCTCCTCTGCCTTAGGGGCACAGCCCCGGTCCCCCATGAGGTGTCCCTGTGCCGCAGTGTCAGGCCACAGTGTGCCATGCGGGCATCTCCATCTCACTCGGCCTCCTCACTGGCTGCAGCTCCCCCGAGCCGGGTTTGGGGAGGAGGTGCGTCCCTTCCTCTGGTGCAGCGGTCCCCTCCTCAGCAGCATGGCTGCCCTCCTCCTCTTCCTCCTCCTCCTCACTCCCCGGGCAGAGGAAGCAGCAGGGGAAGGCTTTGCAGGAGGATGGCAGCAGCCTCCTCAGCCCAGCAGGGAGCCCATATGCCTGGCTGGCTTCGCCCCTCTCTCCATGTGGGTGGCGATCGCCTGCCCCTGCTTTCTCAGGCGCCAGCTCAGAGAGCAGCCCTCGCTCCTCCGGGGTTCCTGCAACCAGAGCAGTGGGCAGTGAGATGGGAGTGCCTTCCTTCCGCTGCACCCTCCTGGCCCACACCAGCCCTGGGACCCCCAGCACGGCTGCCTGGAGGCAGAGCCCGTGGTTTGGGGACGGTCCCGTGGCCAGATCCAGCCCTCAGAGCAGGGGCTCATGCAGGCATGCTGTAGCATCCCCTCACCTGAGACTGTGTTCTCTAGGAAAAATGACAAGAAGCCGGTTAAGAAAACAGGCACCATGAGCAGGGAGAGGAAGAGGAGGTCCAGGGGCACCCAGCCTGCAGGGACAGCACCAGAATCACCTGGGATATCCCAACCCAGCAGCACGGAAGGGGCAGGAGCTGCTGCAGCAGATCCAGGGGTTGGAGAGGGAGTTGCCTGCTGCTGTGAGCCACCCCAGCCTCCCAGGACATCGGAGACATGTGGTCACCATGCCACAGGGCCCGAGGCTTTGCTTTGCCCAGGGAACGTCCCTGCTACCTGTGGCCAGGTGAGCTGGAGCCGCGCCGAGCCACCGTGGCACCAGCAGTGCCATGAACATGGCGAAGCCAACAATGAAGATGTTCCTCCCCGAGTCAATGTCCGCGTACTGGAAGTAGGAGATCCCCGTGCCCACGGCCACGGCGTAGGTGACACAGAGCACCCCTCCTGCGAGGGGCAGGAGTCAGGCAGTGCCAGGCAGGCTGCAGGCACCGCAGTGCAGGGGAAGGGCAGGGTACCCACCGTGAACCGCCAGCGGGATGCGAGTGAGGAGCCCTGCCAGCCTCGGGGACATGCCCAGCACCACGCATGCCAGCGCGCTTACTTGCACCGAGGGGCGAGAGCCAGCCTGGCAGAAAGGAGGACGGGAAAGTGAGGATGGGGAGTGTCACGCCCCCACTGTGTACCCCCATCCTGCCATACAGACCTGCCTTTCACCCCCAGTGCTGGTTCAGTGACAGCCCGTGTGCCACGGGTGCCCCACACCTACTGCTCCATTGCTCCGCCCTCCCCATCCCTTGCTGACTTTCCTCTCCCCACCCTGGGTGTACCTGCGTGAGGCCGGTGGCACAGGCGTTGGCGATGCTGGCAGCCGTCCCCCCTGGGGTGCCCAGCAGCCCTGCCAGGAGGCTTCCCAGCCCTTCTGTGCAGAGCCCCCGGTTGCAGGCATGGGGGGCCAGCCGGGGGGCTTGCAGCAGCCTCCCGCACAGCACGTAGCAGCCCACCGAGTTCATGCTGCAACCAATGGCCATGGCGATGCCCACTGCCAGCGCCCGAGGGGTGAGCAGCGGCCACCCCCACTCGCCTGCAGCGGAGGGAGAGGGGATGGGTGACAGGGGCCCTTGCTGAGGGCAGATGGCTGCACCCAGCCCTGCCACCCCCCACCTGTGTAGGGGATGCGGAGCCAAGGGGCATGGAAGGTGCTGTTAGCCCAGGAAAGCTGTGCCACGGCCAGGTCCAGCGATTCCCAGGGGACGTGGAGATGGCTGAGGATGGCACAAACCATGCAGACACCAGCAAATGGGAGCAGTACCTGCAAGGCAGCAAGGGGAACCTCAGCAGAGAATTCTCCTCCCCCTGCCAGCACCCCACTTGCTGTGCCCCAAACAACAGGCCCCTGTCCTGTCACTTCTCCCAAGGAGCCATGCCACATCTCCCCTTACCACTGCAAGGAGCATCCCAGGCTCTGCTGCTCCAACACCTTTGAGCACAGATCCCCTGCGCTCCCCCAGCAGCACCCACACCCCAGAAGCTGCACCAGGACTTCCCCCTACCTCTGCTCCCAGCACCCAGCTCTGCTCCAGGGCCACTAGGTCCCACCTAACCCTGCACCAAAGAGCCAGGCTCGGGGAGAAGCCTGGGTGCAGCGGAGGGGGCAGGGGAAGACAAGCCACGGTACCGAGAATGTGCGCAGGGTGGGGACGGATGGCTCCGTGGAGCCCCCCTGAGCCTGGGGCCAGGCGCAGAAGGGCAGGCGGCAGGACCCCAGGTGCTGGGAGAAGGTGACAGCGAGGAGCACGAGCCTAGGAAAGGGAGCACAGCTCACCACGCAGCATCACAGCGATGGGGCCCCAAATGCATGCCATGCACCATGGGGATGCCCCATTCCTGTCCCCATGGCAAAGGGAAGCCCAGGGGGCTGCACACCAGCATGGCCCCCAGGCCACGTACAGCAGGGCTATTCCCCAGTTAGTGGAGCAGAAGAAAGCGGCCTCCTTGTATGCGGACAGCCCGATGATGGAGAGGCTGGGGGCCAGGACCATGGGCCCACAGTGCTGGGCTGCCCATCCGCACATGCCGGACACTCCCAGCACCAGCTGAACAAGCCCAGAGACCAGCACGGCTCCAGACACCTGTGGGAGGAAAGGATGGGACCTGTGGGGCAGGATACATGGAGAGCAGCCCAACACACCTCCTTGGCCACACTCCCATCGCCCCAGTAGCATCACCCATTCCCCATTCTCCAACCATGCTCCACTCACCCCAAGCCCAGAAGGACATATGCACCCACATGCACCATGACCTCCATTGCCTTTGCACATCCCCTTGTGTCCCCCCTTATTCGTGGTGATCCCCAGGAGGGCTGGAAAAGGGACTGGGGGAGCAGGGATGCAGGTGACATCTAGGGTGCTGGTGGAGCAGGAGGACAGGGACCCCCAGCCCAGGAGCACCCACCTCTCGCAGCAAGGCAACCCGGCTCCCTGCGACGGCGCAGTGCGGTGCAGGGCACGTGCTGGCCATGGCCGTGCCTGGAAGGGAATTTTGGAGGGATGTGATGCGTGTGTATGCTGGGCTCCTGGAGCCGTGTCCAAGAGCACACAGCATGGAGGCTGCTGGCTGAAGAAGGGCCAGCATGCCAGCATCCCCATAAGCCCTGACCCTGGGGAGGCAACCAGACGCATTGTGCTCAGGGGTGAGTAGGGTGCTGTGCACCATCACCAGAGAGGCAAGCAGTGCATCTTGCTACCCCATGCACCAGGCACCTCGTCACTGCTGTTCCCCTGGCGCCGGCATGGCCTGGGCCCCGTGGGACGCAGGCTCCAGGGTTGTGCTCACCGTTCCTGTCCGTGCTGGCACCAAGGGACAGGTGGGAGCTCAGCACCATGGCAGGGACCAGGTACTCGAAGGATGGGATTTGAACCAGCGGCAGCCTGGGGAAGGGGACAGCAAGGGCACGTTAGGGAGGAAAGAGGGGACAGGGCTGCTGCCAAAGCCCTGGCTGCCAGAGGAGCGAGGGATGGGAAGGGAAGGAGATGAGAACCCCAAAGTGGCAGGAGGTCACCCCATATCCCAAATGTGCCCTAGCACATCCCAAGCGGCAGCACATGGGATGCGTGCAGAGGTCAGGGGCTTTGCCAAAGCACACACCCAGCCCCTGCGTGGGGCGTGGGCAGCACGGGCACCAGGTGGTCTGGAGGAGCTGTGTATGGTGCTGGAGCAAGGCAGAGAGGAGCCAGAGGGAAAGCACAGCAGTTTTGCTAGAGGGACATGTGAGAGAGGAGGATGCAGTGATGTCAGGGAGGGGACAGCCTTGCAGGGCAAATGGTTGTCCTCATGCCCCTTGCCACCTCCAGCAAAGCCTGTCTTCCCATAGCTTAGGAGGAGACAGAGACATGCCCTGCCACGGTGCCACCCTCCTCCTGGTGACAGCTGCATCCCCTTTGTCCCCCTTGCTCACCGGCTCCCCAGGCTGGTCTGCAGCACCGTGGAGATGCCGCAGGCAAAGAGGCTGCGTGCCAGCAGCTCGCTGGTGGCCTGGGCATGGGGCGACTCCTCGGGCAGGGTGGGCAGGAGGAGGAGGTGGAAGATGCAGAGCAAGGAGGCCTGCACGACCAGGTGCTGTGTGGGGAAGCGAGGCGGGGGGGGTCGCAACTCCCTGCGGCACCCAGAACTGCAGCCCCCTGTGCCCAACCCCTCTGAGCAGATGCATGCTCACTGACACCCCCCAGGCGGTGCCCACCACTGCCCACTCCCCTCCCAGTACACCCTGGCCAGAGCCCCATGCACCCATTTCCTGGCAGGATGCGGCCCCTGCCCTGGGGTGCCCTGCCACCTGCAAGGACCCCAGCCCTCTCCCCCTCACCCCATCTCTCTGGCTGTTCACTGTGGTCCTCCCTTACCTGAAGGGCTAAGCAACAGCTCAGCATCCAGAACCACATCTTCTGCAGGGAGCAGGATGCAAGCATGGGGCTCCTGGCGCCAGGCGCTCCGCAGTGGCCCCCATTCATGCTGCTGCCTCCCCACACCACTCCTGGGCTCCTCAGAGCCCTCACATGGCTGAACTTCCACCTTCTGCAGGAGCTGCCCCAGGGTTAGCCATTAACTTGAGTTGGTGAGTAACCTGTCCTTGCGGCCAGGAATGCAAGTGTCACCCTGGGTTGTCACCACAAGGGCCAGGTGACAGCCACCCACGGCCACGACACCAGACACTGTTACAGTGCCAACTGCCCACAGCCCAGGTCCCATCCCTGCCTCTTGTGGTACACGAGGCAGGGACCAGGGGGGCCACGGCACAGACAGCTCCTCCTTCATGTGCTTGGAGCATCCCCACCAACAGCATCCTCCAGCTCCAGTGTGCCCTGCCTGTGCTTGTTCCTCCCCAGCACAGCATCCCCCTGCCCTCTGGGTCCAGCCCTTCCTCACCATCGGGCCCCGAGGAGCCCATTAAAAGCTGCACAGCCCCCCCTCCCCCCCCCAGGTCCCCCCACCCCCCCCTGCGG
>NW_008794888.1:4123756-4131498 GCF_000699145.1 Aptenodytes forsteri | reverse complement strand
CAAGGGCCAGGTGACAGCCACCCACGCCCACGACACCAGACACTGTTACAGTGCCAACTGCCCACAGCCCAGGTCCCTCCCCGCCTCCTTGTGGTACACGAGGCAGGGACCAGGGGGGCCACGGCACAGACAGCTCCTCCTTCATGTGCTTGGAGCATCCCCACCAACAGCATCCTCCAGCTCCAGTGTGCCCTGCCTGTGCTTGTTCCTCCCCAGCACAGCATCCCCCTGCCCTCTGGGTCCAGCCCTTCCTCACCATCGGGCCCCGAGGAGCCCATTAAAAGCTGCACAGCCCCCCCCCCCCCCCCCAGGTCCTGCCATTCCCCTCTGTGGGCACTGTGCCCACGCCAGGAGGGTCTCTGATGGGGGTCTACCACATCCCCCATGCTCCTAGGAGGAGGGCACTGAATCCTGCCGCTGCAGAAGGATGCCAGAGACAAGAGCTGCCCGCTTGGCTGGGAAGGCTCCCAAGGGAGCACAGGCAGGGGATGCTCGTGTTTTTGTCACAGGGCAGAGGTGGCTGTGCCAGCGACCACAACGGCAACCCTGTCAAGCCCTTGCCGCTCGGGGTTCACTCATTAACTGAGCAGACTTTGGAGAGCAAAGAGCAGTGGAGTCCATGCATTCCCTGCATTCCCAAGGATGGGGAACCTCGCCCTCTCCTGCTGCCCCTGCCTTCTGCAGGCACCAGACCCGACATCTCTCCTGTCCCCTGTCACCAGAAAGCCTGGTCCCTCTTGAGCCCTGCAGAACAGACCTCACTGCTGCTGGGCTCACTTGCCCGCACCTAGGATCTGGCTTGCACCCTGGCTCAGAGAGCAAGCACAGCTTCATCAGTGGGGCTCCGCAGTAGGGGACCCGTGCTGCCAGCACGGAGCGGCTCAGCAGGACAAGGCAGGTGCACAGCAAGAACTACTTTTATTGGAAGAGATTTGCTTCTACAAAAGAGTGAAAAACAGGTGTAAAATCCACAGTAAAAAGAAGGGGCATGATGAGCTGGGCTGGTCAGCAAGACAAGGTGCCTTCTCCCCGCCCTGAGGAGCGGTCAGGCACCGTTTGCTCACAGCCACAGACAGCTGGGGTTTGGGATGGGGTCACAGAGCACCCCAGTTTCAAAGCACCCAACACAAGCAGGATAAGGAAGCTCAGCCTTAACCACACCTCACCACCTCCAAGCCCAGCAGGGCACAACCTTTCCCTGGGGCACAGCCACGTTGGGGTCCACTCTTGGTGTGACCCTTGTGCCTCCCGAGAGGTGGCCTGGCAGGCCCCAAAGGGAATTGCTGCTATGACCAACCAGCTCGGGCCACTCGCTCTCCCCTCCTTCTACCTCCTCTCCCCTCATCCAGGCACCTCACCTCCTCCCAGAGCACCCCGCCCCCCCACTGGGGTCACTGCCCCAGCCCCTACACCCTGCACACACAGCCCCAGCATCCTACATCCCACACACCACCTCTGCCCAGCACCACCAAGTGCCATCCACTCGCTGTAGGAAGAGGTACAACAGCCCCCTTGCCCTAGCACCCCAGCCCAAGGGCACACCATTTCTACCCTCCAGCTAGTAGGTTCCCACCCAGCACCCCAACAGCAAGTCAACTCTGCCCCAACCTGCCCCAGCAGCCCCCAAAGTGAAGGTCACCCCTGCCCTGGGTGGGGGGACACAAATGCTGGTTTGGAAGTAACGCAGGGGCCTCCAGCCCCACGCAGCCCCAGGGATCAGGGGTCCTAGAAGTGCAAGGAAGTGAGTTGTGCCACACTAGAAGGGAAGGGGAAAGGGGCTGCTGCTCTGCACTCCTAGCTGGGAAAAATGAAGCTCTTGATTCTGCTGAGATCCATGGCAGTGTGCAAGGAGCACTGCCTCAGCCCCAGGGGGTCCAGCCAGTCCTTGCGGTTGGGGGCTGCATCCCATGTGGGGCCTGCACCAGCTGAGCAGGCATGACAGTGGAGCGCTGGAGGAACCGGGAACACGGCGAGTCCGAAGGGGCCAGGCTGGCCGGGGGCTGCGGCAGGGGCAGTACGGTTAGATCTCTCACAGGCAGTGGGTACTCTCCGGAAGGGGCCTTGCGGGGGGCTCCTGTGTTGGCCTAGATCAGGCACCTTCGGGTAAGACAGAGCTGTCATCATGCTGCCCCACAGGTAGAGCGCAGTCGCCGTGACACCCCCGTGATGCGACTCCTCGGTTGTCTCGTTCTCCCCTAGGCAATGGGTGCTGCTGGCTGGAGAGACGTCAGGCAGCTCGGGCTGGGGCTGGTCAGGGGCTGGGGCTGGGTGGGCATCCAGCTGGCAGCTGCCCTCCTCAGGGAACAGCGCAGGCCGGGGGGCTGCAGGGCTGACGCTCCTCGTGCACATGGACCAGTGCACCACAGTGGCAGAGGCGAAGATGGCGGCAAAGCCGGTCAGGTACACCACGCCCAGGAGGCAGGCCAGCTGCAGAGAAGCCGACGGTTAGCCCAGACCCTCCCAGCAGCCCTCCACAGCCAGCTGTGACCCAGCATGGCCATGCATGAACCCAGCAGCCGTGATGGCAAACGGCACAACCAGCACCAGGGCCAGATGCCAGCGAGCAGGCAGCCACGCTGCTAACAGCGGGTGGCACGCAGCCTGTTCAAAGCAGGGCCTAAATACCACAAACCAAAATGCCCCTCTAAAACCTAACGATCCCTGTTTAAAGCCCCAGCCAGCACCCAGTTCCCTCCATGCCACCGCCGTGACCTTGCACCATGACTTGTGGGGCTACGGTCCAGCACAGGCCGCACACTAACCCAGCACCAGGCTGCAGTGCCTCAGGCAGCACCGCTGCAAATCAGCATCCAGCTTCTGACAGCTTCCCTTTTCAACAGGGAACAAACCAGGCTGCTGCTCCCAGTGGAAGAGAGGGTCCTGCTCCAAACCCATGGCCTGCTGGGCCCCACGTTCTTGCAAGTAGCTGCTGCCCCATGCCCTTACCTTCACCACTTGCTGGTAGAACTGGCCCAGCACGTGCTGCCACATGGACTGCTCCATGAGGACACACAGATCCGTGTAGGTGAACCAGCCACGCCACATGCCCTGCTTTTCTGCCACGCTGCAGGAAAAAAAAGGGAATGGTGGATGTGGCATGGACCTTTTCCATCAAAGAAGCTTCAGCCCAGGCAGGCTTGGAGAAAACCCTGCTCAAGGTCTACGGAAGGGAGCTGCAGAGCCTGGCAAAGGCTCACAGGTACCCCAACCTCTTATTTCACTACAGCAGGACTAGCTCTGAGCAGGGGCAGAGCCAGGGCTGCGCGGTGGATGAAAGGCTCACCCCCACCCCACACACCTACCGTCCTTCCAGCCAGCTCAGCACTTCAAACAGCTCCCGGGGGTCTGTGTAGAGACTCCAGTCCTGTGGGGACAGCAGTGAAAGGTCAGCGCAGTCAGGGCAGGCCACCCAGCACCCGGACACATCCTTCTCCATTTCTTCATGGGAGTACATTGGGGAAAAACAGAAATCCAGACTCCCCTTAATGCCTCCTTTCCCCCAGTCTGTGAAATAGTTGGCCGCAGTGACAGCCCCACTTACAATGGCGCTCAGGAAGTTCATCTCCAGTGTGTTCATGGTCTGGACGTCCACCTTCCCTGCTGCTCCCCACTCGTCGTTGAACACCTCCTCCTCCTCCCCCTCATCATACAGGTATTTACTAGCAACCATCTAAAAGCAGCACAAAGGACAGTATCTCAGTCCCCCCCCCCGCACTCCTCCAGGCTTCCCTCCAACCCAGTGACCCCCCCAGCCCACACCGCTCACCATAGAGATCAGGAAGAGGTCTGAAGATGAGATCTGCTGGAGGTATTCGGGGTTCCGGTGCCGGAGTCTCTCAATGTAAACCAGTGCCAGCATCATGGAGCAGGGAGAGATGCAAGCTTCCCTGTGGGACAAGGCAAGAGCCAACCCGAAGGTTATTTGCGTGCTACAAACATCCCAGTCACCGCAGCACAACTTGGCTGCTCGGTCCCCATGTAGGCAGTGGGGAGGTTTAGTAAATAGCTAGATGCGTCCCAGCCTTGCCAGCTCTGCGCTGGCTGTCCTGAGCTGCAGCAAGAGAAAGCGCAGGGGATGCAGGATGGATAGCAGAAAGCCCTGGCTCCTGTTCCCGGGCACAGCCAGCTCCGAACTGGGTAGCCCTGCCTGCAGCCAGGCACGCTGCAAGGGCTTGGCTGCCAAGAGCAGAGCCAGGGTTCTGACCTGGCTTGCCCAGTGAGCTGCAGATCCAGCCAGTACAGACTCCCAGTAGCAAGAGCACCCCTGCACCCCAGAGAGCAGGACCAACCTGAAGTGGGCCTCGCTGTGTCAGGAAGCCACTGCGCCTGCTGGCCTTGCCACCCACCCCCAGCTCCTCTTTGACACTAATCAGGCCTAAGCACAAAGCCAGTGCTGGCCCAGGGGACAGCAGCGAGTCATAGGCGAGACCAGAGCTCCCAGTTCTGACACGGGACATGAAGGGACAGGTTTTGCTTCTTACCGAGATACATGAGACACGTATTTCTTCTGGAGTCTGCGGATAGGGCTGGGAGCCACTTTCTGCAGCAACTCCACAGCAATATCTAGGACAGAAAAGCAGCAGAAGGGGTTAGCCCTATACGGCACAGTCCACCCCCCGCCTTCCCTTTTTCCCCCCACAAGCCCATTGAGTCTTGATGCTTGCTCAGCCCCTCAAGTTTAAATTAAACTATGAAGGTAGGACAGGCCTTATCAAAAGTCAGGGATGAGGGAGGAACAAACAAATAGGCAGGACAGCCAGACCAAAGCAGGAAGAGGATGTGAGCATCCAAGGCCCAGCGGCAGTGCCAGATCCAGATTAGCATGTCTGCGTCACGGGGAGTTACCAGCAGTCAGCTGCACAGAGGGGCTAACACCCTCCCCTCACCCCACAAGACCTCAGGCAGCCCTTTCGGAGGCTTTCTAGGACTTGATGCCAACTCCAGGTCTTCCCAGTCCTTTGCTCCCCTCCAACTAGCATCCTCCTCCTCCAGAGCTGGTCAGCACTGACCCAGCTTCCTCCCCACCACAGCCCTAGTGCCCCCGAGATGATGGTGGACAACATATTCATGCAAACAGGAGCCTGAAGGCACTAACAGGGCATGGAAGCAGCAATATGGTATAACTGCAGCTCCTCACCTCAGCCTGTTTCCCCACCCACCCGCCGACGTGCCTCAGCATTCAAGCACTGAAAAGGCCAGAAACTGACGGATGGTGGCAGATGGCTTCAGCAGCTCCCGTCTCACTTCTCAACGTGACAGGACCAGCTGAGAGCATCCCAAACAGCACTACAGTCTGGTGCTTGGCAAGAAGCGTCTGCCAGGCAACTCCAGCTCCCTTTTGCTGCCGAGCCCTTGGCTGACAGAGTCGAGAGCAGAGCTCATCCCAGCAGCCTCGCATTTCCAGCTCCCAGAGGAAGCACCACCACACAACCTCTTCTGTCCACATCCCTCCTTTCCATGTCTTTCCAGCAACTAAGAGAACGGCTGCAGTCCCACAGGAATTATTTGCCTGAGAGCAGCCACCAAGCTCAGAAACACACTGGGACCTCCCCAGGTCATTCAAGCCACACCACTGCTGGGATCCACAGCCAGGCAGACACAGCTCCAGCCACCCCATCAGCAGCTCCCAGCTTCTCACACTGCTGCTGCTCTCTCTGCCCTGCTTGGCCACCCTTGTGCTGAGCAGGGGGACACACACTGGCCAACACAGAGACAGCAGCAGGGCTCTGAGGGATAGAAAGTACATGAGATCCCCCAAGGCCTTGTCCTGACACCAAACCTAATCCTTCAGCTCACAAATCCGACCCATGACAACGTGTCCTGCCCTAGAGGACACGGAGAGCAGCTGATCGCTGTCCCTGTGTTGCAGCCACAGCATGCTGAGGGTGGTTTTGGCTCTTCCTTTCCAGAAGGAACAAACTCACTTTTCAACCTCTTTCTCCTCAGCCAGCCCCACACTGCCTCCTGCGCCTGCCCCCCAGTGCCAAAGACCCCTTCCAGTTCCTCCTGCTACTCTGGACTCTCTCCACAATTGCCTCTATCTCATCTGAAGAGCAGCGCCATAAACTCACCATGTAGCAATGGCACAGCTGTACCAAGACAGATGCCATAGCCCTAGGTCCCGTTTTTTGACAGCGGCTGATAGCAGCTGGCAAAGGAAGGCTGTAAGAGCAGATAAGCTCGCAGTGATATTCTCTGCGCGTCACTCCTGCCCCCAGCTGCTGGAGCCGAGGCATTTCCTGGGTATGAGGCAGTCTTTATAGTTAATAGCCCTCAACAGAGTCTTCTTCCATGAATGTGCCCTTTGAACTTTCAACACTGGTAGCGTCCTGTGGAACAGTCCCATCTCGCACCCGGGTGTGACGCCAGCCCCAAAGGGGAGCCACGTGCCTCCCTCGCACCACCCACGTCAGAACTCGTGACTCCCAGCAGCACCCAGGCAGCTTGGCTACCCTGCCTGGCCCTGCTTCATCACCACACCCCCAGCATCCCCCTTCTCGCAGAGGTACATCACACACAGCCTCTCGGCGACTTCAGACTGTTTCCCCAAAACTACCACCAGAGTTTTGAATGCAAGCACGCTTCCCCACCCGCTCAATGCCCCCTGCAAGCTCTGTGAGCAGGCAGGTAAGGGAACCACTAATGCGAGTCCACTGTGAAGGCCCTCCAGCAAACCACTGCTTGCCCTTGACCACTCCTCTCCGCCATCACCTGCACCAGCTCCTCAGTCTCAACCCAGCTGTGTCCTTCTGCTCCCCCAAAACACTGCTGAATCAATGGGAGAAGAGAGATTTGATCCCGACAAATACGCAGCAGGAACTTGTCCCCTTGCTGCTCACAACTAGAAGTCAAACAAACTCCCCAGTACCTTGCAGAGCACAAGAAGTTGTCCAAGATACCTCTCATCAGGGACAGGGACACAGCCTTCACTGCCAAGGAATTCACAAGCAACCTAAAGGAATCTGCACACCAGCAAGGTGCCAAAAATGCAGCAGTGGGCCAGACACGGCAATAAAACAGAGAGAGCAGGAGCCATGAGGCTCTGGCATCCTGCCCGCTGTGCTGCACACAGCGAGGAAGGCTGGGCAGGGGTGGGATTTGGCGCTGGGGAGGGAGCGGGTGACTTGTTGGTCTCAGCCCCTGGGCTACTTCCAACCCCCTTGACTCAGCATTCCCATCTGGGGACACTCAGCAACCCACCTGCCACGGGACTGGAGAGATTATCCAGGCTGCAGTCTTTGTCCCAGCCATAATAGAGCCGCTTCCGCACCCTCTCGCTCAGCTGCTGGTGCCTGGGCAGGAACTACAGGCAGACAGGGGGAATGTGAGAAAAGCCCTGAGCGCTCCCCATAGCAGGCTCTCCACCTCAACCCAGCTTAGGGGCACGACGGGCCGGGCAGGGCCCCCAGGAGCTCAACCAGGGGCCCGGGTGTGCGGTCACACGGGGCTCTCCGGGGCCCGGGTTTAAGGAGGGAACGCCCCAGGGGCCTGCGGAGGTGCGGGGCTGGGGACGGGTTGGGCCGGGAACACCGGGCACCAGCAGGGGTACGCCGAGGGGCACTCACCGTGAACTCCTGGAAGCCGCTGAGGGAGAAGGTGCCCTCCTCGTCCAGCAGCAGCCCGTCCAGCTCCATCCCGCCCGTCCCCGGGGCAGGGGCTGCTAGGTCCCCTCCGGTGAGCCGACGGGTGCCGGGCCCGCTGCGAGGGCGCAGAGGGGTCCCCTCCCGGGGTGCCGAGCCGCT
>NW_008794888.1:4115195-4123176 GCF_000699145.1 Aptenodytes forsteri | reverse complement strand
GCGTGCCCGCTTGTGAGCCTTCGGGGTCGATGGCGATCCCCTCTGGGGTGCCTGCGGCCTGTGTTTCTGCAGCCAAGCTGATGGCCGCTGCACCCCGTAACGCCGTGGGATGTGCTTAGCCAGGAGTAACCGTGCTGTTTTCCCCCGACAAGCATAAACAGGCCCCTCCCTGAGGGGAGAAGGTGCCAAGAGCTTGGGCAGGATTTGCCCCGCGATAATAAAATGCAGCTGGGCCCAACTGGAGGCTCGCCCAGGCACGCTTCTGGTTAATTTTTGCACCCGTGCTTTATCGGTTCGCTTCACCCTGTAATCGTGGTCAGTAAGCCCCATGGCCTCCTGCAGTGGCAGGCTGCTGTGTGGCATTTTATTTAAGCCCTGCTGCTCGTTAATCTTTTTCTGTAGGGTGCTGATTTTTTGCACGAAGGCCGAGGCCACTCGGTTTGGGCACGAGCATATTCCCCCTGCCCTGCCTTCCCTTCTCCTCCGCCTCTCGGGCAGGGCAGCAGCAGCAAGAGGGAGTGTGAGTGGCAGAGCCCAGCTGTGGATGGGAATGAAAAACATCCTGTTTGTTTGTATAAACAGTGAGTCAGTTTTACTGGCAAAGAAAGCTCTCAGCCAGTGGCTTTCCCAGCAGAAAAGGTCAAAACTGGCCGGGGAAAGAGTTAAACGTTGGTTGCAGATGAAATAGGAAGGGACAGACTCTGAAGTCAGAGAAGGGGAAAGTATGTGACCAAACAGCCTTTGAAGTCACTCTGGGGAGGCTGCTTACATTCTGCTCCCTCATCCATATGATTATCAGAGGCGTACATGGTAGCCGGGTACTTAAATGGTTTTGGACTCCTCTACCAGCTGGAAAGGTCTGAATGCAGAGCTTTGAAGTTAGTGGGAGGGGGAGAAGCGTGCTATGAGATGGCAGGGGTGGTAGAGAATGATGGCTAAGGGACTGTGCGTAAAAAGGTCAAGAGGAACAAAGAGTGCCCAGAATATGGGATGGCAGAGAGAGATTTAAATATCATGGAGGGGGAGGAATTATTTACGGCCCTATGGAGGATTCAGCCAGCATCCTTCAACTGCAGTCCATAAATGAGGCGGAATAGGAGGAAATTCTTCCAGAGCTGACCTGTTAATCTACAGAATTGTTGTTCCATGGGAACGGATAAAAATGTTGTTGTTTAGGTCATTACAGGTCCTGTAAGCCCTTGGAAAGCGTGCGGCTTTCATTCTGTGCTGCCCAGTGAGACAGGTCTCTCTTCCAAGTCCTCTACCCCTGACTGTGGCTTGGTGGGGAGCGTATCCCTTCCCTGCGCTGCACGGTGAGATGCTCTCCGACTCTGATCAGTCTGGTGCATTTGAGATTAGTTATTGGCAAATACTTGCTGAAGAGGAGCAAGGTAAAATAGCAGAGCAGCCCTTACTTTCTGGAAAGGAGTTTTCATTAAGAGAGAGAGGGTGAATGCATTTTCCCGGCAGTTGTTTCTGGAGAGACTTAAAAAGAGCTCCTCTGAGCTGAAGGGAAGTGCTGATGCTCTTGTTTGGAGGAAAGGAGGAATGGAGACAGCCTCTGCTGGCACAAGTGCCACCCTGGGACCTTTGCTGTTGAATCTATATGGAACGGGGAGATAAACTCTTTGATGGTGGGATTGCGTGTCTATATGTGCGTAGTATTGTGTGAGCTGGTGTTTGGCTCAAGCCAATGTGTTGTTGAGGGACATGAAAGGTTTTACGATAGAGTCAAGTGAGCAACTAAACCATTTAAGTGCTAGGCCCTGATTAAACGGGGAGAAGTTTGTGATAGAAGAACGGGCATCTAGAAGCAGGTGCAGAATGTGTTTTGGTGCTACCTGCGGGTAATGCTGGACCTTCTGATGACAAATAGGACTTAAGTTTTCAGCAAACAGGCTGATTCTCAACCAGTCTTCTGCTACAGCAATCTGTATTTACGTTACCTAGAGCCTCCACCTTGAGGATTTGGAGGAACCTGTACTCGTACAAGGGAGCATTACCCTTGTTTTACAACCGAAGGAGGAGCTCAGGAGCAGGGGAGGAGAGCACTGGGAGATGGCAGGTAGTCAGCTGTCTGGTGGTGGGCAAAGGTGCCATTTGAGAACGTGCTGTGGCGGGGGTGGGTGTCTGCGGAGTGCAATGCTTGCTGCAGTGGCCGGCAGCAGTCAGATGTTTCTGCTCTGCCATACACTGAGCTGTATCTGTTTGCTCATCAAGAGCAGTAACTTGCTGCCTTTTTCCTGCCTAACAATTTCTCGTTTGATTTCTAGGTTGTTTTCCTCCACCTCCCTGAGACCCCTCTTCCTCCTCAGCATGTCCCTTCTTGGCATTCTCTTGCTGGAGAGGTGGAAGCCCAGGTTCCTCTTTGATTTCTCAGGTATGTGATGAGTAGCACTGTAGCTAGTGACAGTTCTGGTGTTACCAGCTGCTGGGCTATGGCCACAGCCGGTCCTTTCCTGGCTCTCTCATAGGTCATGTAAGCCCTGTTCCTACTGTAACTGCAGGTTTTGATACTGGTGCTGCCTCTTGCCTATTTGTGTATTAGGATGTATCCTAATACTCTGGGCATGGGGAGAATTGCTCCCAGTGCTGAGAAGTTCTGGGGGTAGCCCATTTTGAGAGTGACTAGCTTGTCAGGGGAGCTGGTGACAGGGATGATGCAGTGTTTCTGCTGTGTCCTTTCTCTCCTGCAAATGTCGTGGCGAAAAGATCATTCCAGGTCTGAGCACATATGGCCAGCTGAGCTGGGAGAAGGAAATGGAGGGGTTGAAGTGTATTGGTTTTAGTTAAGCGCAGCACGGGCTTATGCCCTGAAAGAGGCAGAGCAGATGAGAGCCACTTCTCCTTGCAGCAGGTAGCAGAGTGGATGATGAGGTCTGACAGCAGGGACAGGTAGTGTATTGTACCTGTACTGAACAGCATCTGGTCTCCAGCTAATCGGTGAGTCTGATCACTTGGCTTATCTTTCCCGTTTATTGAAGGGTCTTTGCCAACATTAGACCCAAAAGCAACAGGAGGAATAGCCGCATAACGATGATAGGCATGGATTGGCTGCTGTCTGCTTTGAGTGCCTCCTTCATTGGAGTTTATTAAATGACTGGACCCAGACCTGCCTACTGCATCTACTGCTGCTGTTCAAAGGCAGCTCGGGGCCCTCCATCCCTGCCCCCCTACTCTAGGGAGGGTTTCTGAATGAAAGCCCCTCTATATGTGTGTTTGTAAGGTGTCCTTTATTTGACCTAAAAGGGTACTGACTTAAAGGGTGCTTTCACAGAAGTCTTGATAAGATTAGATATGTTTCAGCTGTAGTCTTGAAACTGTTTGCTTTGTGTGGTTCAGGTAACTAGGCAGCCGAACTGGACTGGCCAATTTAATTTCCTGCTTATTCGCGTTGGTTTTTTAAGGAAATAGTTTAAAGCCAACCCAAAACATCTCACTTGAAACGTGTCCAGAAATGCAAAAGCCTGGTGTCCAATACAGAATGGTATCATTGATGCAGGTGGGAGTAGAATCGCTCCAGCAAGTACCAGGCCTGTAAAAGTTGCGTTATCACAGAAGAAATAGGAAATCCGTACTGAAATCAATCAGTTTATATGATGCAGAGCAGTGAGTACTAAAACAAACAAACAAACAAACAAAAAAGGCAAAAACCAGCACACCGGGGTTAGGCTAATCCTGTGTCATCAGCTCTGCAAGAAGTCAGTGCACATCCTACTGAGCCGCACCTCAGTGGTGTTCTTCCCCGTATTTCACTCCTTGCTGCTTTTCTGCTGCTGACAGTAAAGGACAGGGACACCTCTCTGATGTGCCTGGTCAGGTCACAGCCCCGATTTCGACATGGTCCACTGGACCGTGTTTCCTCAGCCTCCGCAAGGAAGGAGCGGTGCTCTGCATTCCTGAGGGGCCTTCTGTTGAATTGGCACTGCTGAATACTTAGGGGTTCTTGTGTGACTCTCGTTTCCCGCTGAAGCAGAGTTGCAGCTTTGTGGCTTTCCTCCTCAGTGCTTCCTGTAAGCCTTTCCTGGAGATTTTGGAAGTAGGTCAGTACTGCACCTTCAAGAGTCGGCACGTATATACACAAACCTCAGCTTGTGGCAGTTCTGTATGTCTCGGGTGACTGCTTATAACGTCACTTCTGAAGGAATGCTAAAACCTCAGCATGTGTTTTGCAGTTACTCACACACTGTGATCAGGGACACACTAACAGCAGCAAGATGCACAACGTTTTTAGGTCCTGTCAGAAGGGACTGCGTATTTTCAGCTCCCACGCAGGGTATTTTCTCCATGTGTAACCACCTCTACATGGGGTTCCACTTAAATATTGTTTAAGGACTTAGGAAGCACCTCTACTTTCTCCTGAAATGGGTATCAAGTAGGGATGTTTTCTGTACCGTTGTTCGGCAGCTGTGTTTTGGTCAGTGTAGGAGAGTGTAGTGTGGAAGAGCTTTAGCAAAGCCTGCATTGCAATTGAATGCTGGTACTCCTTAAAAAGGGCCCCTACTTTCTAGCTGAAGTTTACACACAGATGAAGAATGCCTCTTGGGGAAGCGTTGAAAACCTGTAAGAGCCAAGGAATCCATCAGCGATAATTTGTCAGTACCAACATGTAACCTAAACTCTTGCGCAGCTGACTGGTCTCCCAGAAGAGTCTGGTGTATGTCAAGTGGTTTGTATTAATCCACAATCCGGTGTGAAATGCCGACAGCAAAATTTCAGCCGGTTATTGATGATCTGAGGCCAGCTGTGGGTGTCCTGCTTGCTGGCTTAGTTGTGCCAGTGCTAGACAGTATTGCAGCACAGGTTGGAGTTAAGCCTTACCTAAGTGAACGTGTCCTGCCAGAAGTACTCCAGGTTTTTTGTGGTTGGGCTGTTCCTCCAACTGGTGTAAGACTTCAGTGCTTTGGGATGGACAGCAGGCAGATTACTCTACTACAGGAAGCAAGACACTGCTGATTTTAAAGACAGCTTGTGTTTTGCCAGATAGTTGAAATCACGTGAACACTCTGCAGCCTGCTGAAATGTTCTGCAGCTCCCCAAAGTGTCTCTGAAACCTTCAGAAGCAACTGAGAATTGTTTCACTCCCTCTGCTGGCATATTTTGGATGGCTTGGATTACTGCAGCCAGCGGGAGAGGAGTGGGGTTCCTGTGCCATCCCACTTACTGTGTTGCTGGCGCATCTGTCCAGCAGAGTACGGCGAGCATCCCAGCACCTCGTTTGGTAGCTGGTACAACCAGTATAGCCAGCCGTCACAGACGGGCCAGTGCCAAATGTTATTTATTTGGTGATTTAGTGCAGGTAGTAGATGAGGCTTTGAGATACAGCTGGATTTCTGCGTGCTGCGAGTAAGCAGCTTTAGATTCCTGAGGACAATAACAAAATACAGCAACCGCGGTTGCGCGAGAGAAGCAACCGCCCCGTGGGGGTGGAGCTGCATCCATAATACTCACTTCGCACCCCAAGCCCCCTTTGTGAGCAGTGCTTGACAGCTGCCCCAGCCGCTGTGCCGAACAGTCGTGGGCAGAGGAGCGGATGGATGGGCAGCCCAGTCTGAGAGCAGTTGACTCCTCTTGTCGGGCCCGATTACTGGAAATCTGGGTCACGCTCTCAAAGAATCGCCTCCTCCCCTGGGCGGATGGCCTCCCGCTCCACTGCACTGTGTGAGCCGGCTGGTGCAGTGCCTGCAGCGGTAGGAGGAGTCTGACATACTTGGCCCGACGTCCTGTGTCTTGGGAGAACAGTGGCAAGGCTGCTACAAGCAGTTGCTCTCTTCTGCGGCTTGAACTGGAGTCTGAAGTCTCACTGGGTGTTGGCAGTGACGGATGTTCACCTCTTCTGTGCGTTTCCCTGGGGCAGTCATTGCCGCTCTTGGGCTTTGCATCTGGCTGATGACTCCAGGGAGGATTCAAACCCCTTTTTGCTCATGTTGCATTTTTAAGCCCGTTTCCAACAAGTAGCCTGGACTTTGAACATAAACTCCCTACCTTTAATTTAGTCCCATTTACGTGGTGACGTGCAGTGTGGGGGATAGGGTCCCACTGATTTTTAGAACCTCTTGGATGGCCTGAACCAAGTTTGCTGTTGGCTGGACAGCATCAAAGATGTATCTGTCCCTACCAGCTTCAGGACATTAGCCTGACAGGTAGAGGAGGGTAGACCTCAAGGGGCCTTTACAGCATGATCAGGGCATGTTAAACACAGGGAACTTATAAAGACTATGTTGCTGCAAGAGCCTTGGTTGAGCCCTGTACATCCCCAGACACTAGTCAGCTACAGCTAGCCAGGACACCCAAATCCATGGGCAGCCAGGCTCATGAGTTCCAGTTGTCATAGAAATATTTGGGTTTTTTTTTCCTCTATGTATCTAAAGGCAGAGCATAATCATATGTGACCTCTGCCATTGAAACGCTGCTCCTCCCTTCAGTACTGCATGGAGTAAGTCCCTGTTTGATCGTCACTGGGTTGGGTGCAGAGAGGAATGGGAGAAGTTTTCCCTTGCTCTTATCCAGACTGCCAGACCTTAGGAGTGTAGTTATATCTGTGCCTGGCACAAAGGGCTGTCAGGGGACATAAGAGAGCCCTAAAATTAGATAATTATACACAAGACTGCTATTTGTTACTTAATTCCATGGGAAAGGATAGAGACAGCAGGGAGATCTCTGGCATTTGTACACAGCATCCTGCCAGGGACCATGGTCTGGGCTGGTCAGTGGGAAATGCAGCTCAGACCTGCTAGTGCCGTGTTGAGCTCCGAGGTGGGAGCTGAAGCTTTGCCCAGCTCAGGGACCGTGCTGGCAGCCCTCCGTGAATGGCAAGGGCTAGGCAGCTGCCCTGGGGATGGCACTGCCCAGACACGTGGGACGCCGGAGCAAGCTGTACAATCCCTGCAGCGGAGAGCCCACGTGCTAGCGGCAGGGTGCACCTCGGATATGAGTGTCGTGCCACATGTTTGTCAACACAAGTTGCAAGGTGTGCTGGGGCACCCTGAGACCAGTGCTCTGGCTGCTCCAAGTCTCCGGGCATGCTTCACTGAAGCCTGCACAGCTCAAACTCCAAGCCAGTGATTCCTGCTTGCATGAGAGCACGAAGAAGGTCCCCAGGGTGCATCCCTAGCTAAGGATGATACATCTCCAGCTCTGCTCTGTTCAAGTGGTAAAAATGTCGGGTTGTATTTTTCACTTGGCTGACTAATCTGCTGTGTTCTCTCTACAGCACAGCCATCGGAGGAGCCGGGAGGGGAGAGGTAAGCTCATTGATGTGTTCCTTGGTGAGAGGGGAGAGTGGGCAAGCCTTAATTTAGTGTGGTGATCTCACCTGCCCTTTTTGCTGTTGTTGATAGACTGCATGGCTCCCGCTGTGAAATGTCGGTAGCAGTTTCTCCTGCACTGGGAGCTGCGTATCAGCTCAGGAGCCAGTTTGAGACTCTGGGGAAAGCTAATGTTCTTTCAGTAGCAATAAAGCTCAAGTGCTTCTGATGTTAGGAACTCTCAAGTTTCTTCCCTGGATCTATCCTGGACTATTTTAAGAATCCTCCAGAGAGAAGGAAATCCCCAAGACTGACTTTTGCAGGCCATACTGTCTGCACCACCATCTGTGGTGGCGTAGCTTGCATCCCGTGTTTGGCCATGGTTATAGGTCAGAGCACCACACTCTGGCTGCCTCAGACTTGGTGCCAGAGCAGGCCACATGACTAGTTGCACCTCCAGTGCTTCTGTCTGCGTGGCTCTGAGTAAAGCGCTTTGCGTCTTGGACCTGTGGCACGGGGATGCTGTGGCATGGTGTCTGCTGCTGCTGCTTGGCTCAGGTGTCTCTTGGCTCTCTTCCTGATTAAAGGAAAAAAGTATCTCCAAATCAAGCGTCTTGCATAGTTCAGTTGAAGATGCAGTCAGTATTGTCAAGCCTTTGGTAGGGATCTCCGCTTCCCAGTGCAGCTGTTCCCCCCCCCCCCCCCCCCCAACAACACACGCTCTAACACGTTGT
>NW_008794888.1:4108263-4114768 GCF_000699145.1 Aptenodytes forsteri | reverse complement strand
AGCCCCCTCCCCCCCCCCCCCCGCCCCAACAAAACAGACCGTGTTCAAAGATTGTCTTCTTGCTCTTGTCTGTCTCTAGTGAGGGGGTGACTTCAGGGGCCCAACCTCACCTGCTCAGTGTCCCTGAGCTGTGCCACTGTCTGGCAGAGAGCTGGGTCACCTTCAGGCTGTACCTGCAGGAACTGCTACAGTACAAGAGGCAAAATCCTGCCAAGGTAAGCTGGAGATACCTACTCTTCTGTGCAGGGGCTTTTCTTTCCGTTATTAGTGGCCTAGGAGATGGAAGAATGTCAAATCAATATTTTTACATTTACTATCCCTGTTTAACATTTGCTGTTCATTCCTTTCAGACTTTGTGCCATGGGAAGCTTAAATAATGAGTAATTTGCTTCCAGTATTTGTAAACTGAAACTGAACTTAACCCCTTCTGTGAATGGCTAGCTATACTTAGTTTTATTTCTTAGCGTGCAAGGGAAGCTCTTAGATTGGGAGTGGGGAGAAAAAAGGGGAGACTACAGTCTCTGCCCCTTTCACAGGCTCCATTCAACCCTTTAAACTGGTCCTACCTATTTTGCTAGCCAAGATTGTAGCTAGCCGAGTCCAAATGCAGCGGTGTTTCTGAGCGCGTGGAAACTTGTCATAAACCATGTTCTGATGGCTGTGACGTGTGGTGTTTGGAAAGGGTTTGTAGACAGGAGTTGCCTCAGCATCACAAAAAGTAGGACAGACCAGCCAGTGGGATTGTATCAGGCTTGCTGGGGTCCAGTGTGCCAAAAGGAGTGGGTTTCTATCACTGCTCATTGCTCCTCTTCTGTTAAAACACTGTCCCAACTACAGGGAGTAGGAGACCAGGACCAAGATGCTCATAAAGCCTGAATTCATCGGGAGCAAAGCCCTTAGGGGGCCCTAGCTTTTGTATACCCTTTCCATTATGAATGAAACTCTTCATTGCTGGATTCAGTCGATATTTGAACCCATGCCCTGGCTTGCAGGGTGTCTGTTCTCACTTCTCCCCCTCCCCAGGAGAATGCAGGACGAGCCCTCAGGGCTGCACCATTATACTTCCACTTTTTCCGGAGGAGGAAGGTCCTGGTCTGGTGGGAGCGTGGGTTCTGCTAATGCTTCTGCCAGCTGGTTTATCGCGTAGCAGTGGCACAGCATCTGGTGACTCTAACAGCTTCCTGTCTCTGTTGGGACAGTATGGACTTCTCTTGAAGTGCTGAGCTCTGCAGGAGAGATGTACTCTAAAATGGCAATTTGCAATATCCCGTCCTAGCCTCAGGGAGCATCATTTACTTCATAAAGAACTGTCCAGTAAAGTTTTGATTCATTTTACTGGGGTCTTGGGTTACCTTGGTCTTCCTGCGCTTGAACCTCTAATGCTTACAGCTTAACCCAACCAAGCTGTCTGAGTTGTGATTGTCAGCATCTGAATGTACTCAGTGCAAAGCTGGTGTACTGACTTTGTTAGGAGCATCCCTCATTTTGCTCTAACTGGGTTTCCTGCACTGGTTGCATAGATGTATCTCTGCCTCTTGTCACTTCTGTTTGTTCCTCTCTCTTCCTTCAGTTCTGCATGAGTGTCTGTTCAGGCTGCCTGATTCTGGCTGTAGTTGGACACTATGTTCCAGGCATAATGATCTCCTACATCATTTGTGAGTATAAGCAGCTCTCTTGTCTGACTTAAGCTGAAACATGACCTAACTGTGCTATTGATATGCTGGTAGAAGCATATTTGTGGTTTTCTTGAGGGGATCTGTGCTAGATTATTAATCAATACAGGCAGTGTGCTCCGGGAAGTCTCTTGCTTTAAGTGTGTGCATGCAGTACAACTTCAAAGTCAGGAGAGGGAGCCGTCGCTAAAACATTGCTTTCCTCTTCTACCCACGGCTGGGGTTGTGCGGGTGAGGTGCCAGAGAAGCAGAAAGCCTCCCAGTTCCTAGAGTGGGCAAATCCATATCGAGAGAGTTGTTAAAGAAGCTGCATGTTTAGCAAACAAGACCTTTTTCACTGTCTCGTGAGTCCCTGCTAACTCTGAAGACTGTTCAGGTGGTCTGCTGCTAACACGTCTGTATATGAGCTCTACGCTGCTACCCTTATAAAAGTTTTGGTGATTTTTAGTTTTAATAATCTCATTTCACGGCCTCTATTGCATGTTGGGGCTGGGATGCAGTGGCTGAAGAGGAAGGCTTACACTTCATCTTAACATAACATATCCTAACAGAGATCTGTTAGGAAAACCTCGTTAATCAAGCAGCTTTGGAATGAGTAAGAATAGCCATGGATGAGAATTTTAGGCAGTCAGATGGGAAAGCAAATGCCATTCCACTGCGCTTCCCTTGATGCAGAGTTTCTTGCTGGCGCCCCGTAAAGGGCTGGACTGTGCTTGGTCTGTCTCTCACACTCCCCGCATTCTGTGTTCGCAGTGCTTAGCATTCTGCTCTGGCCTCTGGTGGTCTACCATGAGCTGATCCAGAGGATGTACACGCGTTTAGAGCCTGTCCTGATGAAACTGGACTACAGTATGAAGGCAGAGACACTGCACCACAAGCATGAGAAGAAGAGTAAGGACCCCACTTCGCTCTGACTTTTTCTGGTGCCATGCTCCCAGGGTCCCTAGCAAAGGGACAATGGGAGAGCAGGTCTGCCGGCACTGTGTGGTGAAAGGCTGCAGCGGAGCAGGGGAAAACAGACTGAAACTTGAGGGTTATGGGGAGAGTGACGGGGCAGGTGATCCTGGGAATAGCAAATGAGAGCAGCAGATTACAATTGTCTCTGGGAACCTTGGGCTTCTGGGAAACCTGTGCAGTTTCACAGGGTAGTAGAAGTAGTGGGAAAGTGATGTATAAAGGCATAAAATTCCTTCAGTCTCATGTAAAGCCTTTCTTCTCTTTCTCATAGAGCGACAAGGGAAGAGTGAGCCTGCAGCAGGTGATGAGCCAACAGCAGAGACGGAGAGTGAGAGTGAGGCAGAGCTGTCGGGCTTCTCCCCAGTGGTAAGAGCACAAAGAGCTGTGCAGGAACCAGTCCCTCCTCTCTGGTCTGTAGCAACTTGAGAGGCGAGGGGTGGTCTGAGTACAGCTGCATTGATAACGAACAGCAGAGCAACAAGTCACTTCTTTGCAGAATCCCAAGGGGAGAAGGGTATTAGTTTGATGAAGGCCGTTGTCTCCAATCTGGGTATTGAGAATTCAACGCCACAGGGCTGGTGATGCAGTAGCAGGACAGGGCGAGCCATGCTCCAGCCTCCTGACCTGCGGAATTGCTTTGGTGGTTATGCTTCATGCTCAGAGAACGTGAGTGTCTCCTAAAGAAATCAACTGTCCTGGTGTAATGTGCAGAGGCTCCTTGCCACTGGAAAAGGGAGATGGGCAGCACTGGTGTCTCTTACACAGGTCCCTGCTCTCAGTCAGACTGGGTGGGACCTTTCTATATGTGCACCGCAGAAACGGACCATGTGTCTTCCTTTACAGGAGCTCTGGGCCTGTAGCTGGGCTGTGAGATGGGAAGCTTCAGCTTCCAAAGGAATGCAGATACTCGAACCGCTTCTACTTGTAGAAAGCTTCATTGGGGCCAGCATGAATGCAAAAGGGAAGGGGTGTTTTGCTCCTTGGTGATCCCAGGAGAGGAAGAAGGATCAAAGCCTTCTGAGACTCCTGCAGGCTGATCCCACCTTGTGCTGGCTCTTTCAGGTTCTTCACTGAGGGCAGGCAAAGCTTCAGGCAGTGAATTATTGCAGGAAAGCCAGTGAGCTGAGACTGTCCTTCCCTGGCAGTGCAATGAGCACTTTGCCCAGCCCCCTCCTGCTTTCATCCTGTCCCTGTGCAGAGTCTCTCCAGCAAAGGACTCCTGCCTGGAAGCTCTGGTTTGTGCGGAGGTGCCCATAGGCAGCACTGATAGTCAGACACCCAGGAATTTGTCCCTCTGCCTTCGTCCCATGCAGGTGGATGTGAAAAAGACTGCCCTGGCACTGTCAATCACAGATTCTGAGCTCTCTGATGAGGAGGCTTCCATCCTGGAGAGTGGGGGCTTTTCTGTCTCGAGGGCTACCACCCCACAGCTGACGGACGTTTCTGAAGGTACGTGATGGGACACTTCGCTGCCTTTCTGACCCTGAGTGTTTTGTCCCAGAAAAACTGTCCCTCCAAACACAGGGAGAGAAGCTAGCTATTTGCAGGGGGGAGAGCATTAAAAGGAGGAAGCAGTAATAGCAGCGCAGCACGCCCTGGCTTCATGGCTGATCATGAGCTGGTCCTGAGCGGACATCTGCCTCTGATTACTGCTCCACAAGACAATGATGTCTTGTCACTCCAGCAAGGGAGCAAGGCCATCCACAAAGTCCCGCAGAAATAATTGCATGGTATAGTCACACGCCCATATATGATGCTGGGTGAAACAGGTCGGACACCCCACCCTGTCAGACTTACAAGCTCAGAGAAAGACTGGTTAGTGGTGAGGAACATGAAGGTAACCGCTCGGATGTGGTCACTTTTGTGTCTGGGGAGGAACAGGCAGGTGATGTGCTGTAAGCACAACTTCCCTGACCCTGTGGGTTTTAGTGGAGGGCTCTAGATGCAGAGAGCATGAGCTGGAGAAGGAAGTCCTCTCTGAGCACAGAGCACATAGAACAGGATGAGAAAAGGGACACTCCGTGTGAGTCGTGCCACTGGGAGAAGGGAATAACTGCAGACCCCTTCCTGCTGTGCTCCCAGAGCTGGGAGGATGCCCAAAAGTGAGCCCTGGTGTGTCAGCTGGGGGGAGGTGGGTGGGAGGTGTCAGTGCCCTGGGTCGAGGTGAGGGGACCTGCACCTCAATGCTGGTGCCTTTCAGACCTGGATCAGCAGAGCCTGCACAGCGAGCCGGAGGAGTCATTTTCCAAGGACCTGGCAGAGTTTCCCTCCGTGGAAGAATATCATTCCAGAGACCTGGGACCACAGAGCGATGAAGATGCGTTTGGTGTGCCTCTGGGTCCTGAGCTTGCCCACGCTGCCCATGAGCTGGACTCGGCAGAGAAGGAGGCCGCGGACTCTGACCTCTCCATCCTTCGCCTAGCGTCTCCTCTCCATTTTGTAAATACGCACTTCAATGGGATCGGGCAAGCGGCAGGAGGCAACGCAGAGCCAAAGACTGTCCCTGCCCCGGGCCTGGGCATCTGCATTGACACGCTGAGCGAGGAGATCGTCACCACTGCCATTACCACGGCGGTGCAGAACACCCTCTCTGCTCTGCTGCGGTCCTCGGAGGCCAGCGAGGGGCCCTCCCTCTCTGAGTTCCTGCCCACCGAGCCCGAAGAGAAACTGAGCTTCCAAGCACAGCTGTCAGAGACCGAAGTGGTGGAGACAGAGACAGCAGCTTCACCGGGGGATGAGGAGGAAGCAGATGACTTTGAGCTACTGGATCAGGGGGAGCTGGAGCAAATGGATGTAGAGCTGGGGCTTGGAGAGGAGCAGGAGACACAAGAGTCTCCTGCCGCTCCGGCTCCCCCCTCTCCCACGCTTGCTGAGCTGCCAAAGCAAGGAGATGAGGAGGAGGCAGCGATGACAGCAACATCTATGTCTTAGGTCTTCTTCACGCACCCCCTTTTCCTCCATTGTCACTGGAAAGAAGGAAGAACTCACACGGTGAACGTGCAGTGGGTTTTTAGATGTTTGTGTCGACTGGGATGGAAATGCGTCAGTGTTAATGTGCTGTGTCTGGAATAACGAATCCTTTCCATCCTTCTAGAGCCCGGCCTTCGCTGGCTGAGCGGGAGACGCCCCTGCCCTGCGGCTGGGGAGGAGCCGGCTCCTAGAAGCCTTACGCCACAATCGAAACACCAACCCCAGCAAACGCTTCCTAGTAATGGTGCAGTATTTTGGTCTGTCTTCTGTTTGTCTTTCGTTTTGCACGCAGAGTACCGAGCTAGCTGTAGCTGCTGCTAATACCCACATCCCCAGTAGGACATATGCAATCTTATTTTATTGGGTTTTTAAATGGCTAAAAGTGTAAATAATTTTAACTTTCATTGGTTTTGTTTGGGGGGAGGGATGGGGTGCACAGTCAAACGTGGCGCTCGGGCTAGGGGAGGGTAAGGGGTCTTTGGAGGGGAGGGTAGCAGTAAGGGGACAAGAGCAGACGGGCGCTGTGCAGCGAAGAGACCCCTTCTGCGAACCGTTGCCATCTTTCACGTCACGGCTGGAACAGGGTGTCGGGCGATACCTGGTTTTTTTCCCTGTCTGGTTTGAGTTCTGCTACTGGGTGGCTGTGGAGTTTTTTGCAATCAATGAAATTCGCTCCTGGCCCTGTTCAGTACTCCCGTTTCTTCCTGCCGTGGCCTCTCCCGGGCATCTTTCGCCGTCCACACCGCTGACCCTGCTAGCACCCCTTCTGCGCTCGGTCGGGCATCGTAGCATGGCACCTGAAGACTTTTGAAGTGGCTTGAAGAGAGCCAGGAGCAGAGGATCCGTGTTTTGTCTCTCCCTCGGGGCCGGGGTGGGAGGGAGGGAGGGAGGGAGGGTTGGGCTGG
>NW_008794888.1:4094804-4107183 GCF_000699145.1 Aptenodytes forsteri | reverse complement strand
AGGATGCTACTCCTGAACCCGGGTGGGGCGTGTTTTGAGGAGGAGCCCTAGGTGTTTCTGAAGACGTAGCTAGGGGCCTGCAGCCCTTTTGTTTCCGTGCTGGGAGCTGGGGGAAGAGAGGGAGCGGTCTTGGCTTCGCTGCGGGTCAGGGCTGTGCCTTTGGGAAGTCGGGGAGACCCCCAGGCCGCAGGCGGGCAGCGCTGATGTCTCGGTGCTCTCTGCCCACTGCGTCTCCCTGCTCCCAGACTTCCTCCCCCTGAAGTGCGACGCCTGTGAGCAGATCTTCTGCACCGACCACATCGCTTACGCCCAGCACGACTGCACCTCTGCCTACAAGAAGGTAAGCATGGAGAGGAGGTCTAATCCAGCCTTGTGCTCGGAGCTGCTGAGTGTTCCCAGCCAGCGATCAGAATAGTTTCTGCCTTCTTTGGTCACTCGGGCGGTCCCCCTTGGGATGTGCGCTGAGTCTGGAGGTGTCCCGGAAAGCCAGGATCTGTATCTCAGTGCCGCAAACTTCCAGCCCGCCCTCTGCCACTGGGTGAAATGGTTTGGGCATCTCCCGGCCCTGCTGTCTTCCTTCTCAGAGTGTGTGTCCGTGCCTGTCGCAGCAAGCGACAGGGTCAGAAACAGCAAGCTTGGAGGGTGGTGAGCAGGATCTCAAACCACAGGTGACACTGCGGAAGCTGAGGCAGGCAGATCCTGAAAGGGGGAGAGATGGCCGCACAGCACTCGAGGTTGCCCAGCTACGTGCTCCCAGCCCCCTTCTCTTGTCTCTACAGGATGTGCAGGTCCCTGTGTGTCCCCTCTGCAACACCCCGGTCCCTGTGAGGCGGGGGCAGATGCCCGATGTTGTGGTGGGTGAGCACATTGACCGTGACTGCAAGTCCGACCCCGCACAGCGCAAGCGCAAGGTAGAAACCCAGCGTTCTTCACGTCACTGCTGAGCTCTGCTGGGTCCCAGCCGAAGCCTGGGGGTGGGATGAAAACAGCACACAGCTTGGCTCTGCCTGGTGCCCTCTCCGTTTGCACAGGCCAAGGGCAGGAAGGGTTGGTGACCTGGAGGTGTACGCATCTGCAGAGCTTTGTGGTGTGAGTCTGGGGCTGAGATAGTGATGGGGTGGGGCTGGGCAGCCACATGGGACACGAGGAAAGGCAGGATGAGGATGGGAAACTGCATGCTGTCATTAGGAAAATGCAATCAGCAATTAGCTGCCCCTTCTTGCCGGGAGAGGGAATTGCTGCAGGGAGCTGGCCCTGCAGGAATCCAGCCCAGCAGCAGCTGGAGGGCTCTGGGCTGTCCCCACTGCCCTGGCAGGGCAGGCAGGAGTCCCTGGGCGAGGCAGTCTCTCCTGCTGTGCATTCTGTGATTGTGGAGACCCTTGTCTATGAGGACTGAAGCGCTACTGAATTACTAATAAACTATCTAAAGAAAACTAGTATTCAGAGACAAACTCCAGAGCCCCACAGAAGTGGTGCTGGGAGAGAAAGCTGGTCAGTGCCCAGGGCCTGGTGTGGAGGGAAGGGACAGCTCCAGTCCTGCCGGGTGTCTTCCTTTTCACCGCTGCCATGTCATCTTTCAGATATTCACCAACAAGTGTTTGAAGCCTGGCTGCAAGCAGAAGGAGATGATGAAGGTGATCTGTGACCAGTGCCACAAGAACTACTGCCTCAAGCACCGGCACCCCCTGGACCACGACTGCAGCGGGGCAGGGCGTCCTCTCTCCAAAGCAGGGTGAGGGCCTGGGGACAGACAGGCTGACGGGGACGGGGCTGTGCTTGTCAAATGAGCCAAGCTCTTCCCGGCCCATTGTCTGGGACCACTGCATTCTCACACTCCCTGCCCTGTGTGCCGGGGTGTCCTCCAGCCGCGTTAAGGTTTGTAGAGTCAGCGCAGCTTTATACATCGTCTCTCCTTTCTGCAGCAAAAGCCGCCAGTACTGCCCACGGGCTGTTTTGTTCTTGCTTCTCTGCCTAGTCCCTTATCCTGTAGGCGATGATTTCTGCACAGTGTTTTGAGGAGAGAAAAGGCACTTGAAACCCTTGGGCATAGCTGAGCCACAGCATAGGTGCTGTTGGGAGGAAGAGAGGGAGCTGGATGCCAGGGATGTGTCTTATCCAGCTTCATCTCCCTTGGGTACTCAGTGCCCAGGGATGGCCCACGATAGTAAAGCAGTTGCGTCCTGTCTATCCTAGGCACGCTGCAATTGCAAGAGCCCAGGCGTCCTCCTCCAAAACAGTCACCGCATCAAGCAGTGGAGCTGCCCGGCCAGCAGACAGCCCCTCTTCTCTGGCCTCTGCCAGGTATGGTGACGGCCCGGCTCGTAATTCTGAGGTGGGCGCGACCAGGCTTAGCTTGGCTCCCTGTGGGACACAGGAGTGACAGCTCCCTGCTTCTTGTGCATCGGCAGGGCTGCGTCCTCATGCTAGGGCTCCCTGCCTTGGCAATAACCCAGCTTCTCTCCTGTTTGCAGAGGAGGCAGAGCAGCTGCCTCGCAGACTGCCAGCACATCCCCTCCGGCTGTCATGCTGCAGAATGGGCTGGTGAGTGGCCTGGCCTGGGCATTTGGGTTGGGTTTGGGTAGTTCCTGTGCCCTGGGGAGCTACTGCAGCAACTGCTTTGTAACCCATGCTCTGTAGGTGACCGTGGTGATCCCCAGCTGGGCCTTCCCTGGCAAACAGGGATCCTGGATGCTCAGTGGGGTATCAGTTTTTGCTCTGGTGCCTGCGAATAGCAGCTCTCGGCTGCGCTTGGTGCTCATCTTTCCCTGGAGGGACAAAGTGTGCTGGCTGTTTAACCTGGGTGTTGTCTTTCTGTTCTGCAAGCCAAGGGCAGAGGAGGAGGCTGGAAGCTGCTTCCCACTGGTATTCTTAGCGTGCTCCCTGCACTGGCAGACAGGGCTGCGCTCCCTTGGGCATGGGGAGAGAGAAGTACAGATCTGTCCTGAGCCCAAGGCCTTCACCTTGGCTGTGTCTGGCCTTGGAGAGGGGAGATGCACCCACCCTTGGCCAGGCAAGTCCGTGCCTGCTGCGTGTCCCTCAGGGCTGCCTCCTACCACCTCAGCCAAGCTGGTGACGAGATGTTTTGTTTCAGAGCGAGGAAGAGGCACTGCAGCGAGCTCTGGAGATGTCCCTGGCAGAGTCAGCACGCAACTCAGCACATCCACCCAGGTACAGTCCGGGGACACGTGGTGTCACACCCCAAGCCTACATGTGAGAGGTGCCCGGAGCAGAGTCATGTGGCTCTGGGATGACATTCCTCTCAGCACATGGCTCTGGATGATGCCTCTGTGTGGCTGACGGGGGGGGGGGAAAGGAATAGTCCAGAGCCATCACGGAGCTCTGTTCAGTGAGCAAGCCCTCTGGAGTGCTGGGAGGGGACAGTGATTGACAGTGACTGACAGCACAGAGTAGGGCAAACCATTGTCTGACCGCTTGTCAGCTAATGAGCGTGGCTAGAGCATGACAGAGGTGGAGTAGGGGTGTTCACAGAGGACACCTGGGAGCCCAAGTCCTCAGGCATGTTACCTGGTGCTGCTAAAAGCACCGTCTTACAGACTGGAGTTAACATGGTTCTCCTTGGCCCAGGATGCTGGCTGCCAGCCCCAGCTGGATCCTCTGGTCCCTCCCCAGCCCCTGGCTTGTTCAGGGTGATCCTCAGTTGCTCCCTGCCCTTAGCTGTCCTGGAGGGTTGCAGTGACAGGAGATCCTGCCACCCCGAAGGGCTCTGAGCGCTGGGCCAGTGAGCCCGGGGCAGTCCAAGGCACACAATGCACCACTGTCCCCAGCAGCACGCAGGAGGAGGAGGATTTGGCACTGGCCCAGGCGCTGTCAGCGAGCGAAGCCGAGTACCAGCAGTCGCAGCGGCAGGTGAGTGAGGCTGGCTGTAGGCTCTGCGCCGTGGTGGGGTTGATCCCAGCCTGGGTGTGTCATGGTGGGGTTTTCCCTGGGTTCTGCTTTCCCTGGGCTCTGTCTAGGGTCACTTTTCTCACCAGGAGGGCAGCCCAGCCTGGGGCGGTGGCAGCATCACTGCTGAGCACACAGCCCTGGGGACTTGAGCACTGGGTGTGCCCCCTTGTAGGACAGAGGAAGGAGCCCGTCTTCCCTTGCTCACTGTGTGCTTCTTCCTGTTCCAGGCGCACGGTTCAAAGCCATCAAACTGCAGCATGTCATAGGCAGGCGGGGCAGGGTGTGCCAGTGGACGTGGGATCCTGCTTGTGACCTGAGGAGCAGCTCTGGCCTCCCACGTGGATGCCGTGGGGTTCTGGCCTGGACACTGATGACAAGAGCCCCTCTCCAGGGACAGCTCTTCTCCCTGGGGGCTGTAGGTGAGCCACCAAACACACACTGACACCTCAACCCTAGTACCTGTATAAAATCGGTGCAGCAAATTGCTGATGCTCCTGGAGAGGTGAAGACAGTGTGGGACGAGGCTGAGCGCACACTGACCAAAGCAAGCAGCAGCCCACGGTGTGCACTTAGCCACAGCTGCCGTGGTCATGTCCCAGCGCTGCGGGGACTGTGGGGTAAGGGCAGAGCCAGCCTGGAGGGGAAGTGCTGTGTGGGGACATCTCTGCGTGCTCGGATGTACAGCTGGGATGCGGCTGCCTGCTGCAGTAGCTGGGGGCTGGATTTCATGCTCTGGGAAGGGCCGTGCCAGCCCCTCAGCAAAGAGCAACGGTGGCTGGGACGGTCTCTCACACGGGCATGGCACGGCTGAGTATGCGGCCTCCCGGCAGTGTGAAGGCAGCCCCTTCCCAACTCCCCATGCCCTCTGTGCCTCCCCTGCTGTTTGCATGCACAAGAGCACGTTGGGCCTTATCCGACTTGGCTGGGGCCCAGGACCCCTCCGAGACTGAATGGAGCTGTGTTTCCTTTCTGGTTTAATTTAACAAAGGCCACTAACTGAAAAGTAACCTCAGCAGTGACTTGACTGTGCCAGCGTCGCTCGCGCGGGAGGACTGCAGCTGCCTTCCTGCTGCTGGCTGCTCCTCTGCTGCCCTAAATATCCCAGAGCCCCGTTTTAATGCTGCTGGGGCAGGAACACCTCCCTCCTTCCAGCCGTACTGCAGGGCATCCCCTCCTGAGGAGCAGCAGCAGAGAACCCCTTCTTGCAAACACAGCCCTGAGCCTGGAGCCAGCCCTTCCTTGCTGGTGTTTGGAGGCAGGAGGCGATGCCTGGGTCGCGGGGGACTTGTCCTGCTGGCCTCTTGCAGGGGGGTCTGCAGCTGGGCAGAGCGGTGCTGCTTTCCCACCTGCTCTCTCAAGCTTCCCTGCTGGAACTGCTCCTGCCTGGGGGGCTGTGCCTGGTTCTGCACAGGGCTGAGCTGTCCCATTCCGAGCAGCGTACAGCTGAGGGGGGGTTATCTGCTGGCGGTGCCTCCCTGGGGCGGGAAGTGGGTTCAGTCTGGGCTGAGGGAATGCTGAGACTTGTCGAAGTGCTGCTTGGTAGAAAATAAAAGCATAGCACAAGGCGCAGAGGCGCTTTGGGGGAGCGGTTCCTTGGTGTCCAGCCCAGAGTGATGCATCTCTGTGGATGGGTGCAAGTGGGGGGCACATGGGGGGTGAAGCGGGCACCAGCCGCGCTACTTCTTTGCCATTGGAGTGCAGCCCTATGCCATGCTCAGCCCTTTGTGCTGGGATGGGGCAGGCGCTGACAGCCTGCTCTACCCCTCGCTCGCCTGAGCCCAAGGACCTTAACACTGTGGCAGAGCTGCTGGTCGACCCAAGGGCACAGGCAGTAACCCTGCCTGCCCCTGCCCGGAGCACTCCCCGGGGGGGGGGTCCTGCAGGCGCATACCCTGCCCAGAGCACACAGGCACAGAGCTGGGAAGGACCTGGTTTAAGAAACTACACAACAGCAAAACAAACAGATACAAACTGGAGTGTCCAACCCAGCCCCTGCAGCTGCCGGGGCACACAGGGCCCCAGCACACAGGGCCCCAGCCCACAGCCAGCAAAGGGCTCCCTGGCAGCATGGGGGCCTGGGCCCCAGGTCAGCATCACAGCACAGCCTCCAGCTGTGCTCACGGCCCCTTCTTGCTGCCTAGGGGCTTCTCGGTGCGGCGCTCCTTGCTCTCGCCCTCGTCCCCGGCCTGCTGCTGCAGCCACATACTGGCGTACATGCCGCCCTTCTGCAGCAGCTCCTCGTGCCTGTGGAAAGAGCATGAGGGTGCAGGGTCCCAAGCTGGCCCCAGAGCCGGGGGAGGGGGTCCCTGTGGGCAGACAGCACCAAACCCTCTCCCTGCGCTCACCTCCCTCGCTCCACGATGCGCCCATCCTTGAGCACCAGGATCTGGTCTGCGCCCACCACGGTGGAGAGCCTGCAGGGGAAGGCAGGGTGTTACCCTGTTTCAGAGGGGAGAGGGCCCGGGGTGGTTTGCACAGTGCAAGGAGCAGCAATCGCAGGGGCTGTCACCTCCCGGGCAGGAGGACACGTCTGTGAATCCCTCTGCGGGGGGCTGGCCAGCTCAGAGAGCTCGGCACCTCCCGGATCATCCTTTTCCCCCATCCCTACCTATGTGCAACAACAATGGTGGTGCGGTGGGCGCAGACCTTGGCCAAGGAGGCCTGGATGTTCCTCTCGGTCTCCGTGTCCAGTGCAGACGTGGCCTGCGGGAGAGGCAGGGTGTGGGAAAGGGACACGGGCAGCACAGGTAGCCGCTGGGACAGGGGCTGCTGCAGAGCAGGGCAAGGCTGGGCTGGGGTCCGCTGCCGTTACCTCATCCAGCAGGATGATGTGGGGACCCTTCAGGATGGTGCGTGCGATGGCGACGCGCTGCTTCTCCCCCCCACTCAGCTTCAGCCCCCGCTCCCCCACTTGGGTGTTGTATCCTGCAGGCACAAGGGCAGGAATGTGCTGTGCTGGTGCCCTCCGGGACAGGGATGGGACCAGGGCTCTGCTGCATGGCGGGGTCCTGCCGGGACCACGCAGCCACCTGGCGCAGCCCCAGCCCATCCCTGGCCAGGGGCTGATTTAGCCCTGGAGAGACCACAGGGAGAGGCAAAGCAAGGCACAGGGTCGCGCAGGTGACCCCATGGGGGATGTCACCCAAGGACACCCGTGAGGGCAGCTACAAGGTCATGGGGGACCCTGGGATGGCAGGGGAGGGCAAGGAAGGGACTGTGGGGGTCTCACCGTCAGGGAAGGAAAGGATGCGGTCGTGGATGTCAGCAGCCCGGGCTGCCTCCTGCACCTCCTGGTCGGTGGCCAGGATCCGTCCATAGCGGATGTTGTTGGCGATGGTGTCGTTGAAGAGCACCGTGTCCTGGGGCACCACCCCGATGTGAGTGCGCAGCGACGCCTGCTTCACCTGGGGAGGCAGGGGTGAGGGCTCAGCCAGATACACACCCCCTGCAAAGACGCCCCCAAAACCCAATCCCACCCCTCAGCTGTGAGCCCAACACCCCGCTCCTCGTGGAGTGTCTGCTCCAGGGTCCCCCCTGGACCACAGGCTCAGCTGCATCTCCACTCTGTGGTGAGGGGACCCTGCCAGCGCCCTGGCCCTTCCCAGGGAGCCCTGGACAGTCTCCAGCATTTCAGCCCAGGGGTCCCGCAGTCGCCCCACTCACCCCACTCCTGGCACAGACATCAACCTTCAAAGGGGCTGTGTGCCTCACCCCTGCCCCGGGGAGATGCCAGTGCCTGCACCGAGCAGTGCTGCGGTGCCCAGAGGAGCTGGTGTCCCCTCCAGCCGGTCCCCGGAGGCCTCCCACCCTCACCTGGGAGATGTCCTGCCCGTCGATGCGGATGCAGCCGCCCCGCACGTCGTAGAAGCGGAAGAGCAGGCGGATGGCGGTGCTCTTCCCCGAGCCCGAAGGTCCCACCTGCACGCGAAGGTAAAGGGACTTGGGAGACCCTAGAGACTCCCCGCTGCTGGAGGCCAGGGGCTGGGCAGGGAAGGGCCAGCCCCGTTGGGGGTCTGTCCTTCCCACCCCTGTACTTCCCAGCCCCTCTTCCCCCATCCCATCCTCCAGCAGTGAACCCACACCCAAGGTCCTGCTCTCACCAGGGCCAGGGTCTGCCCAGGCATCACAGAGAAGGAGACGTCCTGCAGGATTTCCTTCCTGGGAGAGGGAGATGGAGAGGGGCTCAGGGCCACCTCCCCTGCCCCACGTCCTTGTGCCAGGCCCCATAGCTCGACTTGTCCCACCCTGCCACCCCATGCCCGCCGCCCCGTACCCATCCACGTAGCTGAAGTGCACGTTCTCAAACTCGATCCGCCCGGCCTCCAAGCGCAGGTCGCCTGCATTCACCGCATCCTTCACCTGCCGGAGGGTGAGACACGGCCTCAGAGCCAGCCCCTCCCCAGGGCAGGACCACGGGGCCGTGCCAGGGAGTGGCATCCGGGAAGGTGGCACCCACCTCCTGCTCCTCGTGGAAGAGCTCGAACATGTTCTCCATGTCCACGAAGGAATTCTGGATCATCCTGGAAGGGGGCAAAGACCAGAGGGAAGGGTTTAGGGGAGCACATCCCAACCCAGGTGCCCATGGGGAGGGGGACCCCAGGCACCCCCACAGCTCCCAGCGTTACCTGTAATAAGTCCCGAACCAGTTAAGTGGCGTGTAGAGCTGGATGATGTAGGTGCCAAAGAGGACAAAGTCCCCCACCTGGAAGGGACAGGGGAGAGGTGCCCATCACCACCAGCCCCGGGGCACCACCCCGGGCAGGGGCTGCCCAGGCTGGCACCAGCCTTACCTGCAGCTTGTTTTCGGTGACGAAGTAGGCGCAGAGCAGGGACCCTGCCAGCAGCCCCAGGCCGATGACCAGGTTCTGGGTCTGGTTGAGGAGGCCCAGCGAGGCACTGACCTTCCACTCCGAGACCTGGAAGAGGCAAGGTC
The DNA here is from genome assembly GCF_000699145.1 of Aptenodytes forsteri. Lineage (NCBI taxonomy): Eukaryota > Metazoa > Chordata > Aves > Sphenisciformes > Spheniscidae > Aptenodytes > Aptenodytes forsteri. The sequence goes on along the minus strand of NW_008794888.1, from coordinate 4,098,344 downwards.
CTCCAGGATGCTGCCGCCTCCAAACCAGACCCATGGTGAGCTCCGTCCTCCCCGCAGGTGCCCACGAGGCTCAGCTCCTTCCCTCCCGACTCCCCCACTGGTGCTGAGCGCCCCGTACCTGGTACTTGACAATGGCATCGTTAAAGCGGTTCACCTCATAGCTCTCTGCATTGTAGTACTTCACCTGCAGGACACAGAGCCGGGGTCAGTGCCTGGATCAGCCCCCCCAGCACCAGGCAGTGCTTAGGGACCCCCCACCGCCTATGGTACCGTCTCGAAATTGAGGAGCGAGTCCACGGCCCGGGACTTGGCCTCGTTGTCCCGTGTGTTCATGTCCCGCCGGTACTTGGTCCTCCACTCGGTGATGAAGATGGTCAGAGCTGCGGGCAGGAGGGGGCTGCATTGGCAGGTGCCCGCCGCCCAGAGTCCGGCGCGGCACCCCTGCACCCCGACCCCCCACTCACTCAGGTAGAGGCTCATACACACGAAGATGATGAGGCCGAACCAGGCGCTGAAGACCGAGGTGAAGTAAATGATGCCGATGACGATGTCCGCAATGGTGGGGACGATGCTGAAGACGATGTAGCTGGGGGGTGGGAAGGGGGATGGCGCATCAGCCCAGCCCGGTGGGGCTGCCCAGCCACCCCCCGCCCACCATGGGCACGCTCTGACCTGAGCAGGCTGTTGATGCTGCTGGTGCCCCGGTCCACGCTGCGCAGGACCTCGCCGGTGCGACGCCCCAGGTGCCAGCGCAGGGACAGCCCATGCAGGTGGGCGAAGAGCTGCACCTGCACCTGCCGGTTGGTGAACTGCTGCACCCACACCCACAGGAAGGTGCGCAGGTTGCTCACGAAGCCAGTGGAGCCTGCAGGGCACCACAGGATGGTCAGCGGGGACCGGCACCACCGGGGCATGCAACTAGCTCAGAAAGCCCAGCTGGGAAAGAGGGATTTGGGATGGGGCCCCCCCCACTGTCCCCAACCTGGAACCAGCCCTGGCTGCTGCTCCCAGGAGAGAGCAGCAGTGATGGGGGCATAAGGGCATCCCCGGCCACCCCAGCCCCGGCATGATGTGTCCCACGCTGTCTCTCCCCAGCGCTCTGTCCTTCCCGGCGGTCCTTACCAGCACCTCCGCCCTGCAGGAACTTCAGCCCCACATAGATGCAGACAGTCCAGACTAGGGTGTGCCAGGGAGCGCCCTCCGTCAGCTCGTTCACTGGGGAGAGGGTGGCAAGGGTCAGGGTGGAGGGGCAGGGAGCATCGCCGGGTGCCCCATGGGGAACCAGCCCCAGCATGCAGTGCTGGTCCCTAACCCCCTGGACCCTGCTCCTGCCAGGTCCCTGCAGCCCCCGAGATCACTTGCAACACCCCCCAGCACTTGGTGAGGCCGTGGGCAGCCTCACACGCTGAGCTCCAGGCGCCTCACCGATGTTCTTGTAGTAGATGGGGACGAAGACATTGATGGCCCGCTCCAGCCCCATGAGTGCCATGCAGAACAGCACCAGCCCCTGCAGCAGGTGGTTGCCCCTCGGCCATATGTATGGCACCAGCAGCCGCAGCTTTCTCCGGAAATCCTTCCAGGTGGAGGTGGTCCTGCTGGCGTCAGGCAGGAGCGGCTGGGGGAGAGCGGAGTGAGGGGTCACTGCCCTGGCACCCCAGCCCAGCTGGCAATGGCCCCAGGGAACACCCCACCAAGAAAACCAGCCCCGTCCTCCCAGGGTCCCCACTCCATCCTCCCAGCAGGGCCGCATCCTGCTGACAGCGGGCAGGGAGCTTGGGCAGTCCTAAACCTCGCTCCTCCCCGTTCTTCTGAAGATGCTGATCCCAGGGCAGCTGTATTTCCATTTTGTCCCCAGCTCCTCCCTGGCCATGTCCTCAAGCTGCTCCGGCCCCGGGACTCACCTGGCTGTTTTCCACATCCCGCTCCTCCTCGTTGACCAGCAGCATGTAGGGCTTGTGGGGCAGCCCCGGGGCCTTCATGCCCAGGATGAAGAGCATGAACGTGCAGATGTAACGCAGCAGCCAGAAGCCGAACTGCACCTGGACAGAAAGCGGGGGGGGTCAGCGCTGCAGCTGGCCCTTGGCACAGCCCGGCCAGGCATGGGACAGGTATGAGCTGACCAAGGAGCAGGGCACAGGGATGGGATGCAGTGCTGCCAGGGGAGAGGGGACACCCCACGCAGGTCAGCGGGACCCCCTGGCTGAGCACAGCACCTCAGGCAGCACCCAGATCCCTTCCTTCCTCCCTGCCGCGTCTGGCTCTGTGCCCTCCTGCTTGGGGTGCCCCTACCTTGGGGGGAGCAGGGGAGTAAAGGGTTGTGGGGAGGAGGCAGACACCCCCTGCCTCTGTGCCTGGTGCTGGGCCAGGCAGAAGCGGGAGCTGAGCCGGATGGGGGCATGGAGAGATGTGCGATAGCTGGGCTCGGGGCTGAGACATGTGGCAGATGCGTGGGTGCAACCCGGGAGCGTGCACACCCTGGGTATGACAGGGCACGGCATGCATACTCCACCCCAGCACCGTGATGCTGCAGCCCCCCCATTGCAAAGGGCTCTGTCCCCCTTCCCTGCCCACAGCCCCCCAGCCCACCTTCTGGTTGGTGTCCTCCAGCGCCCACCACCACAGCGGGCTCCTCCAGCACACCAGGGTCAGGTTCTCAGCGGCGAAGGCCAGCGCCCAGAAGAGGAGGAGGACGGTACCATGGCCGCGCGTCCGGTCGTGCGCCAGCACCCGCGTATGCTCCAGCTGCAGGAGGGCGACGGCGCAGCCCCAGCTGAGGGCCCAGAGGCAGGCGTGCAGCAACATGTACCCATAGAGCTGTCCCAGCCCCCCCACTTGCCACAGCAGCCCGCCGAAGGGCTGCAGGGCCAGGAGCAGGGACAGCAGGACCTGGCCGTGGTAGAGGCGGGAGCGGGGGATGTACTTGGGCTCCATGGCGCGGCCGAAGCGGACGTAGCAGACATACTGCAGGGCGCCCAGCAGCAGGCAGACGCTCAGCAGCACGGCCGGCACCAGTGTGAAGAAGAAGCAGGGATGGAAGCCCTGCTGGACCCAGGCCTGGGTGATGGAGCTGTTGCCCTCACAGTAGCCCCCCAGCACTGCCATCCTGGCAGGTCACTGGCTGCGGAGAGAAGAGGGGCTGGAGCAAGGTCTTGGGATGGACTGTTGGGTACGGCTGCAATGAGGGACCCACGGCAGGATGGCACGGCTAAGCAGAGCGGGGCACTCATGGGGACAGGAGCAAGCACCACTGGACACGGACACAGGGGACACGCTGCATGCAACTCACACACACGTGCATGCAAGCAGGGCCAGCTTTGCATGGGGATGAACACGAGCACCACGTCAGTATCCGCTTGCGGGGCCTGCCAATGCCCTGGGCAGAGGGGGTAACACCGCACTGAGCCCCCCAGAGCCACCTGGGCCCTTGGGGATGCACTCGGACATGGGGGGCAGTGAGACCGCAGGGATAGGAAGGCAGTGGGGTGCTGGGACCGGTCTTGAGCGGGGGGGAGCAATGGGGGCAATGCAGCGGCAGTGCGG
>NW_008794888.1:4083045-4093394 GCF_000699145.1 Aptenodytes forsteri | reverse complement strand
CTCCCCCCTCCCCCCCCCCCCGCCCCCCCGGGATTGGATTGAGCTCCGGGGAGCTCCCAGCAGGATCGTCTGGCTTCCTCGGTCCTCCGCGCCGCAGCCGGGTCCAGGCGGGCTGTACGGTGCCGCAGAGTGAATGGAGACTCGGACGCGGGCAGGGATGATACAGCCCATCTTTATTAGACGGCTATACAGCTGTACAGCGAGGGCACGGGGGTGCGATGCCACACTCCCCGGGGACCCCCGCGCCCGCACGCCCCGGGAGGAGATTAGGAAGTGGCTCGCCATGCACACGGGAGGGACACTGACGACACAAGCACAACATGCGGCAAGGACTCCGGCCTGCTCCTGCCCGGCCTATCCCTCCTGCCAGCCCAGGGAATGGCCCAGACTTTCCCCCCTGCCCCAGAGCTCTGCCAGCCTTCAGCCGTGCAGCTCAGAGATCAGCAACAAGTCTGCCGGGAAGCCCAGACACGGCATCCCGCAGCCCCCGGGGAAGCCCACCTCCGTGCAGGGCGGCAGCTCGGGTACCAGGAGAAGCCGCTGGAAAGCCTGGGTTCCCGGGAAATTTGCTTTCAGTTTCCCTTCACCATGCCATGACAGGCCCAAGCAGGAGCTGCTGCAGGGTCATTGCAGCCACTCCTCAGTGGGAGGACCCCAGCAGCACCCAGGTCTACAGACCTCCTGCCCGGCTCAGTCCTGACCCCATCTTGAGCTCTGCTTTAGCACACTTCATTTGGTCTCTTACAGACCCCAGAACAGTCGCAGCTCTGGTCCGTCCCACCCCATTACAGCAGGGAACCCACCACCGCCAAAGAGCCTGCCCCTGCATGAGCACCCCGGCCCTGCTCATGCCCTGGCTAGCTGGGTGCGCGCACCCCTCCAGCCCTGGGAGCAGCCAGCTCATCAGCACACACCCAGCTCGGGCTCAAAGGGCAGAGGGCGATAACCCTGGCAGGGGAGGAGAGGCAGCCCTGGACTCCAGGGATGGCAGAGGAGGGCCTGCGGTGCTCGCGGAGGGCATGGCGAAAGCAAGCAGCCCCTTCCAGAGGCAAGGGGAGGGAGGGGAAAGCAAAGCCTGGCAGGGGTTAGCTGGGGTGCAGATCCTCACAAGCTGCCACTGGAAGAGAGAAGAGGGAAACCAGAACAACGGTGGGAAGGTCTTGTCTGAGGCCACGCTGCACAGCCGGGATCCTGATCCACCACCACCCCCCCCCCCCAAGGCTGGGCTGGGGTTTGCCTCTCCCTTCTGGGTTCAGGGCACCCCTCCTTGCCCTCCCCAGGCACGAGCCAGCTGCTTGGCAGATGGTCTCCACAGCAGCCGAAGCCATGGTGCAAGCAAAAGGATGGTTTCAGGAGGGAAGGAGGAGCTGGGAGCCACCGGGTGAGATGCACCGAAGCCTTTGCTTGGGGAAGAGGAAAGGCCTGATACCACAGAAACGGCCACATCAGGAGGACAGACCCGATGCACCACAGCCTGGGCATGGGGAAAAGGCCTTTATCATGCCTGGGGGAAGGGAACCAATACACAGAGCGCAAGACCTTCAGGGTGGGCGCCGAGGGGGCTGCGAGCACTCCTGGGAGACGCCAGGCTGCCCCACCCCGGGGTCTCTTTGGCACTGCAGGAGGGCCCGCTAGCAGCCCACATCCCACAGGTGCTGCGCAGGGGGGAGGATGCTGCCCTAGCCCAGAGGTTTGGCACAGAGGCTGCCAGCTGGGAGGGACATCAGGGACCCCACCGACCCTTCCTTGCGTGCAGGGGATGGGGCAGCTGTCACGGGAGTTAGGGAAGAGCTGCAGCATCCCTGGATCCCGGCCAGAGCTGTTCCCATCAGCTCTAGATCCAACCCCTACCCATGCCAGCAGCAGCTGGGGCCTGTCCCTCTGCAGGGTGCTGGGGCAGAGGGGGGGGTGACTGCCCCACTGCTGTCCTGCTCTGGGCTGAAGGGCACAACATTGGTCCTCTCCAGGAGGGCGAACGTGGTCCTGGGCACCTCCCCAGGGCTGCAGGCAGGGCAGGTGTGGTGCTACAGGCTGAGCTAGAGCCCCCACAACAGCTCCTGCCTTCATGTTGGAGGCAGGTCCCAGCTCCGGGCAGACATCTGGAGCTGGTGCCATCTCACATCCCTTCGAAGAGCAGCTGCTGCTGCCACCTCCAAGCCAGTCCACAGCTCCCCACTGCTAGTCCTGTCACGTCAGCTTTCGCAGGCTCTGCAGCGATCCTCCGACACGGACGACACAGATGTGAACACAGACACATGTATGTACTCACACACGCATTCACCCCACGAGTCAGAGTGGCGTTGACTTGACACATGGCTGGACACAAAGTGCCACCGCAAAGCCGCCGGCCTGGCAGTTTTGTCTCTTCGGCAATTGATGGCAACAAAATGGAGCCCGGGACTATCCTGTCCACTCGGGACGGGAGAATAATCAGGCTGACACCACGTCCTGCTGCCCAGGCGGCTCCCAGTCTGCAACCCCCACGAGATCCCCAGTCTACAAGGCTATACCTGCAAGACAGAGAGGGGATGTGGCACCTATCGGGACCAGCTGCCAGCACCCCAACCTGGCATCCCGAGTACACCTTGCCCCTCTCCGCCACAGCCTTCACCCCTACCTTGTGGATCTGCGGTGGAAGCTCATCCTCTGAGCTCTCCTCTGGCACGGGCTCTGGGTGTCTCGCTGACTGCCCGTCCTCAGCCCAGCCCCCCAGAGGGAGGCGGGAGAAGTGTGATGGGGCTCTGTGTACTGTGCCCGGGTCTGCAGGAGAGGCAAAGAGGAAGATTAGCTACCTGGGGAGCTGTCAGTCTTCAGGGGCAGGCAGGCTGCTCGTGCCAGTCCATACAGGGCATCGGTCATGGGGCTTTGACCCAGAGCTCAGATCTCTGCCCTGGCTCCCATACCTGTGATGCCACCATATCGCCGCTGGAAGCCGGTCTGCAGCGTGGCTGTCTCCTCGGCAGGCTGCCGTGGCGAGGAGAAGGGGTAGCTGGCAGAGCGAGGGATGGGGATGGGGGCACCCCGCTGAGCATCCAGCTCCTCGTGGGCACTCTCCCCACTCTCGTCGCTCTCTCGCCGGTGCCAAGTGTGCCGCTCGGGCTCCAGCTGGGCGTGCTGCTTGTGCAACTGCAGGCCAAAACACGAGTGAGTCAGCTGTGCGGGAGAGCCCAGACACCTGAACACACCCTCTCCCCAACACTGCACACACGCTGGTCTCAGCTCTCACTCACGCTGGCATCCCAGTCACTCCAGACAGGGCACCCCAGTCCTGCCTGTCCTGCCCTGTGCCCCTCTGGCCAGCCCAGCTCCAGGCTGCTCACCTCGTGCATGTAGAGTGCGTGGAGACTCATCTCGGTGGAGGCGTACTCCGACAGGATCATGCTCTGTAGCTGACCCTCCCAGGCGCTGCTCCCCGAGCTCACGGTCCTCGCATCAGCACTGCCATGGGACGCACAAGTGGTGTTTGCTGCCCAGGTGACCCCACACCGCCCAGCCCCTCTCCGCTCTAATGTCAGGCTTGCAGACATCTGCTCCTGGGCTGGGTAGGAACAGGCCCTCTGTAGCATCTCCCCAGATGCACAAGGTGACCAACCCTGCTATGGCACTGCCTCTTCCCTACCAGGGGTTTCTCACCACTGTGATACCTACAGGAGAACACCAGAACCCCAACACTGTCCTTTGGGGCCAGCCTAAGCACCTGGGCCTAACTCTGCTTATGAACATGCCCCTTGCTCTCCCAGGCTGAAGAGACAAACGCCACCATGCACCTAGGACAACAGGATGGCAAGTGGACAAGTGTTTAAGAAATTTGCAAGGTATCTGGCTGCCCCTCTCCAGCCTGCAGCTTACCCAGAGGCTGTCATGGCACTGGCACCACGAGGCTGGGCTCCCTCTCCATCCCTTCCCGCTGTCTGGAAGCCGCTGGGAGGCTGCTGGGCAGACTGGAGCGGGGAGAAGGAACGCAGGGCCGAGGCCACTTCAGAGAGATGGCGGGAGGCCTGTCCGTCCCGGCCCATGTGGAAGCCCAGTGCTGAGGAGCCCGCTATCACATTGGCAATCAGGCTGTGAGGCTGCGGAGTTGAAAGGGAGAGAATCAGTGTCCTGTGCAGACTTGGAGGCCTGATCCCCGCCAGCAACAGAACTGAGGCACCCCAGCTTGCTCAGCCCCTCTCCCACCTCACGGGGCCCCAGGACAGCCCGCTGCCTTCTCTAGAAACCCAGCAGCAGTCCCAACTAGTGCTGATCTATCACATTTGCATCCCCAGATACAGCCTAGGCAAGGACAAAATTGCCCAGTGACCTGATAATGAGTTTGCCAGCACCCAGCAAGCACCCCAAGAACACCCCGCATCCCCCCCGGCCTGGGCACCTCCGACTCCGACTGCAGGGACTGGATGGAGCTGAAGAGGGCGTTTTCGGGGAGCACAGCCTGCTGAGCCAGCGCCACACTGCTGTCCCGGTGCACCCGCTCCTTCAGGAAGCCAATGAAGGCCGTGCTCTCCCGAGGTGGCTGCCACTTGGGGTTGGTGATGGCGAAGTGCATGAGGGACAGCTCTGTCTTGCCGTCCTCAGCCTGCTGGTAAATGGAGGCTTCCGTCTTTCCTGCTGACATCCACTGCAGAGCACAGACAGGTAATGAGGGACAGGATCTGCTTTACACCCCTGCCAGGCCTGGGAATCCTGCAATCAGTCTGGGCAAAGCACGCAACACCCAGCATAAGCTGGGCCACGGCTCCACATGTAGCAGGCGCTACACCAAAAGCCTCACACTAGTTCAGCCCTCACAGCCTGAGGAAGAAGCAGCAAGCACAGCGTCTTCCACCTCTGCCCTAGAACATGCATCGCCACAAGGGAACCAGAGAGACGGGGACTAGTCACAAAACACAGAGCTGAAAGCCTTGTCTTGCAGTCTCCAGCTCGCAGCAGGAACGACTACAGCCAACAAATGACAAAAGCTTCCTGTCACAGTGAGTCCACCCCCTCTCTAGTTCATGGCCCTGTCACTAGGGAGTCTTGCCTGACAAGTAACCTAAATTCCCAGGCACAGGAAATAGACGGATCCCCTTTCCTTCCGCACTAGATTTTACATAATGGAAAATGCTTCCCATCTCCCCGAGGCCGCCCCTCTCGTGGGCACAAGCAGCCCAGCTTCTTGAAGTCCATTCTCAGTGGTCATGCTTTCTAAATGTCCAAATATCCCCATTCCTCTCTCCTGAGGACACAGGACGCTTGGTTGTGAAGGCAGGCATGGACATCAAATAAAGAAATGACAAAGCCTGGTTCACAAAATACCAGGTTAATAATCACAGCTGGGCCCCAGAGGAGCCTTCTGGGGCTGGTGACCTGTGTGGGCAGCCCCAGACACTCAGCAGAGAGGCAGGTGGCTGGGCTGGGCTGTGGGCTGCCAGGAGTGGTGAGTTACGGCCTCTCATGGGTCTAAAGGACCAGACTTGCTGGTGGGGATCCCAGGCTCCTCTCCCACCACCCACGGGACCTACCGCCGGGTGGCCATGCTGGCGCACGTCCATCTGGGCAAAGGAGCAGGTGTCGCCCACGCCCACCACCTCCACCGTAAAGTTGCGGAAGAAGTCAACAATATCCAAGGACTTGGGCCGCAGGCAGATGATGAGGATCAGGGGAGTAATGATGGGACTCAGGAGCTCCTCCAGGATGAAGACCTGAGCACAGACATGATGGTCTTAGCACAAGCTTGAGGATGTCAAAAAACCCACAATCCCAAAGCCAGCCCCCAGCTCCAGCCCATCTTCTGGGGCAGGGTGTCTCTGAGAAAGCTGCCTTGTTCCTCTGCCAGCCCAGGAGCTGCTCAGCTCTCTGGCAGCTTCTCCCTCCTGCAGGGATGGGGGTGAGTCCCCACCCCAGCCTCTTGCCAGCCAAGCTCACCGCTTTGTACTGGAAGAGCTGGGCAAACTCGTCCCTGGTCTCATAGCGGTGGGCATTGCCCTGCCAGTGGTCAGGCATGTAGTGGATGTGCGCCAGGATGACTCGCAGCAGCTGCTCTGGGCAAAACACCAGGTGCTGGTCAGGGATGAAAGACCTGTAGGACAGGACAGGGAAACATCACAGCATCGCACCTCAGTTCCTGGGAGATCTCACTCTGGGAGGGCAGGGTAACCAGCCCGTATCACAGCTCCACCTGTAGCCTTCACGCCCAACCCAAACCTTCCTGCCAGCCCAGCCCTCATATCATACTACCACTGCACCCAAGATCACCACTACCCCCTTTCTCCCGCCTGCCCCGACTCTCCCCAGCCGTACCCTTCACTCAGGCAGATTCATGTCCGCTTGCAACCAAAGAGCACGTTTGCATGGATGGTTGTCAGCCCCACTGCTCCTCACAGCGCTGCCAGGAGCACAGGGGCAGCACACACCCACCTCACCTGCACACCGTGATGCCCACCCCGAGCAGGGTGACCGTGGTCAGGACGTGCTCGACCGCCAGCACGTCCTCATCGTAGATGGTGAGAGCGATGAGCACAGCCAGGATGGAGCCAGCAAAGAAGGCCACGTTCTTGGCCACGATGGTGAGGAGTGGGGAGATAAAGCAGTTCATGTACTTGGAAGCTGGCTTGTACCCCTTGCTGAGGCGTGAGTGCAGTTCGTGGTCCAGCTCGTTGAAGTGACGGAGGTAACAGCGGCCGTAGAGAGACCAGCAGCGAGCACCCAGGCTGCCCGGCTCCCGCTTCAGGATTTCCGTGTAGCTGAAGAAGGCGTAGAGGATCTGCCAGATGAGGATGAGGGGGCAGAGGAGGAAGTTAGCAATGCCAATCCAGAGGATACGAGTGCTGAGCTTCTCAGCCAGCTCAAGGCGGTTCCCGGCCCGCTTGTACTCAGCCTTCAGGCTCCACTCGTTCTCAAAGAGTGAGCCGGGCCCCCAGAAGAAGATGAGCTCAAAGTTGTACTTGAGCCCACGCGTGTAGAAGACAGTGTCTCCCAGCAGGGGCAGGCGGAAGCGGATGGGCAGCAGCGACTTGTTCACCATGGCCACCATGTAGTTCTTGAAGCGGAGGATGCGGTGGTAGATGTCCAGCTCCGTCAGCTCCTTCTTGTGGATGCAGATCTGGTGCTCCTTCTGGATCTGCACGATGCGGGCCTGCACCTCCTGCCAGGTGTAGTACGGCAGGGTGGACTGGAAGGGGGCAAGCCGCAAGGTTAGGGGCAGGATGCGTCCAGGGACAGAGGCTGGGCTGAGCCCACTCAAACAGCAGGTCCCGGCGCACGCCTCAGGGTGCTGACGAGGCACATGCAACACCAGGACATGAGGCACTTCCCTGCACCACTTCAGCCTGCAGCGAGCAAACCCCATACCTTGCCCCGGTGCCCTTTACCCCTAGATTAGTGCAGATGACTGTTTCCCAGCCACTCACACGCCAGCTGCCTTGGAGGCACGAACACAGCTCCAGGCTCCCATGGGTCCTCCCAGAGCTGCCATTTGGAGTCAGCAGGGAGACACGAACAGGGGAAGGGACTTAAGCAGTGTCCCAGAGGGAGCCTGTAGAAAAGCTGGGGACAAACCAAGCCCCTTGGCTCACCCCACCTTTCTCAAGACATGGTCTCTCCTCAAAGGATGCGCACACACCTTTTGATGTCGTCCATCAGAGCAAGGACTCTGGACTAGGATATATGTGCAAGCCTCAAACCCCATCTTTGACACACCGACCTCCAGTGTGGCCTTCAACAACTAGGCAGCTCCATGACTCAGTTTCCCCCCCAGTAAACAAGGAAGATGACATTGTCCACAACCCAGGGAGGTGCGAGGATATCCTCACTTATGCCTCCTCTGTTGAAAGGTATCACAGAAAAGGCCATCACTGAAGGATGAACATATTGGGTGGCAGATGGCAGAGGTGTGTGCCAGCAGGCAGAGAGGCAGGCTGGGCAGAGAGGGGTTAACGCACAGAAAGTTGGCTGCTGGAGAAGAGGCTGAAAGGAGACCCATGCGGTTATGGAGCAGAGGGAAGAGCGCTCGGTACAGGTCTCCTGGAGAAGCTGGCTCCAGAGAGGAGCGAAGGCGAGCTGCTTCTCACCACTCAGCCAATGCCTCCCACATCCCTTCGTGGTCCCGCATGTGACCCTTGGCCCAGCTACTTACCATGGGGATTTTGAGGGCATTGATGTAGAAAGAGTGAATCTCCCAGTAGCAGCAAATGTTGTAGATAAATTTGACGAGTCGGTGGATCCAGAAAACCCCAGCTATCACCAGGATGCAGATGAGGAAGCTGTTTGCCTGGATTCTGCAAGCAAGAAGAGGCAAGTAGTGGGAGACAGGCCCCGGGCAGGCACCCTGAGTACCCGAGAAAGCAAGAGCAGTGGCTAACATGCCCTCCGCTGCCCCTACCTTGAACTGCAGACATTTGGAGGCAGGAAGGCATCTGGCAGAGTCACCTTAATGGGCTCACTGGGATGCTGGCTGTGATTTACCGCTTTGTTGGCAAAAAGGATGTCGTAATCAACACAGCTGATAAGAAAGGTGGTGAACGCCACCACAAAGATGAACTGCCTGTGAAAAGAGGGAGCAGGCGTGAGGGAATCGCCCTTCTGCCCCCCAAAATGTGAAGCAGGCAGGGTCATGCGTCATGGGGATGCATTCCCACAGCCATGGCAGCAGGAGAGCTCAAGGGCACCAGTTCCTCCAAGTGGAATGCAGGTCTGGGGCATGGAAAACCCTAACGAAGGGGAGACAGGACAACTGTAAAGGGAACCCTCCCACCCACCCAGCTGCAGGAGCTTGGCAGATTACTGTGGCTGGTGTCCCCCCACCCGCCCCCCCCCCCAGCCACAACAGAGGGGGAACCTGCACTTACATGAGCTCAAAGATCTCTCCAATGAGCATGCAGGTGAAGCCATTCTTCTGATGCAGGTTATAGACGTGAAAGCTACAGTCAAGGAGAATAGTCTGGAGACTGCTTTCCTCTGACGAAGGATGGAGAGGCTTCTGTCTCACTGGCGTCTGCAGCTCCCCAGCCAAGTCTCCCTCCACCACCAATGGAAACCCCCTCACATCCCTACTCATCAACAAGCTGGTTCTCCACTGCAGGGAGAACCACTCTGCCCAGGTAAACCACAGCTGGGATAAGAGGACTTGGCTCCATCCAAGCTCCTTTTTTCCCCCACCCAATGCCCAGAGGAGGGTCTGTCCCAGCACAGAGCAGAAACTCAGCGTGCCCTCAGGCCGCACAAGGGTGGGCAGGGCAGGGCAGGACAACACAGAGACAGGCAAAAATGCATTTAATACCCCCAGCACATGTGAGCGGTACCCCCTGCTCCCAACCCCTGGTAATGTGGTTAGCATAACTAACACCATTTTATAAGACAAGCAGCTATTCTCTGTGACCAAGCAGGAAACCTATTAGTTACTTTTCCCTCGTTATCAGGCCCTGAAGGTCCTGTGAACAAAGTAGACAAACCAAACAGATTTCTTTTTCCCCTCCCTACCGGCCTCAAGATTCCTGGGCGCCAGGCCGATTACTCCCTTCCTTGCCGGCCTTGAAGGTCCCAGGCACCCAGCCAACCTGGTGGCTGTGATGACCCCATCACAGAACAGGGAAGTGTAACAGCACACAGAACACTGTCCACAAAATCAAGGAGTTACAAGTCCTAAGTGGGAATTTGGACTGGAGCTGCTGCTGGACAGTGAGACCCGGGACTCCCTAGTGGCCAGGGAGGCCTCCACCGTCATCTGCTTCCTCCGAGGACTGAGTGAGAGACTCGTATGCTTTTATATGATTTTCGAGTCTAGATTATGATTGTTATACTGACAGAGCAAACCATGTATTAAGATCTGACCCGATCTGCAAAAAGTCCAGGTGATTAGAAACCATAAGCTAAGCGGCGCTATAAAATTTTGTATTACGCTACTAAACATAAAATCCTGTTAAGGAAATAAAGCTTTAATTGTAAATACAACTCAATGATGCCATCACTCTGCCAAGGATCCCTAAAAGAATCTGTCTGTCCCCTCAGTGTCGGGTGACAGCACTCCACAGGCACGGGGGTTCTGCCATCCCCCAGCCCCTCTGGAGCCTTGTGGCGTCCTCCGGGAAGGGGCAGACGCCGCCCCAGCTCCGAGTTACCCCAAACCCGGTGTTTCCACCAGCGCCGAGAGCCCAAGAGGCGGTGGGGCGCATCCCGCCTGAGCTGTGCCCTGCGAAAGGATATGCGAGAGAAGAAGAGGTCCAAGTTCTCGATGTGATGCCACGGAGCTGAAGGAAGAGAAGCGCAGGGTGAGGGGCCCTCCGGCACACCCTGCCTTCCTGCGTGTGGGGCACAACCCCCATCCCCGGCTCCCCCCCCGGGCCCCCCCGAGGCCCCAAACCGGCCCCACAGCCCCC
>NW_008794888.1:4072513-4081886 GCF_000699145.1 Aptenodytes forsteri | reverse complement strand
CCCAGCCACAGGGCTCTTTGGGTGGCTGAGAAGAGACCCGGGAGGCCCCGCGTCCTGCGGTGCAGCCTGGGGAGCCGCCTGTGCACAGTCCTTCCTTCTTCCAGAGAAACCTGCGGATGCCAGCAGTGAGGAGAAGGCCCGCAGGGTCCCTGAGGTGCCGGAGCGTGGGGGGGGCGACCTGCGGGCAGGTGTTCGGCAGCCGGGAGGAGCAGGTGAGCGGGGACGAGCAGCCAGCGTGAGGCGGGAGTGGGGCTGGCACGGCTGGCGGGGTCCTGCTGCAGAGGCTCAGCCCCAGTGCAGTGCAGCCCAGCGCTGGCTGCTTCCCGAAGCTCCGCTGCCCACGTCCTGTTGGGATCCGGCACTCAGATCCTGCATATTATCGCTTAAAATGCCATTTAATGCAGCTAAATGGTACGTGCAGCTCAGGCCTGTGCCTTTTCAGGTTAACTGTTACGTGGGATGATGCAGAGTCCCAGCATTGGTTCAGCCCTCGGAGTCTGTCACCTCAGGCCCTTTGGTGGTGGGGGTTTCTGTGGACCACCGAGACCCTGCCAGCTCATACCTCTTTCCTCCACAGACTGAGCACTACCATCTCGACTGGCACCGCTTCAACCTGAAGCAGAGACTCCTGGGGCACCGGACGCTGCCAGTAGAAGTGTTTGAGGAGAAGATCTGCACAGGTGAGGAATGGGGCTGCCCTCAGTGGAGCCCAGAGGCCATCAGCAGCCTCGCTGGGGCTGCTCTGTCCAGGGATGAAGCCCCTGGCTACCCCTGCAGCTCAGGGTCCCTTTATTCTGCCCCATGGGGTCTCCTGGGGGTCCAGCACTGCTCCTGAGCCCTTCTGACTTGTTATGGGGAGAAGGGGATGTTCTGCCTGAGCCCTATCTATGCATACCTGGGGGTCCAGAGCCCCAGACGCCTGTCTCCCTGGCCCATGACCCCCATGTGATATGTAGGGTATCAGACAGGACAATTCTGGGGCCGTGGGCTGGCCCTTGGAGCCACCTGCAAAGTTTTGGGGAGGCTGTGCATTAATCTTTGCCCTGCTCCACTGCTCCATTTTCTTTCCCTTGCAAGGTGATGTTTCCAGCATCTCAGGGTCCGATTCGGAGAGCTCCGATGCAAGCAGTGAGTCGGAGTTGCTGCCTTCTGCCAGCGACAGCCCCGCGACCCTCCAGAACCCCCGCTCCCACAAGGTGGTGCTCCGCAATGCGAAGGGCCAGCTCATCTCTGCCTACCGCTGCGTGCTGGGCACTGGGAAGGCAAGTCACAGCCCAGCTTGTTGGGAGAGGGACCCCAGAGAAGGCAGGTGGCACTGGGGTGTAGACATCTGTATGACAGTCCCCCACGTCCTGTGATGGGAAGGGTGGTCTCTGGTGCCAGGTCAGAGCCCCAGGCTTGCTGGTGGCCTGTTTTTTGGCTCTGGGGTGCTCCCAGAAACCTGCTTCTGGTACCAGCAGAGGGGCTGGTCTCTGTCCTGGAGGACAGCAAGAGGTGGCAAGGTGATCCTGTGGGTGCTAGCAGGGGTGTCTGTGTCTCAGGGTGGCAGCGAGGAGCCAGCAGAGCTGACAGCGTCACTGCAGAGCCTCAGTGCGAGCACGTGCTGGGTTGTGCTGATGATGGGCGGCGGGCACTTCGCCGGAGCTGTGTTCCGGGGGTGAGTACAGAGGGACAGAGCTGGGCTTGCCCCTCTGGGCAGGGTCAAGTGGGGCTAGGCGTTGGATGGCCATCCCCTCCCTACTCCTCCATCGCAGTGCTTACCACACCCTGGGCACCCGCAGCTCCTAGTCTTTGCTTGAGAGTTGGCTAAGCCCAGTTGCGCTGCAAGAGAAGTACTAACCTTTAGGGCCCCAGGGTCAAGCCACAAACCATCCGGGGCCCCAGGAGGATCAGCTCACCTCCTCTCCATGCATGGGGCCCTGTTGCTTATGCCTGCCCCTCTCCGCAGCCCCCAGGTGCAGGAGCACAAGACCTTCCACCGCTACACAGTGCGAGCCCGTCGGGGCACAGCCCAGGGCCTACGGGACGCCCAGACCCCAGGGTCAGCACCCAGGTCGGCCGGAGCCTCCCTGCGGCGTTACAATGAGGCCGTGCTGCTCAAGGTGGGGCTGGACCACAGCACTGGGCTCTCGGCAGGGAGACGTGGTCATGGCTGGCTCCGTGGGGTGGTACCATACTGCTGCTGGAGGGCGTGGGTGCGGTGTGAGCTCCGGAAGGGGGTCAGGGCCCAATTGAGGCCGCTCTGTCCTGAGTCTATCCCTGCTCCAGACAGGAATGTCCCCCACACAGTGTGCTCAGGACCCCATAGTGCCTCCCCTTCCTCCCCAGGATATTCAGGACCTGCTGGCAGCCTGGGCACAGCACCTGAATGAAGCTCAGCGCATCTTCCTCCGGGCCCCGCGCCACAACCGGGTGCTGCTCTTTGGTGGCAGGAACCCACCTCTCACCCAAGGCGACCCTCGCATCTGCCACATCCCCCTCAGCACCCGCAGGGCCACCCTGCGAGAGGTGCTGCGAGTCCACGCCACGCTGGCCAGCCTGCAGGTGTATGGTGAGTCGGCCCAGCCCTGGTGCCCCAGTGCCTGCGGGTCAGAGCAGGTGGGGTGACGTGGTCCCTTGTGTAATCCCATGTGTGTTAGGGGATGCTGCCCTATGGGGCTGAGGTGCTAGCTCTCCGACCCTCAGTCCCTGGAGACATGGGGTGCTCCCTGTCCCCAGGCAATGACAGGAGCACCCTTGCTGCTCAGGGAAGGACACGCCACTGGAGGACATCACTGGATCCCCCCAGAAGGGCTGGCAGAAGAGGCGGCGGAAAGCAGAGGTGGATCCCCCACAGGAGGACACGAGTGGTGAGTTGAGCCATGGAGCAAGTGGGGGGTCTGGTGTTACGGCGCAGGGGCCCGGTTTGCAGCCCCGTGACAGGGCCTGGCACCACAGTGGGAATCTGCAGAGCGTGGCCTCGTGCTGGGCAGGAGAAGGGCAGGATGTGCTTGGCTGATAGCCCCGAGTGATTCGTGCTGTGTGTGGGGCCTCAGCCCCTGTCTTATCACGCCCCTCAGCCCCACGGGAGGAGGAGGAAGAAGAGGAGGAGGAAAGCCTTGCAGGGGAACTGGAGACTGTGGAAGTGACGCTGGGGACCTTGGACCTCCGGGAATTTGAAGTGATGCCCAAGCGAAACCGCAAAAGGAGGAAGAAGAAAGACAAGAAGGTGGAGAAAGGTGAGGGGGAAGAACTGGCCGGGGGCAGTGCAGGAAAGCGTTGGGGAAGGGACTGCCATGGCTGGGGTGTAGGCTGGCCCTGGCCCTCTTCCTCACCATTTGCTCCCTGTGCAGGGCCCTGTGCCGAAGAGACAGGATGCCGTGGTACCCAGTGTGGGCAGCCTGACCTGGAGCTGGTGACGGAGCTGCAGGGGGAGGCTGGGGCTGAGCCCCTTTCCTGGGGCGATGGAGGTAAGTGGGGTCAGGAGCTGGGTCGGGTGGGTGCCTGCCCCATTTGCTGGTGGCTTTGCAGTGGGGTGAAGAGGACGTCACGCAGGTGCTCAGAGCAGCTGGGTGTGGGATGGCTGTAGTGCAGCCACATGCCGTCGAGTGAGCCGTGTGTTCGGAGCAGTAGGGGGGGCAGGCAGCACCTGGCTAAGCCGGGTGCGTTGGGGGGGATTGGAGTGGGTGTCATCTCAGGAGAGAGGGCTCGGCTGCTGCCAACAGTGCCCAGCAATACCATGGCACATTGCCACAGACTCTGAAGGTGCTGGAGATCCTGCAGTGCCCAAATCCAGCTAGCAGGACGATGCTTTAACTGCGCCGTTTGTGTTTCCTAGTCAGACCAAGAGCACCGCTCTGCCCAGGGAGCCATCAGACTCCCCTCCTGTTCTTCCCTCACAGGAGACCCTCAGACCCAGCTCCGCGATGCCCTGTTCACCGCCTGCAAAACGGGGGATGTGGGGATGCTGCGGCACCTCCTGGGTGTGCCAGAGAGCCGGGGCCTGCCAGGAGACAGCGAGGATGGGGAGGGCGCACAGCCCCTGGCTATGCCCCGCTCCCTGCTCAACCAGCCCGTGGATGAGCGCGGCTGCACCCTGCTTCATGTGGCAGCACGGGCAGGGAAGGCTGCGGCTGTGTGCCTGCTGCTGGAGGTGGGGGCGGACCCTGCCCTCAGGTATGGCCGCAGGGCGCCCAGCGGTTGACGAGCACAGCCCCGCTGTGGGAGCCCAGCAACTCACTCCTGTCCCAGCCATGGGAGACTGGTGCCAGCTTTGTCCTGGGGCAGCCGGGGTTGGTCTCTACCAACCGGGATGTCTAGGTTTGTTATGGGAGGCCTAAGAGCTGAACCACTGTTCTCTCTGCCTGCCTGGTCTGGCACAGCGGCAGGCGGGCACTGCCCCAAAATGCTCCCAGGTTTATTGGTAGGCGGTTCAGAGGGTAGGGATGAGACCACCCTTTGCAGGGCATTTGAGATGCAAGAAGGGGAGGATTTAGGGGATTCTGGTGTAGGGATAAGCAACTTTCCCCTCCTTGGCTGCGATATCCTGGCCTGCAGTACCTGTTGCACATCTCTGAGGAGTCGCTGGGCTCACAGCCCAGTGGGACACAGGCAGTAAGATGGCAGGGTGAGCTGGTCTTCCTTGTTCTGCAGAGACGGGCAGGAGAGGACCCCCTACTGCGTCTCTGCTGACAAACTGACCCGCAACGCCTTCCGCAAGTTCATGGTGGACCATCCGGACAAGTACGACTACAGCCGTGCCAAGGTGGGTGCCTGCCCTCGCCTTCTGGGGGCTGTGGGACCCCAGAGAAAAGCACCCCTCGCCCACTTGTGCCGTTGCCCCTGGCTCAGTGGGAGATGCTGACTGCGCTCTGCCCCCAGGTGCCAGGACCCCTGACGCAGGAGATGGAGGCCAAGAAGCTGGAGAAGAAGCGGGCACAGAAAGCCCAGCGGAAGCAGCGGGAGCAGGCACAGCGGGAGGAGCGGCAGCGCTGGGAGCAGGAGCAGGGAGAGAAGCAGCGGTTTGCAGCCCTGTCCGACAGGGAAAAGGTGAGGCCGTGCATGGGGAAGGGAATCCAGCCCAGCTGGGGCAGTGCCGATGCGGTGGGCTCTGGGCACAGCAGCTCCCAAGGGCTGGCGGGGCTGAGCTGTCTCTCTGCTCCCCAGAGAGCCCTGGCTGCCGAGCGGAGGCTGGCTGCGCAGCTGCAGGATGCCAGCACAGCTCTTGCCAACATCAGGTAACAGCCCCGGCAGCACGGCTCCGCAGACAAACTCCCACGTGAGCACAGCTGTTCCCTGCCCTTCTTGCTCCAGTCCTCATTTCCAGTCTAAAGCTATTCCTGTCCACTCGATTCCCAACAGTGCCTGTCTAAAAGCTTTCTCTCTCTCTTTCCCTGCCCCCCTGAAATATTTTGGAAAGGACAACTTGGTCCACTTGCAGCCAGATCTATGGCAGGCCAATCCCCCAGCCACTCCTGTGCCCCTGACCCTGCATCCCACGTCCCTTCCCTGTGCCACCCCACAGCCTTCTGGGCAGCCAGCCCTGCCCGTGCTGGTCTGGGCAGGGGCTTTACAACCCCCTGTGGGGCCAAATTCCCCTGCGTTCAGCCTGCCTCGAAGTGCCTCGCCCAACGCAGCATTGCCTCCTGGGAGCGTGTCCTGGCCAGGCTGCTGGGTGAGCCCTGTAGGACCAGAGGAGCCCCAGCTCCCTCATGCTGCTGCTGTCTCATGTCACAGCCCAGGCAGTGAATCCTCTCTGCTCCTCTAACCCACTTTCAAGTGTCCCCTTCGCTCAGGGCCACCTCTGCTCTTTCTCGCAGCCGCTGCTGGCATTGTGGAGAGTCCCTGCTGGGCCGGATCCCTTTCCATTACCTTGACTTCTCCTTCTGCTCCACGGCCTGCCTGCAAACCCACCGCCGGGCCCGGGCCAGCCACACATAAGGCTGGGGACTGCTGCCACCTGCCAAGGACCGATGGGGTGGAGACATGGCTGAGCACTGGCTGTGCAGCCAGGGAGAGCCTGTGGAGCAGCGCTGGTCGGAGGGACTGAGCTGGCCATGTCACTCTCCAGGGCAACTCTGGCAAGGCTCGGGGCGAAAATGTCACTCTGGGTGGTGACTCTGGGAATGCTACAACCGGGAGGTCCCTACGTACCAGTGTGAGGGGCCAGGACTGCTCCATGGCCCAGCTCCAGCTGGGGGGGTCTTGCTGCTGGCTTTCCTCATGGCTACTTCAGAGGCTGCTGCCTGTCATGGTAGGACAGATCCTGACATATCTGGACCCCGCAGCCCCAAGCTACCTGCAGCCATGCCTGCAGGCACCCTCTGGGCTGTGCTTTGCCCTCTCCTCTCCTGGATGCCATCGGTCTCTCAGCTGTACCATGTTAGCAACTACCTCCTCTGCCTGCATTGTCAATAAAGAGGTGCCTTGACCCCCTAGGCGTGGGGGGAGTCAGCATGAGCACTGGAACTATTTGGGATTAACATGCAAAACAAGCTCAATTCTGAGCCCCTTTCTCCTTAGCACAGACCCTGCCTGGCCCCAGAGGTGGGCAGGAGCTATGGATGTCCGTGCCAGGACGCGTGCCCCTTTCCTAGGGCCCTGCAGCCCCTCCCCTGACCCCTGTGCTTCACCAGCCCCCTGCCATCTCCGCAGCCCCAGCGAGAGGCGATGCCGGTGCCTGGCAGCCCTGCGTTTATTCTGTGGCCGCAGTGCTGCGGCTGAGGGTCTTGTTGAAAAGGGGTCGGTCGAGGAAGAGCAGGAAGGGGGCAGGGGGTGCCCCCTCCAGCTCCAGCACTGTGATGTTGTTGGGGCGGCCAACATGCAGCACCGAGCCGGGCACAAAGAGGGTCTGCTGGGGCCCACGGCGGGGCCAGTACCGGCCCAGGTTGAAACCATTTATCCACAGCTGGCCCTGGAAGATGGAGATGGGACTGAGCTGTGCCCCTCCACCCTCACCCCCTTTCCTGGCTACGCACCACCTTACCTTGCTCCAACCTGGGAACTGCACGAATGTGTCCCAGGTGATGCCAGGTGTCTCAAAGGTCCCAGTGTAGAAGGCTGGCCCTGCTCTGCCCCCGCTGCTTGATTTTAGCAGGGCAGCGTGGGGCCAGCCCTGCTGGATGGCAGTGTCTATGGCCAGGGGGTAGATCAGCCAGTTGCTGAGAGGGCTGGAGTCCAAGGAGAGGTTCCCCAGCAAGCCCTGAGATGGAGCAGGAAGGAAAATGAGGCAGCAGGGTCTGCCATGGGCAGGAGGATGCTTGGCTTCCCCAGGGCACACCCCCGCCGCAGCAGTGAAGGTGGGATGGGATCCCCTCTGAGGGGCTGCACTGCTCTGGCTGCTGTGGCAGCGAAAGTGGGAGAGAGGGGTGCCGATCTCACAGCCTTATTCTGGTCCCGGCAGGTTTGCCAGGGGATGGTGTGAGATTAACCAGGGAGCAGGTCTGGGGGTGGCCCCACCATGGCTGGGGTCTGTTGCGGGTGGCAGGAGAGGGGGTGTTTGGCCACGTGGGTGGCCAGGCCATCCCCTCCGGAGCACCAGGGCTCTCTCCCCTCACCTTGAAGTCACTGACGTTGGCCCCGAAGCTAATCCTGCCCATGTTCTCTAGCAGCACGTCCAGGGTGTCCCCTGCCCTGCCCGTCACACGCAGTGTTGTCTGCCAATCCCGCTCCAGCGTCCCCCGGTACTCCTGCAGCCACAGGGTCAGCACTGCCACCCTGTGCCCAGACCCCACCACCCCGAACGCTGCTGGCAGCCTGCCAGCGTAGCATCTCGTTGCCTTGCCGCCCCCCGAGCCGGCCCAGGGCTGCCCTCCGCCCCCAAAGGGGGGGAAATTCGGGCCAGAGGGCTACCTCACAAGGGCTCAGTGTGGCTCTCAGCACCCTGGCTGTCCCCGAGACCCTGGCATGGCACAAGCCCCGCTGCCGGCAGGTCCCACAGCCCTCCCGAGCACTGGGCCAGGGACAGTGTGCTCCCGCAGCCTCACCTGCTGCAGCATCACGTAGCCGCGGTCGCAGACGCTGTGAGGAGGAGCACCCAGCGTGGCTGGGTCCAGGACGTCCCGGGGCAGCTGTGTGCGGTACACCACAAAGCCATGGGCCTGCAGGACACAGCGGAGCGGCACAGAAAGGGAAACGGGGCTGGAGACGAGCTCTGCTCCTCCACCCCGAAGCCAGGGCAGGGCAGACAAGTCTAGGAGCATCTCCCCCAGTGTTCCCCACTGCACCCAGCCCCTCACCTGCTTTATGGCCTCAAAGGTGAGGGGGAACTGGCTCTGGATGGGCCCGGAGGGGCACAGCACATCCAAGACATCCAGGAGGTTGGCATACTGCAAAGAGAGGGACAGGCGCGGGGCAGCTGGGCCGTGCCAGGCAGGGGCAGCACAGGCCTCAGGGCAGGCACTCACCTTCCGCAGGGCCACCGAGCCGTAGGCGTACTTGGGGGTGGCGGGTGGCATTGGACCGACGGGCAGGGGCTGAAACTGAACAGCAAACTATCAGCTGTCCCCTGGGGCAAGCAGGGAGACGTCCCCTGCCCTGCCAAATCCCTCTGTGTCCCCCTCTTCCCTGGCACAGGCAGCGGTGCCCAGTGCTGTCCCCCTACTCCTGCCAGGCTCAGCACCTTGCTGATGACCGTGCGGATGGCAAACAGCTTCTCAGTGGGGTCTCCCGCCTCCGAGAGGGGGGCATCATAGTCATAGCTGGTGGTCACTGGTTTGTACTGGTCCTTGAAGTCAGCACCTGGCCGGGGAAGCGATGGGAGCTGGAGGAAGGGGCTCTGGCAGAGCCCAGGGCATGGAACCCAGCCCCAGGCTGGCTGCAATGCAATGGGGGGGGCATGACCCAGAACTGGGAGCCCCTGTCTGGGGACAAAAGGAGTCCCCGGGGGGGACAAGCTTGGGTTCAGGGACCCTTGGGTATGTGTCAGCCTGCCCTGTGGGACAGAACAGGAGCCTGAAGCAGGCTCCTCGGGGATGGCCAAAGAAAGCCCCCCAGCCCCACGGTGTGCCCCTGCTCCCCAGGGCAGGGCCCTACTCACCACTCCAGTAGGCGAAGTTCGTCCCCCCGTGGAACATGTACCTACGGGACACCCCAGCGAGCCCCATTAGCACCCCAACAGACCCGACGGGGGCTCACCAGGCGTTGCCCCCTCTCTGCTGCACCCATAGTCCCAGCCCTGCCTGCCTCCTCCTGCCTGAGCCCTGTGGGACAAAGGCGAGCAGCGATGCCCACTCCAATGCTGGCAGATGGAAGGGCATCACCCCCCCAGGCTGTGCCCCCCCGCCAGCTGACTACTTGCATGTTGACGTTGGCTCCCAGCTGCAGCATGTCCTCCAGCCCCCGTGCCACCCGCACCGAGCTGGTGCTCGCGTGCGCCTCCCCCCAGTAGTCCAGC
>NW_008794888.1:4069105-4072409 GCF_000699145.1 Aptenodytes forsteri | reverse complement strand
CCCCCCCCCCCCAGCCCCTCTGCCTCCCCAAAGCTATCGCGGGCCATTCCCCCCAACGGCGCCCATGCCAAGCTCACCAGGGGCCCCTTTGGCTCAACCCGGCGCTGGGCACCAAACGCCTCCGTCACGTTGGAGCCTGCGGAGGTGGTGGGAGGGAAGTTGGAGCAGGACGGAGCTGGGACCCCCATCCCCTCTCCTCCTCCTCCTCCCTCATAGGGGTACCTGGTCCAAAGTCGACGGTGGCGTAGAGCCCCTGCAGCGTGCCACAGCGCAGCTCCTCCGCCCGCGTGCCATCGGTGGTGAAGAGCAGCACCTCACTCCCCAGCAGCGCCCGGAAGGAGCCCAGCAGGTGCCGCAGGTACTCATAGTCACAGGCATAGTAGCTCCCGTATTCGTTCTCCACCTGCGAGCAGGGCAGGGGCCGGCACCCAGCGTGTGCATGGCAGGGCTGCAGCCAGGTCTCGCCACGCACTGGGATGAGCACCCAGTTCCCCACTTCCCTCCTGACATCATTAGATGTCATGACAGCCCCCAGGTGCGTCCCAAGACTGACCTTCCAGCCCCAGTATGACCCCCAGCTGTGCCAGTGTCCCTCAAACCACAACTGGGGAGATGGCAGGTACCCCAGAGTCCCAGCCCTTGGATTTAAACCCAGGTCCACAAGTCGGGAGGGATTTATCTAAGAGCTGTGCCAGATGAGGGCATGGTGTAGGGGGTACAGGTGGCTTTTTGGGGCACATCCAAAGATGACCCAGAGCAGGGCAGGGGGCCGGGTCCCACAGCACCCTACCTGCACACTGATGATGTTCCCTCCATGCTGGTACAGGCGTGGCTTGATCTTGGGTAGCAGGACATGGAGCCAGGAGTCCACGGCTGCCAGGTAGCCTGGGGAGAGAGAGGGCAGCTCAGCCTGGCTGCAGCGTCCACCCCAGCCCACCCACAGCCAGCCCTGCCAGGAGGAGGATGGAGCAGACGGGGCAGAACCGAGCATGATGGGGAAGTGGAGGTAGAGGATGAACTACGGCTCTCCCAAAAGATGGAGAAGAGGATGTGGGAGACCACGCAGCAGGGCTGGCAGGCGCGTGGCGAGAGACCGGCGTGCCAGGACTGGCACCAGGCTGTAAGGACACGGTGGCCAGAGCCCCATGCCGAGGCTCACCAGGGTCGGAGGAGCGCAGGACGATGTCTGGTTTCCACAGCAGCCAGGCGGGCAGGCCACCCTGGAGAAACACCCACAGCTGAGAGGGAGGCAGAGAAACCGCTCAGCAGCCCGGGCCGGCACACAGCCGAAACCAGGCCAGGGCAATGCTAGTGCTCGGCACCAGAGTGGCATGTGCCCCACGGAGTGGCAGCCTGGGCATGGCTGTCATGGCACTGGGGCTGGCGTGCCAGCCAGAAGGGCCAACCCTGCTGTGCCCTTCCCGGGCCACCCATGACCCCTCCGTCCTAGGTCTGGGGGCTGGGGCTCACCATCTCCCACTCCGCACAGATGTAAGGCCCCGGCCGCAGGATCACCAGAAGCCCCAGCTCAGCTGTCAGGTCCAGGAAGGCTTCCACATCCCTGTCCCCAGCAAAGTCATAAACCCCCGGCAGCGGCTCGTGGTAGTTCCAGGGGACGTAGCTGGGATGAGAGGGGAGATCAGCACGCGGGGGCTAAGGGTACCCCAGCACGATGGGGAACCGTCCCACAGGCTGGTCCCTCTGCTCCTGGGAACTGGCCTCCAGCCTGGGCTGAGGATAGCAATTGCGGCTGGACTGGGACTATCCCAGGCTCATGCTTGTGTCTGTCAGGGGCGTCCTGGGGGTCACAGTCAGCCCAGTGCAAGGGCTGGTCCCCGATCCCTGTGATCAGACAACACCCTTGCCTCTGTCCCTACTCCGGGGACCCCAGAGACCCCGAGGGGCCGCGGTGGCTGTGTGCTGTGCGCCATCAGGGCTGCCCCCGTCACTTACACCTGCACAGTGCTGAGCCCACTCATGTACATCTTGAGGAGCCGGTCCCTCCAGGCAGGGCGTGGGACACGGGCGTAGTGGATGCTGCCCGAGATGTAGCGGAAAGGGGCACCATCCTTGCGGAAGCAGTCCTCCTCATAATCCAGCTGGAAGGAGCGTGCCGGGGGGGAGGCCTGCGGGAGAGGGGCAGTGCTGGGGTCCTGCAGACCCTCCCCAAGCCCAGCCGCCCCCTCCCACACTCCGTGGGACAGGGACTGACAGGGGCTGGTTCCTGGGGGGCACCCTCCCCATCCTCAGTGCAGGGACAAGGCAGGTACCATGCTGTCCTGGGAGAGCAGGAGGGACAAGCAGGGCAGCCATTTGCACCGCCTGATGGCCCCCCCTCGCTAATCAAACACCCTGCAGCTAAGCTGGTGGCATTTTGGGGGACGGGTGCTGCTGGGGATGGGTGCTGGGAGGGCAGGCAGGGAGCTGGAAGCACAGGCGGGACATTGGGGCGGGACACGGGCTGCAGCAGAAGGGAGCCATAGCAGGAAGAGCAGGGACGTGGGGGAGGAAAGCAAGGCGGATCCCAGAGCCGTCCCACTGGATCCTTTGCACCTCAGCCCTGCGCGCTTCTCCCGAACTTTCCACCCGTGTTTGCTAACCTGTGTGTGCGGGAGGCCTGCCGCCAGCAGCAGGGTGAGGGCCAGCAGCCCCATCCTCGCTGGGTGCTTGGCAGGCCCGGGACGGGGGACGAAGGGGGACGTGGACACCACCATCACATGATCCTTCTCAGCCTGCGCCGGGTGCTTCCTCCAGGTCCTAAGTGCAGGCAGCTGGAACAGCAGCACAGCTTGGGGGGGGAGCATGGGATAGGGGGTGGGCGGCTCTAGCCCCCCGCGCCTGGGCCAGCCGCACATAATCCCCCTCAAAGCCACCACCGCCCGAGGCAGCTCCAGCTGGCAGACACATCCCCGGTGTCCCCCGGGGTGGTGGGTGACACACGTGGAGGGACAAGGAGCCTCCTAAATGTATCACCACCAGACAAAACGCTTTTGAGGGAGCTCAGCCCACTTGTTTCATCAGAGGGGTCATGATGGAAACCTCGGCTATAGCTCTTGGAGGGGGGATGCTGCTGCTGTCTGAAGGAAAGGAAAACGTTCCTGGACCGAGGGCTGGAGCCTGGTGACAGAGCTGGTGACAGAGCTGGTGACAGGGGTGTTGGGGAGGTGCTGCAGGGCACCTGCAGCCGAGGGGGTGATGCCCTCGGGGACGAGCCCTGCTGGGGTGGCCTCGCCATCACCTGCCCGCCGGGGCGAGGGGCTTGGCTCACCGGGGCCAGCTCCGGGGAGCGGCGGGGCTGCGGGCT
>NW_008794888.1:4064322-4068629 GCF_000699145.1 Aptenodytes forsteri | reverse complement strand
GATGCTCGGGCATGGGGGGTGCTTATGCATGGGAGGGATGCTCGGGCATGGGGGGTGCTTGTGCATGGGGGGGATGCTCGGGCATGGGGGTTGCTTGTGCATACCGGGGATGCTTAGGCATGGAAGTGATGCTCAGGCACGGGGGGATGCTCAGGCGATGGGGGGGTATGCTTGGGTCTGTGTGGGGTGCTCGGGCATGGTGCGGAGATGCTTGAGCACAGGGGGTGTTTGGGCCTGGTGGGGGGAGATGCTTGAGCATTGGGGGTGCTTTTGCATGGAGGCAGATTCTTATGCTGGGTGGCAGGGGTCAGTCATGCCCAGCAGTGTGTGCTTGGATCCATGGGAGTGAGGGTGATTGGGCCAGTGGGGTTGTTCATGCAGAGGGGGGACACTTTGGGTGCCTGGCAGGTGCCCCAAAGTGGGGGGGAACGTGCATGCCTGGGGGGTTCCCATGGAGAGGGATGCAGGCACCTGCTGCCTTCTGCCCCACACAGTTGAGGCTGGGCACAAGGCCCCGATGTGGGTGCTGCATGGGACACCCAGCCCATGCCACGCTCGGCTCCTCGCAGGGGCTTCAGCTATGTGGACCTGGTGGAGGGTCTGCGGGACGGACGCTTCTATGCCCTGAAGCGCATCCTCTGCCATGACAAGGAGGACCGCCAGGCTGCCCTGCACGAGGTAGAGATGCACGGCCTCTTCGACCACCCCAACATCCTGCGTCTGGAGGCCCACTGCATGGTGGAGAAGGGCACCAAGCATGAAGCCTGGCTTCTCCTGCCCTACGTGAAGGTGAGGGGGGCTCCCCTGGCCACCCCCACCCCATTGCTGCCGGGAGCAGCAGTGGTGACCGGCTGCTTGCGTTTGCCAGGGGGGGACCCTCTGGAGCAAGGTGGAAGCACTGCAGGAGAAAGGGACCTTCATGTCAGAGCAGCGGATCCTTCTCATCCTCCACGGCATCTGCTGCGGGCTGCAAGCCATCCACAGCAAGGGCTATGCGCACAGGTGGGGAGCCGGCAGCCCCGGCTGGGGGGGTTGGCAGGCGCCCCAGTGGGCATTCAGTGACGTCCATCCCCACAGGGACCTCAAGCCCACAAACGTGCTGCTGGATGAGGATGACCGGCCTGTGCTGATGGACCTGGGCTCCATGAACCAAGCTCACATTGAAGTCAACAGCTCTCGGGAGGCCATGGCCGTGCAGGTGGGTGCCCTGGGACATCACCCCACCAGCCCATTCCTGCCCTGAGCCCTTCATCCCTACCCTCACCCTCCTCTCTGCAGGACTGGGCTGCCCAGCGCTGCACCATCTCCTACCGTGCCCCTGAGCTCTTCACGGTGCCGAGCCAGTGCGTCATAGACGAGCGCACAGATATCTGGGTAAGGATCCAGCCCCCCAGCCCCCAGCCCTCCACCGTGGGGCTGCCCTGACCCCACCATGCTCCAGTCCCTAGGCTGTGTGCTGTACTGCATGATGTTTGGGGAGGGCCCCTACGACGCCATCTTCCAGAAGGGCGACAGCGTGGCTCTGGCAGTGCAGAACCCCATCGCCATGCCCCCCACGACCAGGTGAGGAGCTGGGGAGGGCGACCCTGCTCCCAGGCAGCCCCCTGTGCTGTGTACCATGCAGGCCCCCCCTCGCTGTCTTTCCTCCAGGTACTCGGCTGCCTTGCAGCACCTGCTCTCCTCCATGATGACGCTGAACCCCCAGGAGCGGCCCAGCATAAATGACGTCCTCCACCAGCTGGAGGGGCTGCAGCCAGCGCCGGTGGGCCAGGACACCACGCAGATCTGAGCCCGTCCCACCCCGTGGTGGCGATGTGCCCTGACGATGAGCCAGGGGAAAAGCAGCTGCCTTCGTCCCTGCTCCCCCGTGGAGCCGTTGCAGAGGCGATTGCCGCACTCGGGGAGAGATGCTGCTCTGTGCCAGAGGTGTGTTGGGTTTGGAGTGATCTGTGCCCTGGATGCTGCTGCCTGGGACTTGGTCTGTGCCCCAGAACTGTGGACATGTGACCTGCTGCTAAACACGGGGCCCTCGCCGGCTGCTGCCTCCCCTGGGGGTTGCAGAGGAGGATGCTGTGGGATCCCCCAGGTGACGGCAACCGTGGCCCTGCAGCTCTGCACCCCAGGAGGGTCACTCCTGCCCGGGGCAGAGCTGCAGTCTGGGTCCCAGTGTGGTGCTGGAGCAAGGTGGGGAGGACCCGGCACTCGGTCCGCCACTGCTCTCAGCGCCAACGTTGCCTTGTGTTCGGAGTAAAAGATGTTCTTGCGGAGGTGTGGATGTGTCCCTGTCTGCGGGGAGGGGATCCCAGCAGGGACAGGAGGACAGCAGGGCACGCTGTCTGGGTTGAGCCACCAAGCGTTGCCAGAGGGGAAGGGCAGCGGAGGACAGCCCCGGTGGGGCAGCGCGGAGCATTAGCAATAAGCAGGGAAAGTTAATCCCTGGCCCCAGCGTGCTCCTAATGGGAGTTAACACAACTCTGCAGCTGGAGCCAGGCGCCGCTGTTCGCTGTTCGGAGCCTCCGGGGCTGGGCACTGCGGGAAGGGGGCTCAGCACAGCGCAGGCAGGCGGTGGCAGGGGGGAAGGGACAGCAGCCCTGCTCCGGTGGGGGCGAGCAGAGCCTGGGGATGGCACAACCACCCTTGGCTGGAGAGGCTCACTGGGACACACAGAAGTTGAGCTGCCCGCAGAGGGGGGGGTAAAAAAAGAGATGCAGACAAACGGTTTCACAGGGAGGGTTCCCCTCCTTTAATCCTCTCACCACA
Organism: Aptenodytes forsteri; assembly: GCF_000699145.1. Classification (NCBI taxonomy): domain Eukaryota; kingdom Metazoa; phylum Chordata; class Aves; order Sphenisciformes; family Spheniscidae; genus Aptenodytes; species Aptenodytes forsteri. Next base: position 4,065,869 of record NW_008794888.1, on the reverse strand, counting down.
ACACAGCAGAAAAGCAGCTGCGGGGGTTCATGCCGTGCTGGAGGCCCTTGCGGGGTGCACCCACTGTACCGCAGAGCCAGGCATGCCCCTTGTCCTGCACCGTGGCCACAAGGACAGGGGTGCCAGGCTGCTCCCACTGCTTCAACCACTCTCCTTCCAGAGAAGCCCACCTACTCTCTGGCTGCATGTGGGAAGAGTCCCAGCAGCTGCGGATTTTTTCCTGCCCAGGCTAAATCTGCTCCCCTGGGCTCCAGGATACAACGCGGGGCCATATACCACACGAGGAAGCAGTACCCACCCCTGGCTGGAGCAGCGAGCGGGGTGGGATGTGTGCCACGGCCCCAAGGGCTCTTACCTGCGTGGGGAGCAAGCCGGAGTTGGAGCAGAGCGCTGGGAGGAAGCATAGCAGCACCAGCAGCAGAGCTGAAGCACTCACCACACACCTGACCTGGCAAGAAACCGATACGGCTGGGGGGTTAGTGGGAGACACGGAGGCTCTGAAACGGTTTATTGCAAAGGATTTCTGCAGGTAACATGGGGAAGGAGCACGGTCCTTTTTGGCAGGGGCTTCTCTACTCCTCGCCCTCCTCTTCGTCCTCATAGGAGTCCAGGCCCACCTCCTCGTAATCCTTCTCCAGAGCGGCCATGTCTTCCCGCGCCTCAGAGAACTCCCCTTCCTCCATGCCCTCGCCCACATACCAGTGCACGAAGGCTCGCTTGGCGTACATCAGGTCGAACTTGTGGTCCAGGCGAGCCCAGGCCTCGGCGATGGCCGTCGTGTTGCTCAGCATGCAGACGGCGCGCTGCACCTTGGCCAGGTCCCCCCCCGGCACCACCGTGGGCGGCTGGTAGTTGATGCCCACCTTGAAGCCCGTGGGGCACCAGTCCACAAACTGGATGCTGCGCTTAGTCTTGATGGTGGCGATGGCGGCGTTGACGTCCTTGGGCACCACGTCCCCACGGTACAGCAGGCAGCAGGCCATGTACTTGCCGTGGCGAGGGTCGCACTTCACCATCTGGTTGGCTGGCTCAAAGCAGGAGTTGGTGATCTCGGCCACCGAAAGCTGCTCATGATAAGCTCTCTCGGCTGAAACCACGGGGGCGTAGGTGGCCAGGGGGAAGTGGATGCGCGGGTAGGGCACCAGGTTGGTCTGGAACTCGGTCAGGTCGACATTCAGGGCCCCGTCAAACCGCAGTGATGCTGTGATGGATGAGACGATCTGGCTGATGAGTCTGTTCAAGTTGGTGTAGGTCGGGCGCTCGATGTCCAGGTTCCTGCGGCAGATGTCGTAGATGGCCTCGTTGTCCACCATAAAGGCACAGTCTGAGTGCTCCAGGGTGGTGTGGGTGGTGAGGATGGAGTTGTAGGGCTCCACCACGGCCGTGGAGACCTGCGGGGCCGGGTAGATGGAGAACTCCAGCTTGGACTTCTTGCCATAGTCAACGGAGAGTCGCTCCATCAAGAGGGAAGTGAATCCGGAGCCAGTGCCACCTCCAAAGCTGTGAAACACGAGGAATCCCTGGAGTCCTGTGCACTGGTCAGCCTG
>NW_008794888.1:4062724-4064017 GCF_000699145.1 Aptenodytes forsteri | reverse complement strand
AAACCGCAAACCGCAGTGATGCTGTGAGACGATCTGGCTGATGAGTCTGTTCAAGGTGGTGTAGGTCGGGCGCTCGGCGCTCGATGTCCAGGTTCCTGCTGCGGATGACGTAGATGTGTCCACCGTTCCCTGGAGTCCTGTGCACTGGTCAGCCTGTGGAGAGAGACGCATGAGATTTCTCTGAGATAGATTTCCTTGTGACCATCTGACTGTTCAGAAGTCCTTCAGGACCTGGTCCATCCCTGCCATGGGCAGCTGCAGAGCCCTCCCAGGGTGCAGCAGGGCTTGCAGTGCGCTCTGACGCCCAGCAGGATGCTGGAGCCCAGCCCAGGGGGACATGTCCCCCCTCTGTGGTCACCTACCAGCTTCCGGATCCTGTCCAGCACTTGGTCGATGATCTCTTTGCCGATGGTGTAGTGCCCGCGGGCGTAGTTGTTTGCAGCATCCTCCTTGCCGGTGATCAGCTGCTCGGGGTGGAAGAGCTGGCGGTAGATTCCAGCCCGAACCTCGTCTAGGAGAGAGCAGGGGAGGGTTGAGCCTGGCGCAGGCTGTTGGTTTGAGCGGGCCGCCAAGCAGCCAAGTGGGTGCGAGCACCCATCCCGCGCTCTCCTCCCAGCTCCGCCTGCCGGGGACATGGCCAAGGACCCACACGTCAGCAGGGCCACCACCAGCATCAGGTTTCTCTGGCAGGAGGTGGCTGCCACCTCCCTGCGCAGGAGAAGCTCAGCTTCAGAGCTGCCTGTCCACAGCGTGCAGCGGCACAGCAGGAGCTGCCGTGCCGGCTGGGCTGGTTTCTCTCAGTGCACATGTGGTAGCAGAGACTAGCAGCACCGCTGCTAGGACATTTCAGGAACAAAAGCTGGTGCTCAGGTTTGTGGCTCCTCCTGGGGAAAGGAGGGCCCTCAGGTTGAACCCGGTGCAGGATACTGCCAGCAAACCACGAGCACCAGCCGCTTGCTGCCCACCCAGGGGGGCACCCCAGGCTGTGCAAACTCCAGCACTCACCGATCACAGTGGGCTCCAGGTCCACAAAGATGGCCCGCGGGACATGCTTCCCAGCCCCAGTCTCGCAGAAGAAGGTGGTGAAGGAGTCGTCCCCTCCACCAATGGTTTTGTCACTGGGCATCTGCCCGTCGGGCTGGATGCCGTGCTCCAGGCAGCACAGCTCCCAGCAGGTGTTGCCCATCTGGACGCCGGCCTGGCCGACGTGGACGGAGATGCACTCACGCTGCGGAGGGGGAGGCAGGGTCAGATCCCAGCCGGGACCGCAAGCGCAGTCGCTGCAGGTGGGGA
>NW_008794888.1:4060537-4062529 GCF_000699145.1 Aptenodytes forsteri | reverse complement strand
TGCGCTGGAGAACTGCAGCTTCAGAGCTGCCTGTCCACAGCGTGCAGCGGCACAGCAGGAGCTGCCGTGCCGGCTGGGCTGGTTTCTCTCAGTGCACATGTGGTAGCAGAGACTAGCAGCACCGCTGCTAGGACATTTCAGGAACAAAAGCTGGTGCTCAGGTTTGTGGCTCCTCCTGGGGAAAGGAGGGCCCTCAGGTTGAACCCGGTGCAGGATACTGCCAGCAAACCACGAGCACCAGCCGCTTGCTGCCCACCCAGGGGGGCACCCCAGGCTGTGCAAACTCCAGCACTCACCGATCACAGTGGGCTCCAGGTCCACGAAGATGGCCCGTGGAACATGCTTCCCAGCCCCGGTCTCGCAGAAGAAGGTGGTGAAGGAGTCGTCCCCTCCACCAATGGTTTTGTCACTGGGCATCTGCCCGTCGGGCTGGATGCCGTGCTCCAGGCAGTACAGCTCCCAGCAGGTGTTGCCCATCTGGACGCCGGCCTGGCCGACGTGGACGGAGATGCACTCGCGCTGGGGAGGGGGAGGCAGGGTCAGATCCTGGCACAGCTCTGTTCTGCCCGCTCCAGGGAGGGTTCTGCCTGGTGCCAGTGCCACACAGCCACCCGCACAGGACCTGCTCCGGCCAGTGGCCCCAGGGAGCACATTTTCCTTTGGGTGACCTCCTGTGTGCCCCTGAGGGGCCCCACATGGCTGTCATTGCCCTCGGCCACGCACAGGCACTGTGCCAGGTTGGGAGCCAGCTCTGGCGTCCCTCCCGCCCAGCCCTTGCTGAAGGCCACCAGCGCCACGGACTCTGGCCGGGGCTGTCCTCCAGCAGTGCGGGGAGCAGAGCCTGGCCAAGCTCCCCTGCCCCAGCCGTCGTACCAGGCTCCCCAGCAGCCTCAGCCCCTTCCCCATGCCACAGCAGCCCAACAAGGTGCTGAGCTGATGTGGGTACATACTTAACCCATGAGGAGCAGCCAGCACAGGGGAACCCCCCTGCTTGCTGCTCTAGAGCCAGGTAAGCAATCAGCCTCCTGGGGCAAGAGGCCTTGGGGATGCAGGGGCAGTGGGTGGCAGCCAGGGGAGGGCTGGCGGTGAAGCCCAGCAGGCTCCGAGGCAGCACAAAGACTCCCTGGGCTACGCAGTCCCAACCCTGTGCTGCAAAACCCGTGTGGGCAGAAGTGCTGGGGAGCGGGCTTTGAGCTGGAGATGTGCCTCCTGCGCTCCCATCCTGCAGGTGCAGGCCTGCTCCACTAACCCCCACATCCCTCCTCCACTAGCCCCAGCATCCTTGGTCCCCTATCCCTGGCATCCCTCCTCTGCTACCACTAGCATCACCGCTCTGCTACTCCCGACACCCTTGGTCCCCTGTCCCTGGCATCCCTTCTCTACTACCCCTAGCATCCCCACTCTGCTAGCCCCGGCATCCCTGCTCCCCCGGGCAGGACACAACTCAGCCTGGGGGTGCCCAGGGCTCTTCACTCTGCATTCCCCAACTGTGCAGTGCTCTGACCTTGCTGGTAGCGCAGCCCTCCTCTTGTGCTGGGACCCCTAGTGCCTTATGCAACTGCTGGTAGCCTCCAGCCAGAGCCTGTGCACAGAGGCTTTGTCTGTGGTGCCAGTAGAGCAGACCAAGGACTGTTCTCTGGTTCTCAGTAATGACAAGCCACTTGCACCTAGTTAGGAAAACAGCTGTCTTATTGAAAGCTTATTTGTTCTTGGCTTGTACTAATGTGACCGTGTTTCCCTTCACCTTTCTAACAAGATTCAAGTTTGAGCCTACATTTAAGCAACTCTTTCTTGCTTAGTGTGACTGAGTTCTCAATTACCACAGATCAATACGGCCCAATTATGACAAATCCCTTGTCATAATAAATAAATAAATAATAAATAAAAGGAATAAAGAATAAATGGAGGAAAAAGTCCTTCGAAAACGTGAACCTGAACTCAAACTTTAAGACAAATGAGGGGAGGGGCCTTCTGCCGCCACGTCATTTGGGT
>NW_008794888.1:4054462-4060083 GCF_000699145.1 Aptenodytes forsteri | reverse complement strand
CGGGTCCCTCTCGGCTGCAGGGGGACCCCGAGGTGCAGGGGGCCGGGGCTGCTCTCCCTCTTCTGCCGGGTGAGAAGCCGGGGGCATCCAGCCAGGCTGCGGGCAGCAGGTCTGGGCTCCAGCCCTCAGGGGTTACAGGCGGTGCTCAGCCACCAGGACGGGGGGCCGGGGCAGGTACAGCAGCCCCTACCCTGCTCTGTCACCAGCTCCCCCGCACTGCAGGCTCTCTAGGATCTAGGGACACCCCGAGGCCACCTGGGCCTCTAGAGCGGGAGAAAGGAGGAAAAACGCGTTAGAGAAACAGGCCAGGCTTTGGAGACCAGGGTGCCTCCAAACCTCCCTTTGCCACCAGCAGTTCGGAAACCTCTGGCCAAGGGCTGCCCTTGCCTCCCGGTGGGGACAGGCAGGCAGTGCCGTACGTCTACGAGACTGCAGATCAGCACGACAAATCTGGGCCGGGGGGCTGGCCCAGCTGCAAAAAAAAAGTCATTGCAGCCCGTTTGCTGTTAATGACTTGTGACTACAGACAGAGAGGCCCCTCCGTTTGAACCCTGGCTAGCACAGCCTTCCCCGCCAGAGCCAGGGCTGGTCCTGCAGCTGAGGATGCGTGAACCACCAGCCTGGCTGCTGGCTGGAGGAAAAGCAGAGCCCAGCGCCCCAGCCTTGCATGCTGAGCGCAGCAGGGAGAGGGCTCTGTCCTCGCTGCCAGGGCATGGGCTCACACAGCTATCCCTGCCCGTGGGGATGGGGGCTCTGCTGCCCAGGAGCATGCCAGGAGACACTGATGTGTCCCTCTGCAGCAGGGTCCAGATCAGAGATGCAGGATAACCTTTAAGAGAAAAGGAACAGGACACAATTCCAACTCCTATGCGTTTTTTGGCAGCAGAGTCAGGTCTCTCTGAAGACATGGGGAGAAGGTGTCTCTGTAGTGGGATCAGAGCAGTGTCCGGCATGAGGGGCAGTGACTCCTGCCCTGGTGCAGCAGCAGGCACTGCTCAGTCTCAGCCCAGGGCTCTGGTCACGGGCATGGGGAACAGCGCCAGGAGCCATGCGCAGTGGGACAAGTGCCTGGCCGCGCTCCAGGAATCGGTGCAGCCCGGTGCTGGCTCATACTTTCCCCCCCCAGCTGACACGGGTGCATGCCGGGAGGAGGAGGGCAAGGGAGGACAGCCCCTGTGGGTCAATATAGCTGGAGCATTAGTGGTAAGCAGGAAAAATTAATCTCTGGACCCAGCATGCTGGATAATGGGTAACAGAAATCTCCCATTTGCAGCTGGAGCCAGGAGCTGATATTTGGATTCCTGACCACCAGGCAGGGCAGGGAGAGGGCTCAGCACAGGGCCAACGCAGAGGACAAGCTAGGGCAGGCAGAGTGGGGCCACGTACCCCAGGGGGATGACAGAGCACCGGCAGAGCCAGACGGGGAGTAGGCAGAGGTGCTCCCAGATGGGGAACCCCATGCCTGGGCTAGGTGCTTTTCCCATCGCATCACCAGGACTCCTCCGGATCACTTTGATGGACGTGCTTGGGCACTTCCCCAGAGCATGCCATGTGTCCTGGCCATAGTCCCCTGGTATGGGGCTCTTACCTGTGTGGGGAGCAAGCCGGAGTTGGAGCAGAGCGCTGGGAGGAAGCATAGCAGCACCAGCAGCAGAGCTGAAGCACTCACCACACACCTGACCTGGCAAGAAACCGATACGGCTGGGGGGTTAGTGGGAGACACGGAGGCTCTGAAACGGTTTATTGCAAAGGATTTCTGCAGGTAACATGGGGAAGGAGCACGGTCCTTTTTGGCAGGGGCTTCTCTACTCCTCGCCCTCCTCTTCGTCCTCATAGGAGTCCAGGCCCACCTCCTCGTAATCCTTCTCCAGAGCGGCCATGTCTTCCCGCGCCTCAGAGAACTCCCCTTCCTCCATGCCCTCGCCCACATACCAGTGCACGAAGGCTCGCTTGGCGTACATCAGGTCGAACTTGTGGTCCAGGCGAGCCCAGGCCTCGGCGATGGCCGTCGTGTTGCTCAGCATGCAGACAGCCCGCTGCACCTTGGCCAGGTCTCCCCCGGGCACCACCGTGGGCGGCTGGTAGTTGATGCCCACCTTGAAGCCCGTGGGGCACCAGTCCACAAACTGGATGCTGCGCTTAGTCTTGATGGTGGCGATGGCGGCGTTGACGTCCTTGGGCACCACGTCCCCACGGTACAGCAGGCAGCAGGCCATGTACTTGCCGTGGCGAGGGTCGCACTTCACCATCTGGTTGGCTGGCTCAAAGCAGGAGTTGGTGATCTCGGCCACCGAAAGCTGCTCATGATAGGCCTTCTCTGCGGAGATGACGGGGGCGTAGGTGGCCAGGGGGAAGTGGATGCGCGGGTAGGGCACCAGGTTGGTCTGGAACTCGGTCAGGTCGACATTCAGGGCCCCGTCAAACCGCAGTGATGCTGTGATGGATGAGACGATCTGGCTGATGAGTCTGTTCAAGTTGGTGTAGGTCGGGCGCTCGATGTCCAGGTTCCTGCGGCAGATGTCGTAGATGGCCTCGTTGCACCATAAAGAGGCACAGTCCGAGTGCTCCAATGTGCTGTGTGTGGTGAGGATGGAGTTGTAGGGCTCCACCACAGCAGTGGAGACCTGTGGTGCGGGGTAGATGGAGAACTCCAGCTTGGACTTCTTGCCATAGTCAACGGAGAGTCGCTCCATCAAGAGGGAAGTGAATCCGGAGCCAGTGCCACCTCCAAAACTACGAAACACGAGGAATCCCTGGAGTCCTGTGCACTGGTCAGCCTGCAGAGAGAGCCAAGTAAGATTCCTCCAAGCACTGACTTTGCTGGAGGGAAGTTTCAAACTTTTGCTTAGGCAGCCACAGATCTCTCCCAGGGCACAGCGGGGCTCACCCCATGCTCCCACCCCCAGCAGGATGCTGGAGCCCAGCCCAGGGGACAGGTCCCCCCTTTGTGGTCACCTACCAGCTTCCGGATCCTGTCCAGCACTTGGTCGATGATCTCTTTGCCGATGGTGTAGTGCCCACGGGCATAGTTGTTGGCAGCATCTTCCTTGCCAGTGATCATCTGTTCAGGGTGGAAGAGCTGGCGGTAGACTCCTCCCCGAACCTCATCTAGGAGAGGTTAGCACAATGTCAGAGATGTTCTAACTGGCCCTGTGGAAAGGTGGCAGGAGCCACCCTAGGGACTGTCCCGCAGTGGGTTGTTCCCAGAGATAGTGACCACCGTCACTCCCCAACTGAGGTGCACTCACCGATCACAGTGGGCTCCAGGTCCACGAAGATGGCCCGTGGAACATGCTTCCCAGCCCCGGTCTCGCAGAAGAAGGTGGTGAAGGAGTCGTCCCCTCCACCGATGGTTTTGTCACTGGGCATCTGCCCGTCGGGCTGGATGCCGTGCTCCAGGCAGTACAGCCCCCAGACGGGGGTGCCCATCTGGACGCCGGCCTGGCCGACGTGGACGGAGATGCACTCACGCTGGGGAGGGGGAGGCAGGGTCAGATCCCAGCCGGGACCGCAAACGCAGTCGCTGCAGGTGGCGAGGTGCACAGCCCAGGCAGGGCAGCCCAGGCCCTCAGCGGCTTGTGCAAGCCACACTGCCCGATAGCCTGGGTGCTTTGTGTTCATCCCAGTCTGCTGCCCTCTCCCAAATCTGGTGCTCTGCCTTCCACCACTGCACTGCCCACCTCAGGGGCCCAGGGAGATGGAGACCCATCTGCTGGAGCCAGGGACACCAGGCCAGCACGTCCCTGGGCTGCCCCCACCCACAGCCCTGGGAAGCACCCAGTGAGCATCTTCTCCATTGCCTGAACACCCGCTTGGATTAAGGGCTGGAGCCTCGCAGCAGCTGGCACGGCCCCTGTTGCTACTCCAACAACAGGGCTGCTGACTGAGATGACAGAGCATCACCTGGGCACTGGGAGCTGAGGAGGTGACGGCACTGAGGATGGGTGCCCAGCAAGGGGGGGGATTTGCAGCAGTGAACGGTTGCCATGCTCTGAGGCTCGGCTTCCCTAAATTAGCTCTGGAGGGGGAGGAAGTGTTAGCTGCACTTCTTAACTGAACCAAAGGGCTGAGGTGGGAGGGTCCCCTAGCTCAGGGCTTCAAGGGCAGCCTCAGGTCCCTCAGGGGAAGTGAGGCTGAGACAGGCTTTGCAGCCTCACTCCATTCAGGTAAGGCATCCCAGAGGCTGCAGCCCTTTCGTCAAGAACCAAAATATTCACTGCCTCAGCCCTGCTGTTGCCAAGGACTTGGATGCGTCATCAGGCACAACCGAGGCGGAGGAGCATCCAAACCAAACCGGATTTCCAGAGCCATGGGTGCCCCGCTGTGAGTCAGCTGGCAGGAAGCCGGTGGAGCCAGCCATTTTGCGCTCAGGAGCACGGCAGCAATTGCTGTCCGAGGAAGTTGCACAAGTCGCAGCAAGTACTGGCTCTGTGCATCTACGGTGCTTTCAGTGCTGCATGTCAGAGGCAGCAGTGACAGTGAGGGATGACAGAAAAATAAGCCCTTGATACCCATGGTGAGAGCCAGAAGTCCATCTCCCCACCTTTCCCAAAGCTGAGGTGCAAGGAGCAGCAAAGTGACACCCCCCTTATAACTCCCAGTAGGTCCATAAAGGTTTTGTAACACAAGGAGCCAACAGTAAGTCCTGAGGAAGCGCCAGGATCCTCAGCAGAAGTGCACAGCAAACACTGTCACAGCTGCAAGCACCTCTGGATGGCCACAAGAAAGGAGAGACAAAAAAGGACTCCTCCCTGGCCAAGGACTTTGTGAGTCAGAGCCGGGGGCAGAGGGTTATGCTGGTCACCGCACTTCATCCTGCCAACACGCAGCAGCCAGGACTGGCTTTGTGGGACCCAGCGCTGACAGGAGGCTGGGCAAAGCCCAGCAGTGCCGGGGACACAGCAGTGCTGGTCACCAGCCAGCAGACTCTGCCTTCTTCGTGGCAAGGTCTGGCTCAGGAAGGGCAGGGAGCACGGCTCCGTGGGGCAGCAGGCAGGGTGCCCAGGCACTCTGGGGCTGGGATGCTCTCCAGGGCAGCCGGAGAGCTCAGGCGCCAGAGCTCGCAGCAGGACCAGCCCAGAGGCTCACCCACAGTGATGCCCACCCGTGGGTTGACCCCTGGCACCCGAGGCGCAGGGCAGTGGGTGAAGCCACAGCTTGCTCCCGGGACTCAGCTGTGGGTCTGCAGCGCAGGGGGCTGGCAGACTGGGCGCACTCCCCCCCAGCCGGAGATGTTACCACAGGAGATGGGCAGGAACCGTGGGTATTAAAAGGGAGGAGAAGTGAGAGGGTCAGCCCAAACGCCAGTCTCCGCACACGGCAGGGTTTGGCTGGTGGCCTCCTTGTCTCGGACACGTCAGACGGGTGCAAGGGGATGCTCAAAGGAGGGAGGCTGCTGAGTGCCTGGGAGGGAGCAGCTCAGAAAAGGCTGAAGCCAGGCAGAGGCAGGGCAAGGACAGCGGGTACTCCCGTCGGCAGCTGCCCACACCTCTGGGCTCCCAGGGGAGCCCCCCCGCGAAGCTATGGGGGTCGCAGCCTGCTCCGGGGAGCGCCCCGCGGGAGCGGAGGGAGGGGGCAGCCCGGGGCCGGCACTCACCATGATGCCGCCGCTGCACGAACTG
>NW_008794888.1:4044630-4054358 GCF_000699145.1 Aptenodytes forsteri | reverse complement strand
GGGCGGAGCGCCCCGACCGAGACGGTTTCGTGCGAGTGCATAAATTTGCGTGCGTTGCGCATATTTGCATACATTTGCATAGATGCGGCTGTGCTGCCCCGGCAGCCGGCTGGGTGCACTGGCGGAGCCGCCGAGGAGCAGCATCCCCCGGGCCCCCCCGCTCCCTGCCTCTCAGGGGCCACGGGAGACCCGGGGGTCCTCTCGAGGGAAGGGCAGGGGGGCATAAAGGTTGGTCTTGCTATGGTTGCCCGTCTGGGCAGAGGGGCTTCCGCTGAGGGGCAGAGATGGCGCCTTCTTGCTGGGTGTCCTGCCGGTGCGAGGCACCATCCAGGCATTAACCGGGACAGACTTAGGGAGCTGAGGAAGGGACGTCAGCAGAGAGCCTGGCTCAGGCCTCCCCTCCTGGTGGGTGGACGCGCTGATGTGATCCCCGGGCGAGCATGGAGCTGGGCCTCTGCCAGCCATCCAAGGCCCCTGAGGAACACCCGGGAGAATTTCTGGAGAAAACACGGGCAGAGGAAACACTTCAGAGACAAGCACAAGCTTTCCCGGCCTCTTTGGAGATCAGTGAGGAAGCAGGAAAACTCTGTCCTGTCCTTTGCCGCAAGCCCCTCAAGGACAGTTGTGCCCCAAGGCTGTGCCTGAAAGCCCTGCCTGCCGATGGGCTCCTCCTTCTCCAGCCTGGCTCTGCTTTACCTCCATGGTTTTGATCCAACTTCACAAAGCTTTATGAAATGCCTGGTGAGGGGATGGGGAGAGCTTGGAGCACCTCAAAGGGGGTTTATTGGAGTCTCTCTGCGGTGACTCCACTGATGTCTGGCTTTGCTACAATGAATAATGTGTCCATCCTTTCCACCCCCCTCCAAAACACTCGCAGCATCCATCGCCATGCAGAACCAGCCCTGCCTCTGCCAAAACCCTCTGACTTAATGAGTTTTCACTGAAAGGTGCTGTCATCTCTCAGCTTGCTCCGAAAGTTGAAAGCTGGACCTAAATTATCCACCCACAATGGCCTTTCTTTGTGCCTGAGTCACCTGGAAAGTGTCACCTTCACTGATGAAGATGTGTAAAGTGACTGAAAGCAGCAGTACTGCTGTGAAGCCTGTGCCGGTGTCTAAGCAACACTTTTTGAGACTTGCAGAAATGGCTGAGCCAAGCAATCAGAGTGGGTTTAATCAAACTGGTGAGAAAATGTTTTTTTCCACAGAGATGCCCCAGGTTGTGAGTGCTGCTGAATCTGGACAGGATGCTGTGGCGACTAGATAACTCTGGAAATGCCTAAACTCCTCCCCATGGTATAAATGTCCGTTGAGTGACCTCAGAGATCACTAGATAACACAGACCATGCTGATGCAGACAGTCCATCAGAGTGAGAGAGCAATTGGTAGCACTGAGGCATCAAAATTTGAGCCCCAGAAGTTAATTGGTGTGAAAAGGAGCGATGGGATCATCTTTCCGCGTGAAAATCTTTGCCAGAGTGCTCGCTGAAATGCATGCTGGATGCCACACTTCTGACTGGGTGTCTCCTAGCACCCTCCTTCCTTGCACGGCACCGATTAATTCTGGGGTGTTTGTAGCATGAATGCTTTGTAGCAGTGGTTGGAAGCACAAGCATCGGAGCTAGGCAGCGAGCAGTATTTCAGGCTGCTGTGCAAGGCTTGTGTGGTTCACCCAACTTCGGAAGATTTTGTATGACAATCTGGTGGCACCTCGGGGTGTGAAATGATGTGATACTTCTCCAAGAGATGCCTGGATCTGTTTATACACCATTCTGGTAGAGAGCTGAGGGCGAAATGTCCCCGATTCATCATTGCTGCAAATGCATGCTCACAGTGAAAATAACCATTCAGATGCTGTTATGTTGAACAAGCAGGGCAGCAATGACTGACAAGAGAGCTGTGAGTCATTCTGAGCTACACATCTCCACGTACCTCTGATCTGAAAAGCCCAAACAGATGTCTAAGCTTTTTTGAAATGCTTAAGAACATCTGGCTAAATCCAGGGAGCACCAATGGGCTGCGTCTTGTCAGTGCCTAACTGCTCAGCAGCCTGCCAGATGCCGGTAGCAGCAGCCTGCAAGCACACGGCGGAGGCTGAGCTCGCCCTGGCTGGAAGAAGATTCATCCTGAGGCGACCCCTCTCTCAGAGATGTTACCCACATGTCTAAGAAGACCCTGCAAACGTTTTCAGATCACATCAGAAATCACTAGGTTGCAAGCATTGCTCGGGAGACATTTTCACCATCGCTCAGAACAAAGTTGGACCCCGCACCAGCACCCAGAGAGGTACAAAAAGCAAGCAAGGCAAATTTTAGGCTAGTGAGTCAGAATTCAACCATCTCTTGATGGAAGAGTCAGAAAAACAGATCGAAGATACCCCAGGAGCGGAGCCCTGCACACTGCAAGGGAGACCCCTGCTTGCTGCTGCCCATGGAGCCCAGGAGATCAGCCAGCTCTTAGACACCCTTATGTGAGGAGGGGGAGGCAGCACAATGTATTGCAGATGTGCAATGCCTCCATCAAGGGCAGACACTTGCACTAAAAAGCTCTTCATTACAAGTTATTATGAAAGTTGGGGGTTTTTTTAGTGTCCGATACATTTCTGACCAGAGGAGAGGTGTTGCTGCTGGTACAGGAACCACTGTCAGCAGAGCTTGCAGTTACCCAAACAAAGCCTCTCAGACAGCTGTCTTCCAGAAATAAGTTAAAGTCTGTCACACCTAAAAGCATCCAGAGCTGAAACTGGGGAGGAGATGACCTGTTCAGAGTCCAGCCTGGTACACCCCATCCACACCCCAGTCCCCCTCGCCCCTTCACTGCAGAAAGCCCGTAATATTGTTCCCACTTTTCAGACCTCAGCCCCACCCAGGCTGTTCCAGGCAGAGCAAACACTGTCACAGGACACTTCGGGGACACAGCTCTATCCCCAAGGTAGAAGAGACCACAGCTGTACTGTGGGTTCAGGGAAGAAGCCCAGTGCCCCCCACTTTAAGGCTGGCTTGGAGGGGCACAAGGCAAGCACCAGATGATGAGGGGTACTTCAGGAACAGGGCTCCTGTTGGCGTCTCTAACCACAGCCAGGAGCTTCCCAAAGTGCTTGCGTCCGTGCCTGCCCTGCTTACTCCTCACTCCATCCTTGCACAGTTGCTCTGCCCATAATCCTCTTAGCAGCGTGGTTCAGCAGGGAGGTGGAGGAGCCGGGATGTGCCTCCAGCCCGTCAGTGTCCTGTGCAGTTTGCTGTCCAGCAGTGGCTGAACTGGATGATACAGCAGCACCCTGCACCCAGGAGCAACCAGGCAGGAGGGAGCTCCTTCAGCTCAACAGCTCCCAGAGCCCCATATGGCCAAGCACTGCCTCTTGCTTGGCCGAAGACTCGGGCAGCACACCCAGCTGCTGGGCTAGTAAGCCCGGAGAACCAGCGATGCTCTGCTGCAGGGTGAGTTGTGACAACAACCTTCTCAAAGCAGAAAGGCAGCTTCGCGTTTAACACAGGGCGGACAACATTGGCTGGTGAAACTAATGAGTCTGTCGAAAGCATGGGGCTTGACTGCATCTTGCTGCTGTTGTGAGTTCAAGCAAGTCCCGTGTGATGCTAACTGCTCCGGCAGTACCCCAGTGAGCCATTGTGCAGGGTCCCTAAAGCACAGCTTGCTCCTGATGACGGCCCAGCAATGCACGTCTGATTGCTGCTGCAGTTCTAGCATGACAGCATTTGGGACATACTTTGCCACCCTGAAACATTCTAGCACAGCATGGAGATGGGCAAGAAATGCTCCCTTTGCCATTCCTTAAGACATACATGCCTTGTTAAGGTCAGAAAGGGCCTCTGAGCACCTCATCCTTCATCTGGAGTAGATGGAGATGATCCAGAGATGAGAAACAAGGGTGACTGGAAGGCTGGATGCCATGTGCTGCAATGAAAGGTTGAAAGAATGGGGACTATCTAGAAGCAGAGACTCAATGAAGGCCTTAAAATATATTTAAGGCAGATGCCGATAGGAAGGGGATTAACTCTTCTGCATGCTCAGGGAAAGAAGATGCAAGTTTAGGACTTGCTAGCAGTAAGGGTAGTGAAGCATGATTGTTTCAGGGCCAAGGGATCTTCATCAGTGGAAGTCTTTAATAACCCAAGTGTGGCATTTACTGATGGGATGCAGAGCACGGTAGTGATCTGACAGAAGTCCTCTCTGCTGAAGCTGAGCAACAGCAGCATAATTGCTGGTTCAGATAAAATGAAGTCAATTGTGCAACGCCTGCTGCATTGCCCGGAGCGTATGCCGCGTTACAGGAACAATAAAGCTAATTCCAGATCTCGCTACAGTCCTAAGCCCTGAATCACCGGGCAGTGGCAAGAGCAGGGAGGCACTCCCAGAGACGCAGGCAGCCCCGCACGCATGCCAAGCCCCAACCTGCAAGGCTAAAAGGGACCGGCAGACGAGTTGGAACTAGCTCTTTTTCAGGCACAGCAGCCGTGGGTGAGCAGCCTGCCTGGCTCAGAGTCAGCCTCCCTGGCTGCCAGTGTCACCCACCTTTCTTCACGTCCTGGGAAAAGCAGCTACACACCCACGGGAGCAAAATAAAACTGCAGCTGGCTAATTGCAGTGACTTCATATCAGGGCTCTGAGCATGCCTGGTTTGAACAAACTGCCTCCAGGCAGGTGATGGAGGGGCTGAACCTGCTGAGGTGTCCCTGTGCTCGCAGGGGATGCTAGCGTGCAGCTCTGGGGGTCTGCATGGAGGAGCCAGCACTGCTTTTCCTCTCTTCCAGCAGCTCTTGGAGCTGGTGGTGGCACAAGAAGCGTAGGAATAGCTGGAAACAGAAATGTAATGAATTCTGCATGGCCAGGTGATGGTAGAGCTCCTGGAGAGGCACAGGTTACCCCGTCAGGCTGGAGGGGTTCTGCAAGCTCCAGGCAGGACCGTAGGCATGCTGATGAGTCAGTCTCCGTCCCCGGCCCTTTAGGCCTTCCTGTCTTACAAGTTCTCAGGAATTGCAACAAAGCTGTGGTCAGCTCTGTTGCAATGCCACAGAGTGTGCTTGTGTGAGCTGGCAAGCGATGGGGCAAGAAGCGATCACTTCCCCGCTCCCAGGAGCTCACGCCTCGTCTGCGGGACTGTGGCTGAGCCCCCAGCCTCCGGGCAGCAGAGGGGACACGGCAGATTCACGCTGGGCAGCTCTGCAGATGCACCCACTCCTTTGAGGTAGATAAACCACCTCCAGGTGGGCAAGTCCAACATCCCCTGGGAAAGCAAACAATTCCTGGTGTAGGAGCATCTTGCCAACAGCTTTTCTCTGCCCTGGTCTTTGGGGAGCAGTTGAGCCTCTGATGGCTCGACAGATGTGGGCAAGGGGGGTTTTTTGTACGTGGAAGTGGGTTGCATGTAGTGCAAACAGCTTGACGGCCCGAGGGCATGCTGAGAGCAGAGCTGGGCCTGGAGAAACTGGCCCGGAGTCTCGGGGATTACCGTAGAGTCGTTAAAAGCGGAAAGGAGGTGCTGGTGGCTGGCCAAGTGCTGGTGGATGTCAGAGGGAGACAATTAACGAGCTAAAAGGTGCATTTAATAACCCAGCTGGGCAATGGCTCCCAGGGTGCTCCTGCCCGGAGCTGTTTGTGTGCAGAGACAGTGCGGTATGCGAAACCAGGGCTGTCCTCCCTGCTCCTCCCAGAGCCCTGGGTGCTGGGAGCCAGTGGCCTCAGGTCACTGGGCTGAGAGCTTGCCTTCGATGGCTATCCTGAGGATGCCTGGCTCGAACACACATCTGAGAGCTTCCTAGCAGAGTTAAGTCAGATGATGAGGGGCTGTGCATGTAAAACAACAGCTATTTGGCAGGATTTCCCTGTTGTAAGGACTCAGGAGCCCTGGTTTGCTGAGCTCCCACACCTAATGTAGCCCTCCTCATCAGGACGTGCCACCCCCAGGTGCCCTGTGCACACCGGGGCTGTTGTGCCCTTCACTGGGACGGCATGGCTCTCACACTGCCATTTAATAGCCCTGCATCGGACACAGCCAGGAGGGCTTTACCACCTCCCAGGCAGGAGGATGCAGAGCCTGACAAGAGCCGGGTACCAAGGGCTCCTGCATGTGTTGGGGGACCCTCAGCATCCTTACCAGGCATCAGTTAACCATGGAAAACCCACCTCGCCAAACAAGCCTGGTTTCAATTCTTGAGATGACAAGTCTGCTCAGGGGAAAGGCAGAGATGTAACCGGCTTGTAGTGCGGAGGGTGCCCCGGGGAGTGAGCGGCAGTGTCAGTGCGGTGCCTGGCGAGGCAGCCTGGGTACCCAAGTGCTGGCTGGCGATGGTGAACCATCAGCACTGGCCTGCCGGGCTTCTGCAGGGATCCCTGCCAGGCACCGCCAGCTTCAGCGCTTTAATCAATGGTCTTGAAATGAATCCCAGATTACCGCTGATAAAGTTTGAGGGTGGCAAGTGGATGTGCAGAGTAGTAAGTGACAAGACTGCCCCTTCCTCCAAATTCCCAAATGAATTACTTTGCATTTCACGGTATTAAAGCAAATTTTGCTGCATTAAAGCAAATTTTGCTGCAACGTGGCCTTTTAATCAGGCAATTCTAAACCATCCCTAACAGTTAATTGTTCCCTTCACTAGCTATTACCCCACCAAGCTTAGCGTTACCCCAACTTTTTCCTAGTAAACATTTCTTATCACTGTGGGCCTTGCACCCACCCCTGGGGTTCCCCACTACAAACGCCCTGAGCAGTGTATGTCCTGGCTAAAAGCACACCTTTGCTGTTGATGCATCTGATGTGTCCTTAGCAATGCAGGAATATAAACAGGCTGGCTTGGCGTGCCGAGATAAATATTCTGGGACAACACAAAAAGTAGATCTGGAAAGACCTTGGGCAGCAGCTATGAGCTGCTATGAGTCCTTCTTCCGTGAACATGGAAAGCAGATTATTCCATCCCTCTGCGGCAGTATCGTGATTTATGTGAATGCTGTTATCATTATCTCCTGCCAGCTTCCAAGTAAGGATGTCATGCCAGCGGTGTTGATCTGAATCAGCCAGACGTGTAATCGTGCTGAAAGGTGACAACAAGTTTGCATAGCAATACCTGCCTTCCCTGAGACAAGGCTGATCAGTACTAAATGCATTTTTCAGTCTTTAATTCTCTGCTGATGTAATCAAAATTAATTCTTCTGTTATTTTTTCCTGGTATTATCAGTAATCTAGAGTTTTCTGGGTCAACCCATTTATTTTCTTAATGATTGGAGTGATTTCTGTCCTTCAGTCCTTTGGAATTATCCTAGTTTTCCTAGCTCTGTTAAAAATTACCATCAGTGGCTCAATAGGACCTTCAGTTAGGTCCATTAATACTCTCAGTGTGGGCCTGATGAATTGAAAATGTCAATTTTAGCAGGTGATGCTTTACACACTGGTTTGTTACAGATGGCATCCAAATTACAGCCTTCTCCACTGCATCCACAGTGTTGCACTGGTATTTAGGCACCGACAGCTATGGAAAACAGCAGAAGGCTGCTTACCAGCATCCTTTTGTGCTTTTTCTTGTTTCCTTCTAATGCAAATGCATTTGCCCCATCTCCTTTTGTATTTTACCCTGCTTGGCTTGTTTTTCGCCTTTGAGCCATGCCTAGCACAAAGGCAATGGGCCAAGATTGGGCATGTAGCTGGAGGTCATGGTGAAGACCAGACAGCTGGTGCCCCCAGTCCTACCAGGCACTGCGGGAAATCCTGGCCAAGCCAGCTGGACACAAGGGTCTTGGTGCTCAGGAGCATGTGGGCATGAGCGTGTTGGGGTGTGTGAGTGAAATCAGGTTTTGCTTTGCAGTAACATCCCTTCCTGTCCTGTGTCAGCTGCAGCTTCTGCTTCCCTCCGCGGCTGAAGGGCTCCCCAGCATTTGGAGGGGGTGCATGTGGTATCAGTCTTTGCATTGCCCCGATCTCCCTTCCCTTGGGGTCAGACCCAGAGCGTGCAGCCCCCAGCCTTACCCGTGGGTGGGCGTGGGGTGCCCTGCTCCCGTGCATCATGGGATTATCCAGGTTCTGCAGCCCACCCTGTTCCCAGCCGCGTGCCGGGGATGGGGGTGAAGCCCCTTGTCACCGTGAAGCTCGGCTGCTGCCTGGGCGTGTGCATGTGTGCATCACGGATAACCTATTTAGTCATGGGCTTCTGCCACCTCCGCCAGCCTCTGACTCTGTTGATTTAAAATCTGCAAGCACCTCGGTTTTGCCTGGGTTTTGGCTGGGGCAGCAGCCCCGGCGTCAGCACAGGCGAGCACCCCTGCGGGGCAGTGCCTGGGATGCACAGCCTCTGTCTAGCAGATTGCTGAACGCGGCCCAAAGTCATTGCTCTGCTTGAACGAAAGTCACCCTGACTTTGCTGTTTCTCACTTCTCTGTCTTGCTACGCTGACTTCTGCTAAAAGCACCCGGATGACTTTGCCTCCCTGGATACTCCCCAGCTCCTAGAAGGTGCAATTCTAGAAAAGCCAGCTGGGGTGAGAACAGAGCAGCTTGGGGAACAGACGGGCAGGCGGCTGAGAGCGCGGCCATGGAGACAAACACAAGGAGCATCAAAAACACGAGGGTGTGGAGAAATTGGTTGTGCAGGGAAGCCAGGGGAGCTGGGCGGGGCTGTTCGGATGAGACAGCAGGACTGGGGGTAAAAGAATGAATGTGGATTTTTAAAATGGATGCCCCTCTCAAGTGATGTCTCTGGCTGTCACTAGCTCTCTGCGCTTGGGGGTCCCCACCCCGGCACAGCCTTTCCAGGGGTGAGCAAACCCGCTGCTCCCACTGACCCCTTTTCTGGGGACTGCACGGACCCAGTGGCCGTGCCCAGAGATGGGGAGCATGGCCGTGGCCGCTGCCGTTGTCTCTCCTGGGAGCGGGCAGGCTGAGGAAGGTGACGTGGAAATGGCACCCAGGAGCCTGCCTCGCTCTGCTCAACCACTTCTCACCCCACTGGCTCCAGCTCCTGCTCCCTCCCTGCTGCATCTCCACATGGCTGCCCTGGAGTGGGGACCTTCCCTCGGGGAGCGGGGAGAAGGGGAGGGGAGACGGCTGGGTGCAACGAGGGGAGCAGTGGGCACGCGGCTCCCCGAACACATCACTCTGTAGGCTCAAAAATTGCCAAGAAATTTTGCAGTATGTAATTGCCAGTTTTGAGGAGGCTGTGAAAGGGTTTGTGTTCTCCTGAGGAAATCAAAAGCTGAAATGTTGCGCAGCGCTGAAAAAAATATCTGTCTTAATATGTAGTTTGCATAATAATATAGCACGAGTTTATG
The DNA here is from genome assembly GCF_000699145.1 of Aptenodytes forsteri. Taxonomy (NCBI): domain Eukaryota; kingdom Metazoa; phylum Chordata; class Aves; order Sphenisciformes; family Spheniscidae; genus Aptenodytes; species Aptenodytes forsteri. The sequence continues at coordinate 4,045,087 of NW_008794888.1, read as the reverse complement.
ATGCAATTCAGTTGGCTTCCTAAGAGATGGGGTAACCAGGATAAAAAAAAAAATGGTCCTTCAGGGTCCTGCTTCGCTCACCCAAAAGCTCTTTTCTCAGAAAGCCTCGAGAGTATTTCATGAGCATTTTTGTGACCTTGGAAAGCTAAAAACAGGGTTGCAGCACAGCGGTTCCCAGAATTTGTAAAGAAATAAGGGTCTTCTTGAGGCATGCTCAAGATGCCTGTGCTGGGTTTGAAGCTGGTGTGAGCCAGGCTGGCAGGTGGGTGCACCGGGACTTTGGGCAGGCCTAGGAGGAAAGGGCAGGGGAAAGAGGGCAGGGTGCTGTGGCTGAAGGTGTGCGCCGTGTGAGGCACCAGCAGATGATGGGCTGCCTCTCTTCGGCTGCTGCAAGGTGGCTGGCTTTGCTCATTTGAGTAGGGGAGTGTCCTGGTTTCGGCTGGGATAGAGTTAATTT
>NW_008794888.1:4042464-4044134 GCF_000699145.1 Aptenodytes forsteri | reverse complement strand
GCACAGCATCCTCTCTCCTCCCAGCGCTGTGGTGGGCTACTGCTCAACTCCACACAGCCTCCCCTAAGGACATTAGGGAGGTGTAAGTCCTTCTCACTGCATATCCTGGCCTCGTGGATGAGGGACATACGTGCCATGAAGGCAGCAGTGATGTGTTCCCCTGGCTCCAGAGTCCCGGCCAGCATGGGGGTTCCTCTCCTTTCCCTGGCACAGAGGCCTCCCTGCCTGGTGGGCACAGAGCGGGCTGAGACCTGGCAGCTCTGGGGCCTCCTTGTCCCCACATCAGCTGCAAAAGCCAGGGAAAGGAAAGCAAGGTGCTGAGACACGGCTAGGTCCTGGTGGCATCTCCCCGGCTTCCCAGCCAGCAGGATGGGGTCCCTCTGTGGCAGCCTGTGGCTCCATCTAGCGCCCATGCCAGCCCGGCCCGGGCCAGCCCTGCACCCATTGCTGGGCAGATGGGCCAAATCAGAGCCCCTGGCAGCCAGCGAGGGCACCCTGGCCTGGGGCAGTCACCCCAGGGAGCCCACTCCCTGCTCCTGCGCAGGCAGGTACAGGAGGGCAGCGCTGCAATGGCATCCAGGAAAAAAAAAACCAGCAACAGGGAATACTCCAAGCAGCCGCTCAAGGAACTCATCAAGTGCTGTCTGACGGCAGAGGACGGGTCTCCCATCCCTTGGAGAGGAGATGGTCCTTGACACAGGAGATGCCCTTGGCATTTCACCCGTCCCAGTGCTCACCCAGGCCCACTGCTCATTGCTGAGGAGGGCTTTTCATGGGGATGGCTGTCCTGAAACTGGTCCCTGAGGGGTGCTGGGAATGGCCTGTCTCAACGTCCCGGTCTCCCCAGCCTGCCAGGTAAAGCAGCACTGGGAAAGTTAGGCAGGCTTCCCAACTAGGGGTTTACAGGAGGTGAGGAAAATATCCCAGCTGCAGTGCAGGGGTGGCGGGGGTTCCAAAAGGCTCTGGCCCTGCAGAGGGACCAGGCTCCCTCCTTCTCCCATCCAGACAGCAAGAGGGAATAATATGATCTCGATGGCCAGGACAGGTGCACGGATGCAGGTGAGTGGCCTCGAGTCTGCCCATGACCCTGAGGACAGGTGAGAGCAGCCCCTCTGCGGGGACTGCCCAGGCAGGGGCCATGCAGGGGAAAAGTCCACATCAAAGCTCCCGGTGCATGGCCATCCCCTGAGCCCCAGTGCTCCGGGTGCCTGGGCACCCTGGTGCTGGGGGTGGCTTGCTGCTCCCGGCTGCCCTCTGATCAGGGCTGGGGAGGGCGCAGGGCCGGGGATGCTCTGCCGAGGCCATAGCGGTGCCAGGCAGCCCGGGCTCCTGGCAGGGACCTGCGCCCGCCAGCCTGGCAGGCTGCACCCCTTCGTCCTCCCCCCCGGCGGGACGGCCTGGGCAAAGCGCTGAGTCACCCCGGCTGTCCCCTCCCGCTGTCCCCTCCCGCTGGCCTTTCCGGCAGGGACTGGCCGGGCAGCTGACTCGGCAGGGGGGCCAGGAGCGAGCCGAGCCCGGAGGCTGTCCCGGGTCGGTGGCCGTGCCCCGGTGCGCTCGCAGCACTGGCTGCACCGCTGGGGCCAGCGAGCGAGGTCAGTGCCCCCCCCCTTGCCGGTGCTGCCCCCGGGCACACACGCAGCCCCGGGGAGCGGGGAGAGCCGGAGCGGAGC
>NW_008794888.1:4038109-4041232 GCF_000699145.1 Aptenodytes forsteri | reverse complement strand
GCGTGGGGCGGTTCTCGGGGGGGACCTGTGGTGTGGCCGGGGTGCCTGGGGAGGGCAGGGCAGCCTGCCCTTGCTCTCTCGCACCTGGCGCTGCCAGGCTGTGCCTGTGGACCCCCTGACGTTGCCTTTCCCCCCTGCAGTGCCCCCGCGGGGCAGCCGCACGTCATGGTGGACTACTACGAAGCGCTGGGGGTGAGCCGCAATGCCACCGCTGAGGACATCAAGAAGGCGTAAGTGCGTGGCAGGCGTGCCCCTGCCCGCCGGGCAGAGCAGCCGGAGCCACCACCCCCCCTGCCCCCGGGCCGGTAGGGACAGGGCCCAGCTCCAGAGGTGACAATCCAGCCTTTGTTTCCTTTGTGCGGAGGCCAGAGCGGGGCCGGGCTTTGCTGCCGCACAAAGGCATCTCTTGGTGGGGTTTGGTCCCTTTGTCCCCGCTCTCAGCCCGGGGCTGGGGATGGAGGTGAGAGGTGGGTCCCGCTGGCGTTTGGAGGCATCCCCTCTCTCTGCCAGAGGGTGCGGGGATGGCAGAGGGCTGGCGTGCGGGGGCTCTGCTGGCATCAGGGTCAGGGGGCTGGAGCTCGCAGGGTGAGGAGCAGCGTGTCCCCCAGCATGGGGACCAGGCCCCGTTGACAGGTCCCGTGCTGCGCCCCAGCCACCGTGGGGGAGCCCCGGGGTCAGGCGGAGCCTCCTGCAGCTCCTGCCTGGCACCCTGCTGAGGTCTTACTGCTCTCGCTGGGGAGAGGCATCACCTGGGGGGAATAGGTGTGGACTGATGGCTTGCCTGGAGGGACGGAGTTTCCTAAGAGTGGGTGAGAGAAGCTGGGCAGCCTGGGTTAACCCCAGCTAGCTGCAGGTGGGAGGAAAGGGCTGCTTGTGCTCACCTGGCCCCAGGAGCCCCCCAGTGACCCCCAGTCTGTGCACACCCATAGCAGAGCCTGGGAAGGCTCCGGAGCAAGCCTGTGAGCATCATCCGGAGCGGCTGCCAAGGGCAGCTGGGGCAGGCGCAGGCTGGGGTCATGCTGCAAATATTTGATTGGGAGGTGAACCAGTTCAGGAAGCTCCCGTTTGATGCCTGAGGCTGTAGGGCGCTGGGTGAAGCGGGCACTGGGTGAAGCGGGCTCTGGGTGTCCCTGCCCGCAGGGTCGGAGGCATGTGCTCAGAGGGGGGTTGCTGGTGCGGGAGCCCCCGCCACCCGAAGGCTGCTGTGTGCCCATCGCTGCCTGTCTGTGCAGGTACAGGAAGGCCGCGCTGAAATGGCACCCAGATAAAAACCCAGACAACAAGGAGTATGCTGAGCAGAGGTTCAAGGAGATCGCCGAGGCGTACGAAGTGCTGTCGGACAGTAAGAGGCCATGGTGCTGTCTCATGTATCCGCCCCGGCCCTTGGGGCTGCTTACCTTGGGGTGTCCTCCTGCTGGGCTCACCCAGGTGGCATCCCTGGACATCCCCAGGAGGTAGTAGGTCCCTCCAGCTTTACTGCCCGGCTTGTGGGGTTTGGTTACCTCCCCACGCATCCCCCGAAACGGCTCTTGGGAGAGATGCTGGGGTGCTTTGGGATGAGATCTCTCCAGTGGGGCTGAGGCTTGCGCATCCTTGCCCAATGCTCCAACTTATGTTTGGGAGCGGTGCTGGTGCGGTGGGGGCTCGTGCCGCCCCCCTCCTCTTGCTGTTCTGCACCTCCCTTGGCCAGGGGAAAGCGTTGGTGCTCCTGCCTGTGCCGCTGCTCCTGGCCCCGTGCCTGGCAGCCGGCTTCCCTGCAGCCCCCTGTCTTTTCCTTCCAGAGCAGAAGCGCGATGTCTACGACCGTTATGGCAAGGACGGACTCATGGGGGCAGGTGAGTGGGTGAGCAGGGCCATGGGGGGTTAGTGCAGTTCCGGATACGGCCCCATCTGAAGACCCGGTGTGGGTCTATGTCCCCTGGGGCTCCCCGCCCTTCGGGGGTTTCCCACCCGGGGCTCCACTTAACTCTGAGCCTCTTCCCTCCAGCTGGACCAGGGGGTTCCAGGGCCGATGCTGGGGCCCCTGAATTCACCTTCACCTTCCGCAGCGCTCACGACGTCTTCCGGGAGTTCTTCGGGGGGCGAGACCCCTTCGCCGACTTCTTTGGTGCGTGTGGGGCTGGGGGGTGCCAGGGGCTGGCTCTGGGGCACCTCTCTGGCCCTGGGACAGCCAGTGGGCTCGGGAACGGGGTGCACGGCCGGCCCTGGGAAGTGTCCCCATGGCAGTGCCCTGCTTCTGGCTCGCCGAGCCGTGGGGGCGATGCTGATGGGGGGCTCCCTGCCTTCCAGATGAGATGCTGCCCTTCTCTGAGCTGCGAGGACATGGTCCACGGCACCACGGGGGAGGCCACTTCTTTACCCCCTTCCCAGGATCCTCAGGTAGGAGGCACTGCCAGCTCCTACCCAGCAGGGGAGTCCCAGTTCACCGCGTCCCCCTGTGCAGGGTCCGTCCCCTGCCTTCCTCATGCCCCCCACCCTGGCACTGACCTTGTTGCTCCCTTCTCCAGATTTCTTTGCCTCGTCCTTCGGCTCCGGCTCCGGCGCTGACGCAGGGCTGGGCTTCCGCTCCGTCTCTACCTCCACCACCTTCGTTAACGGCAGGCGCATCACCACCAAGCGGTGAGGGCAGTGCCGGCCCACCTCACCCCCGCAGACCCCCCTCATTGCCAGGCCTCGGACCCTGCAGCTTGCTGCTGTGATGCTCTGGCTGCCTGGCCCTTGACTGTCCATCCGTCTGTCTGTCTGTCTGCAGGATTATCGAGAACGGGCGGGAGCGGGTGGAAGTGGAGGAGGACGGGGAGCTGAAGTCGATCCACATTGATGGTGAGAAGTGGCACTGCGGACCAACTTGGGGTCTGGCAATGCCACCTCCCAGCGCCCTCTCCTCCTTTGGGGACCCTTCTCCCAGCCCCCTTTGGGGGCTCTGCTATGGAAGATTGGTGGGGTGGGCAGGAGTTGCTGGGGCCTCATGCCAACTCTGGGGAGCTGGTGTGGACACGACCCCCGTCCCCTGCCCCTGTCCCCACAGGCGTCCCTGATGACATGGCACTGGGGCTGGAGCTGAGCCGGCGGGAGCAGCAAGCCTTTCCCAGCCCGCGGCCCCCCTCGCCCCCACCACCCACC
>NW_008794888.1:4035590-4036354 GCF_000699145.1 Aptenodytes forsteri | reverse complement strand
GGGGTCCCAGGAAGAGAGGCAGCTCCCTGCCCTGGCTCCTGGAAGCGCGGGGTGCCCGCGGGCAGGCGTGCCCCGGCTCTGCCTGCTCCTCCCTCCCTGCTGGCCCTGCAGATGGGCAGGGGCTCCAGCCAGTGCCTCCCTGGCTGCTGCCTGCCCCTGCCCGGGCTGGGGAGTACTGGGTCGGGCTCTCCCTCCTTGCAAGGAGGGGTGCACACGTGGGCTCTGCTTGGTGCCTTGTGTCTGTCTCTCCCCTCTGGATGCTGTCGCTCCTGCCTGTACCCCCTCCTCCTCTTGTCCCCCTCCATCGCAGACCCTGCCTGGTCACCCCCGTCCCTACGTCTTACACACCCTGCAGGGCACTGTCACCCCCCCTGCCTTGGCCTGGGGCCACTGTCCCGCCCTGCTTCCCGCAGTAGCAGTGACCCTCAGCGATGTTCACAGGTGTTCCCACCCTCGCCATTGCCCATGGTCCTGCCTTGGCTCTCCTCTTCCTCCTTCTGGGACCTTCCTCGCTCCCTCCTTGCTCCTCCCCAGCCCTGGGCTGAGGAGGGTTTCACGGGTGCTGTTGTGTCCCCCCCTCCGCTTGTCTCCCCAGGTGTGTTCTGAGGCTGCTGCGCCCAGGGACCGCGCACGCCCGCTCGCCCATGGAGGCTCTCCCAGCCAGGACTCAGCTTTGTCCCTGCACGGCCACCCCCTGTCACCCCCTTCCCCCAGCACCCTCTGGCTCTGTGGGATGCGGCGGGGGGGGGGGGCAGGACAGGGCG
>NW_008794888.1:4033362-4035463 GCF_000699145.1 Aptenodytes forsteri | reverse complement strand
TTGCTGTAGATTAGGCTGCTGGGGGGTGCTGGCAGCAGGCAGCGAGGGGCAGCATGGCTGGGCTCAGCCAGTGGGGCTGGGCTCTGCCCCCCTCCTTGCTGCACCCCCCCTCCCTGACCCCCTTCTGCTGACAACCATCAATAAACCTGTTTGCAGTAGCTGCTGCCTGGGGGGTGTCTCTGGGCTGGGGGCTGCAGGGTCCCTCCCCATCCTTGCCTGCAGGTAGGGGGGCCCAGTCCCAGCTGCACTTGTCTGGTGGTTGTGGGGTGGTGGCTGTGCTCCTGCAGGAGCGGGGAGGGTGTGGGGGAGTCCTTATGTCCCCCCATATACTCACACAGTCAGAGGCCAGGCCTGGCTGCAGCTGCACAAATGCGACACGAGAACTTTATTCACATCAAGATACAAAATTATATTTCTCTAGAAATGTCTCTTCTGCTCGAGTGACGAGGCGGGGAGCACACGGAGGGGACCTGGGGCTGGGCCAGGCCCCCCTGCACCCAGTGCTGCCCCCAACTGTAGGGGACCCCTGCCCACTCCTGCCCCCCACATGGGCACAGGAAGGGAGCTGGCACAGGACCGCCAGGGTGGGGTGCAGGAGAGCTGCACCAGGGTGCTGGGGGGGCTCCACAGCCAACTCCCAGCAGCAGCACCTGGTCTCCTCCTCCACAGGGGATAGGGGACACTAGCCCAGTCCCCTCTACGGTGGCAGCGGGTGTGATGGGGTTCCATGCCCTGCACGCAGAGGGGCTGAGCCCTGTGTCCCTGGGGAGAGGGGCAGGGGGGGCTGGGGGGCAAAAACAGCCAGCAGCACAGACAGCGTTTTACAGGGAGAGCAGCCCCACGGGCAGGGCAAGGAGAGCACGCGAAGCCAGAGGGGCATGGGGGAACACGAGAGGGGAGGGCTCCTCGCCATCACTGCGGCAGCGCCTTCAGGATGGCATTCACTTCCTCGGCCACAGCTGTCAGCGCGAACTCAAACTGGTCCTGAGGGAGCAGAGGAAGGCGGCATGAGGGTCCCCATCAGCCCAGCCCCAGGGGCTGTGAGTGCTCAGGGAGGGAAGGGATCCCCAGTTTGGGGGGGTACCTTGGTCTGCACCATGCCAGGCCGCTGATCTCGGATGTGCTCCAGCGTAGCAGCTATGTCTATCTCCTTCACCCCTGGGGCAGAGGGGGAGAAGGGCGCTAGGAGGGGGTCCACGGGCAGAGCAGATGGCCCCGTACCCCCCGGACAGGGCAGAAGTGGTGCTGCTCTGCACCTACCTTTGGCCATTCGGTTCAGGACCATGTCAACGAGGATATATGTCCCGGTCCTGCCTGCACCGTCACTGCAAGACACAGACGCTTGGACCAGGGGGACAGGCTCCAGGGACTGGTCCTGGCCAGCAGGTCCCAGCCTTGCAGCCACCCCCTAGCCCGTACCCCACCTCCATCCCCGGCGGTACCTGCAGTGCACGATAATAGGGCAGGAGCGACCCCGGTAGCACTTGTTCACCTTCCTGCAAGGACAAGAGGGAGCAGGTCAGTGCCCTGCCATGCCGGGGACAAGGCTGCGATAGGTGCCCCTCGCTGTGCCGAGCCGGGGGTGGGGGCAGTGGGCACCCCGTGATGTGGCCCTGGGGGTCTGGCACATGGCTCCTCCTGCCTCCCCAGCGGTGCTGGGCATGGGATGGGGGACCATGGGTAGAAAGGGGCCAGGAGAGGAGCCCGGCTCCTCGGGTGCCCAGCCCGGGGAGGGGAGCAGTGGCAGGACACTCAAGGGAGCAGCTCTGGTCCGGTGGGGCACGAAGCTGGGGGCCAGGCGCCGGCGGGGCTCCCGGCATGCTCCATGCAGCAGGCACGGCTGCCAACGATCACTTTTGTGACTATGCAACTGGAGCCAGATTACTAGCTGCAAATCACAAAAATGACGCCGGCAGCTGCGAGAGAGAGACAGAGACAGACAGAGAGACAGAGAGAGCATGAGCAGGGCAGAGAGGAGGGCGACGTGCTCGGGGACCCCCTGCTGCCCTAAGCAGGGTCCTTGGCCCCACATGGCCTGGGGACAGTGACTGGCCAGCCCCTGGCAGGAACCCACCACCACCCAGGAACCCCGGGACCCCTG
>NW_008794888.1:4028948-4032172 GCF_000699145.1 Aptenodytes forsteri | reverse complement strand
GTTCCGCGCTCGGGTGGCGGCGGGTGCGATGGGGTTCCATGCCCTGCACGCAGAGGGGCTGAGCCCTGTGTCCCTGGGGAGAGGGGCAGGGGGGGCTGGGGGGCAAAAACAGCCAGCAGCACAGACAGCGTTTTACAGGGAGAGCAGCCCCACGGGCAGGGCAAGGAGAGCACGCGAAGCCAGAGGGGCATGGGGGAACACGAGAGGGGAGGGCTCCTCGCCATCACTGCGGCAGCGCCTTCAGGATGGCATTCACTTCCTCGGCCACAGCTGTCAGCGCGAACTCAAACTGGTCCTGAGGGAGCAGAGGAAGGCGGCATGAGGGTCCCCATCAGCCCAGCCCCAGGGGCTGTGAGTGCTCAGGGAGGGAAGGGATCCCCAGTTTGGGGGGGTACCTTGGTCTGCACCATGCCAGGCCGCTGATCTCGGATGTGCTCCAGCGTAGCAGCTATGTCTATCTCCTTCACCCCTGGGGCAGAGGGGGAGAAGGGCGCTAGGAGGGGGTCCACGGGCAGAGCAGATGGCCCCGTACCCCCCGGACAGGGCAGAAGTGGTGCTGCTCTGCACCTACCTTTGGCCATTCGGTTCAGGACCATGTCAACGAGGATATATGTCCCGGTCCTGCCTGCACCGTCACTGCAAGACACAGACGCTTGGACCAGGGGGACAGGCTCCAGGGACTGGTCCTGGCCAGCAGGTCCCAGCCTTGCAGCCACCCCCTAGCCCGTACCCCACCTCCATCCCCGGCGGTACCTGCAGTGCACGATAATAGGGCAGGAGCGACCCCGGTAGCACTTGTTCACCTTCCTGCAAGGACAAGAGGGAGCAGGTCAGTGCCCTGCCATGCCGGGGACAAGGCTGCGATAGGTGCCCCTCGCTGTGCCGAGCCGGGGGTGGGGGCAGTGGGCACCCCGTGATGTGGCCCTGGGGGTCTGGCACATGGCTCCTCCTGCCTCCCCAGCGGTGCTGGGCATGGGATGGGGGACCATGGGTAGAAAGGGGCCAGGAGAGGAGCCCGGCTCCTCGGGTGCCCAGCCCGGGGAGGGGAGCAGTGGCAGGACACTCAAGGGAGCAGCTCTGGTCCGGTGGGGCACGAAGCTGGGGGCCAGGCGCCGGCGGGGCTCCCGGCATGCTCCATGCAGCAGGCACGGCTGCCAACGATCACTTTTGTGACTATGCAACTGGAGCCAGATTACTAGCTGCAAATCACAAAAATGACGCCGGCAGCTGCGAGAGAGAGACAGAGACAGACAGAGAGACAGAGAGAGCATGAGCAGGGCAGAGAGGAGGGCGACGTGCTCGGGGACCCCCTGCTGCCCTAAGCAGGGTCCTTGGCCCCACATGGCCTGGGGACAGTGACTGGCCAGCCCCTGGCAGGAACCCACCACCACCCAGGAACCCCGGGACCCCAGCAGGCGCTGCCTGCAAACCTCCTGGGAGCAGTCCCAGCCCCGCAGCCCTCTCCCCGGGCTAGCTGGGGACCTGCCGCTGGCTGTAGGGCATGGGGAGCAATGGGTCACAGCTGTTCAAGGCTGGCTCCGAGGGCTGCTTCTTGCACCCATGGCTGGGGAGGGTGCCAGGCGGTGCTGTCCCCCATGCCAGCTCTGGGGAAGAGCACTTTCCCACCCTCCCCATGAAGGCTGGAGAGCCCTGGCAACCTTAGCTGGAAGTTTCTTGCCCACCAAGCTCTGCCGAGCTTCATCCCAAACTGGCCAGAACCTGGTTCTTCTGCTCCTCCCCATGCACGGCAGCCCCCGTCCCCCCAGCCGGTCCCACGCCACAGCCCTGACCCTCATCACACTGGCAGCGATGTCCTCGCCCATCAGTCCCCTGTGGTTGGGACCACCACCGGCTCCCCGGGGGCTGGCATGGCACCAGGTGGGCGCTCACCTGCGGAAGTCGAGGAGGGGCCGGGTGGTGGCGGGGATGCCCTCGGCCGGCCAGCTGAGGAAGTGGAACTGCGTCAGGGTGCGGGTCTCCTGTGACTGCACATTCTTCAGGTAGAAGCTGCGCACCAGGAAATCCTCACACCAGATGTGCTCCGACACCAGGTTCACCTGCCCGAGAGAGGCAGCTGGTGGGCATCAGTGCTAGGCAGGGGGGCTGCGCTCGGGGTGATGGGGGCTGGAGGATGCTCCTTGCCCCGGGCTACCGGCCACACTTGCCTCATAGATGTGATAGAGAGAGGAGCCTTCGTCTGGCCAGTAGCGGTCACACTGCTTTACGCTGTCCTCTGCAAGCGGGCTCAGCATGACAATGACTGTGCAGCCGTGCTCCCACACCATCTGCAGGCAAGGCATGGGGGGTGTCACCACTGGGTGACAGCCCAGGCAGGAGGGCAGCCGAGCCGCTGTGTCCCATCTGGTGGTCAGCACCCAGAGAGACCCCGATGGGCTGGCACAGCCAGGTGACGCTCACCTGCCAGAAGTCAGCGATAGTGTGGGACAGCGGCCCCTGTGTAGCGATGTACGCCGGCATCCGTGGATCGTGCTCGATCTGGAGCGGGAAAGGGGGTGTCAGACTGCACGCTCTTCGGCCAGGGGTCGGTGACACCGGGAGGAGTGGGGGGGATACTCCAGGGGTGATAGAAGGGCTGGGGAGGGAGCTTCGGGTGCCGCAGCCAAGAGGGAAATGGATTTTAACCACGTCTGAGCAATGGGGCAGGCCCATTGCTCACAGCCGTAGCCCACAGGGATGCGAGCTCAGTCCAGCTCTGTCCCAGAGTGGGAGCCTCGCCTGGGCTGAGCACATCACGGAGCAGGGTGGCAGGGCAGGAGCCCCCGGTGACCACTCACGATCGGACTGGCATTGATGAAGTCACTGCGGGACGGGTTGCTCTCAGCTTTCAGCTTGATCCGCACGTGGTCATCTGGGGAAACAGAGGCCAGGGGATGTGATGAGTGCCTGGGGAAGCCAGGGGCAAACCCACGCCACAGCCTGCCATGGCCCCAGGCATCCCCGTGCCCTGCACCACCCTCCTGCCACAGCCCTGGGAGCTGGTCCCTGGGGCAGGGTAGCTGGGTTGCTCACAGGGCACATAGTCGGGGTTGCGGTTCTTCTTCAGGTTGGCTTCGTTCTGGGCAATGGAGCAGACGCTGGGCTCAGCCTGGTAGGCACAGAGAGCCTGCCACTCCTTGGCCAGCCGGTCCCGGTTGCGGAGGTGGTCCTCCATATAGGCCTGGGGCAGAGGGGTGGGGGTCAGCCTGGGAGCTAGGGGGGTACAC
>NW_008794888.1:4021896-4028763 GCF_000699145.1 Aptenodytes forsteri | reverse complement strand
GGGGTACACGGGGGGCTGGGGAGGGGGGCTGCCACCCAGCCAGGCCAGCTCACCAGGATCATGTGTCCGGTGGAGATGTCCATGTTGGACTGGACGGGCTCTTCACACCAGGATGGCGTGCTGCTGTGGGAGCTGGGGCTGGGCTGCGGGGCGTCGCTGAACTGGGATGAGACGCTGCTGACCCGTGAGGTCTCTGCCGGCGCCACCGGTGCCTCAGCACGGCCGAAGAGAGACTTGGCAGCCATGTGCTGGCGGCACAGCTCCTGGGGGACCCCAGCAAGAGCCCTGTCCCTCAGCCACAGTGCTGCCACAGGGCAGCCCTGTGCACCCTGAGTGATGCTGACGCAGCGGTGCCACATCCTGCAGGGTCCCACGTCCTGTGGGGTCCTACCTGGTACTCAAAGGTGGTGTCGGCAGCACCCTCGGGCCCCAGGGCAGCCAGGCGCTCCTTTTCCCGCTGCTTAGCATGGCGCCGGAGGCAGAAGGCCGCAGCAACCGCGATGGCGATGCCAGCCACACAGGCCAGCGCGATGAAGGTCAGCAGCACCGAGTGGAAGCCGTCCCCGAAGCGGGATGGGCGCGAGTAGGCAGCAGCCTCATTTCGCTGGGGGCAGAGCCAAGCAAGGGTTAGCGGGGGGCATCTGCATGGGGCTGGGGGTGCAGAGACCCCATTCTGCACCACATTTGGGGTTGTTGGGGGCTAAAACAGAGCAAGGGCACCCGGTGCTGTGCTGATTCTCCCAGCACCCTCAGCTGGGGCAGAGCTGGTGTCACTGCGGTGCTGGGTGTCACTGGGGTGAGGCACAGTGCACCCACCTGCGTGTCGCATGGGGCATTGCTCACACTGGTGTCCCTGGGGCTGCAGGAGGGGGCAGAGCCTGGCCAAGCCCAGGCAGCAGCGACCTGCTGCTCCCAGCACCCAGGGCTGCTCCCTGGGGCAGCCCCAGCCCAGGCTGCCACCCTCCAGGGCAGGCAGTAGCCCCACAGAGCTCAGGTTCAATGAGCTCCTGCCCAGCTGGAGGACAACCAAGGCTGGATTCAGCCCAAGGGGTTAATGGCAAAGGATGGGCCACTGCAGCACTGGGTCCAGGGCAGCAATCGCTGCTCCCAGGGGAATTCCCCAAATGGGGCTTGGCTCTCCCCTGTGGCCACTGCTCCATGGCAGGACACGGGGGGGGGATGTGCCGGCACTGCCAGAGGGCTGGTGCCATCCCAGCTGCGGTGGCTGGGAGACGGGTCCTCCCGATCGCTCTCCTCAGCTGGGACAAAGAGCAGCCCCTGCCATCTTGCAGGCAGTGCCTCCAGGGCTCCTTCCCTGTAGCTGGGGGTTCAGCCAAATCCGTGCTGGTCCCATGCTGGGATGGGATGGTGCTGAGCCCTTGCTGGATGAGACCCCCCCCCAAGGCCGAGACCCCCCAGGGCCTTGTCACAGAGCTGCTGGTGATCAGGATGCTGCCCCCCTACCAGCCAGGTCCTAGGGCAGCACAGGGCTGCTGGGGCATCATCACCACCAAATACCCTGTGTCCAATGAGGCGCCAGAGCCCAGCATTACCTCACTGCCATGGCCTCCCATTGGCCACGAGCCTGATGAGGTTACCGAGGGAACACTGCGTCATCATCACCTACCTTGTCACCATCATTTCCTGGGGATGCTCCTGCCCCAGGGGTCCCCACTGCTGCCTGCCCCCCAGCCTCGCCAGCCCCAGCGCCTGGGGGCCAGTCTGACTGCCACCAGGGCCCAGCGAGCCCTGCAGCCAGGGGTACCCCACCAGGGCCAGCACCTCCCAGCTCCCCGGGGCACCCAGGCAGGAGCAGCCCTGCAGCCCCTGGAGGGGTCAGAAGGTCTGGAGGTGTCAGCAGGGCTGGGGGGATAGAAGGGACCTCCCTCCCAAGGCCTGCCCAGGCCCTGCTGTCCCCCTGCCTCTCTGCATCCCTCCTTCCCCAAATATTGCACCAGTCCCACTGAGTTCAGAGCCCAGGAGGGGATGAAGGAAAAGCACAAGGTGGTCTGGACCGGGGAGGTCTGTGCAGAAGAGGGCTCCCAAAGCTGCTTCAGCCTCCTCTGAGCTCCAGCTCCATCATCTCTGCCATCTCTCCCAGTTCTTGCCACTTGCCACATCAAAAGGCATTGCCATAGCAACACTCCACATGTTGCTGATGGAGACTGATTGCGCAGTGGCCAGGCCACCCCTTCTCCATGGCCTTCTCCTCCAAGGTCCCCCCTTCCTTCCTCCCTCTCACAGCTACAGCCATAGGGCAGGACGGTGGGAAACAGGAACCCCGGGTTGGGGATGTGGTACCACTTCGATTGCGCAGTGGCCAGGCCACCCCTTCTCCATGGCCTTCTCCTCCAAGGTCCCCCCTTCCTTCCTCCCTCTCACAGCTACAGCCATAGGGCAGGACGGTGGGAAACAGGAACCCCGGGTTGGGGATGTGCTGTACCACTTCCCCTCCCCAGGCTGCAGACACTGGAGCCAGGCTCAGTCCCCCATCTCTAGCCCCGGCTCCCCCCCCAGGTGACTGTTCCTGGGGATCCCCAGAGGAGCACAGGGAGGGGGAGCTCCTCTCCAAGCAGATGGCTCCTGCTCCATCCTTGCCTTCAGCTGCTTTGCTGTTCCCTGGGGGCATGATGGCATTTTGCCTGCCTAGCTATGGTCTCTGGGGTGCTCTGGGCACAGCCCAGCACTGGGGTACCCAAGCCGCAGCCAGGGTGAGGTGCGTAGGCTGGAGGGAGGCAAAGGTGAGGATGAGTCCTGCAGGGTGCAGCCTGCAGCCCCCCAGTCTTGGATGGAGCGGGGGGAAAGCCTCTGGGATGCCCTCCCAAATTGCCTACAAACCCTGTGGAGCTTTTGTTTTAGGAAGAGCCGAGTGCCCTGGGAGTGCAGGTGGCTGGGCAGCATCTCGCTGCCAGGTGGAAGGGAGTCACTGGAGCGGTCCTGCTCTGGCCCGTCCCAGATAACCCGAGTCTGTCTCCAACACAGTAGCCTGAACACTGCCCAGAGCCCTCTGCTCCCCAGCTGCCTCACAGACCCACAGGGATGGCTTGCTCATGAAGACCCCTGCACCCCAGGGCTGGGGCACAGTGTGCTTCCCGGCTCGTGCCTGGCAGCAGCACCCCCACTGCCCTGTCCCTGGCCGCCCCAGCCCTGAAGGACGGGCATGCCTTGCTCCTACCTCTCCCACTCCTGTTTGCACAATCTTCAGGCCCAGCTCTGCCTCCAGCTCTGCCTTCACTTGCTCTGTGGATGGAGAAAAGATGGTTAGAGGGGTGCTTCCCCTCCACCCAAGAGACCTCCCCAGAGACAGAGCCAAGGGATATCCCCAACAGCTGCCCACCCCACACCAGCTCCCCAGTTCAGCCAATGGCACTAGAATGTATGATGGGAGCCCCCTCTTCCCGGCCCCTGGGAAGGGGCATCCCACAACTGGAGGACGAAAGGGGGGCAGGACCAGGGGGACCCCTGCCCAACTCACCAGCCTGGCTGGCCACATCTGCCAGCGAGAGGTTCTGGGGGTTCTGCCGGATGCGGAAGGTGAGCGCGGGGCCCACGACACTGCGAGGGAGGGGGGACACAGCGTGAGACCAGGGAGCACTGACCCCCTCCCCACCCTCAACACAGCCCAGTTCCTCCTGGCTCCCCACTCGGGGCAGCTGTGCATGGCCAGGGCTGTGAAAGCAGCACCCCACGGCCCAGCTCCCCTCACCTGATGTTGATGAAGCTGGCCGTGGAGAGGTGGAGGCGCTTGGCGAGGAGCTCCAGCAGCCGCACGCCAGCGGCCAGCCCCAGGGGCCTGTGGGGACAGCGGCAGGGTGAGGAGCAGGCGGTGGGGGCAAGGGGAGGGCCCACGCTCCCCACAGCTGGGGAAGGGGGACGGGCAGGCATGAGGAGTCCCACACATGGAGTGAGGGCTGTCAGGGTGGGCAGGAGGTAAGGCAGAGCATGGGGACGCGTGGTGATGGTGAGCTGACCCCCCCCTTGCACACGAGTGTGCATGGAGGCAGTTGTGCAAACACTTGGCTGAGCCTGCCCCAGTCTCCCATCCTGCAGCAGTGAGCTCTAGTCTTGGTGAGGGCTCAGGGGAAGGCTTTGGGGTGGGATAAGGGACTGTGGGTGGAAGGGGATGGGGGAGCTGATGCCACTGGAGACCCAAACCGGCTCAGCCGAGCACACGGAGCTGTGACAGCTGGCTAGGGGGTATACAGCCCCTCCGCACACACGCACCCCCTTGCCCGACCCCCAGCTCTCACTTCTGGTCTGTGACGATGTAGCCGTACTCATCTGGTGGCCGCGTGCCCCGCTGCACCCCACCATCCTTCGCCTCCGTGTAACTCTTCTTCTCCACTGCAATTGGCTTCCCGGGGATGAGTGTGTCCCCCCCACGTCCCCGCTGCGGCTCTGCCTGGGGGGCTGGCGAGGACACTGCCCTGCCCCTCGGCCTGTCGCCTGGGGAGCTGCTCGTTGGGATTTTGGGGGGCGGCACTGTGGAGGAAGGGGGCACTGGCTCGTCTCCATGCTGCATGTCCCCCTCTGTCACCTGGAGGGAGGGAAAGGGAGGAGCTGGGACCCCCGAGGAGAGCCCTGGGTGGCTGCCCCTGCCTCCCTACACACACATACACCCCCCCCCCCACCTGCGGTGTGGCACCTCCTCCAGCACCACCCTGCTGCAAACCCACCCGTTTCGCTGTGGGCGCTTCGGGGCCAGCAACACCTGGAAAGGAGAGAGACAGAGGTCCTGCAGCACCCGCCCCGAGAAGCAACACCTCCTACCCTGGCAGCCACCACTGTCAGTCCCTGCCGGACCCGTCCCTGTGCCCCGCTCACCAGAGCTCTGGAGCAGCTGGAGGAGGGCGGAGAGGCTGCTCAGCTGCTGGGGGCTCAGCTCCGGCAGCCCCAGGCCGTAGCTGGCCAGCAGGGAGGCCAGTCTCCTCAGGGCAGCGTCTGCAAGAGGACGCAGCATCAGGTCAAATGCCCTGCATCTGCACGGGGACCACGGGCTGGGGACACAGCAGCCGGGGCAGGTGGGGTCGGGGGCATATGCTGGCCACAGGCATGAAGCCAAAGAGGAGGGAGAGTCTGAACCACAAGGAATGTGGCTGTGGGGACAGGATGGGGATGAGGGCTGGTGCCTGGCTGGGGGACACGGTACCCGTCGGTGCAGGGGGTGGCTGGGCAGCCAGGGGCACTGGTTGCTCCCTCTCCTCCGTGTCCCTGTAGTCACTGGGGAGCCGCAAGCTGTGCTGGAGCCTGGTGCCAGCGGGGTCCGGGCGGCCGGCTTTCTCTCTGGGCAGGGAGAGCATACCCAAGTCGTGGAAGAGATGCCCCCCATCCGTTCCTGGCTGCTTGCCATAGGAGGGCACAGGGCCGGCCCCAAAAAGGGCCTGGGCAGGGACCCGGCCCAGCAGCGAGGAGGTCTCGGGGCTCTGCCTGGCTGAGCCACTGGGGAGCTGGTGAGCGCCATCCTGGTAGCCAAACTGCAACCAAAACACAGAGCGGCCACGGTCAAACCTCACAGGGCCCCTGCCACCCCATGGCAGGGCACCCCAGAGCCAGGGGGCCACCCCAGCACAGACAGAAGGAGGGTGCTGGGAGTGCAGCAGCCCCCCGCCCATCTCTACCTTTCTGCCCATGAAAGGGGGGGGCTCACCCCCATCGCTTACCTTGTGGTAGGAGTAGGGGTTGAGCAGAGCCTCCTCGTAGCCCAGCTGGGGCGGGGGGGACAGCAGGAGGTGCTCCAGGTACCGCTGCACCAGGGGGGCGGGCAGCAGCAGTTGGGTCTGCCCCAGATGCTGAGGCGCTGGCAGGCTGGGGTCTGCGGGGAGCGGGGCTCGCCGGGGGGAGCTGCGGAGGGGCAGGAACCTCAGAGACAAACAGCGCTGGGGTGACTCACCTGGTAAGGGGGAGGTGTCCCCACCCCAACCCCGTTTGGGGGGCAAAGCCCTCGCTGCCCTGCCGGGCTCTGCTCGCAGGCTGGCAGCTCGCGCTGCCCTACCTGTCCCTTGCTGCCGACTCCAGCGAGGGCGGCGGGCGGAGGCGGGGGATACGCTCCATCTCCTGCGAGATCACATACTGGGTGATGCCATCCTGCCACGAGAGCCCTGCCACGGGAGGGGGCTGTGAGACACGGAGGAGGCCTGGGGACTGCGAGGAGAGCACATGGGAGGCCACCCTGGTGTCCTGACCCTGTGTCCCATGGCCTGGGTTTGGCCCCACTCCTTCCAGAATCAGCTGGACTCCTCCTCAGCCCACCCTGGCCCCTGGGGCCATCAGGACCCCAGACAGCCCTAGTGCCACTAGGCAATGCTGCCTGACACCCCCTCCCTGCCGGGCTGCAGTGACCCCCCCACGCTCCCCCCTTCACCTTGTGCCATGAGATGCCGTAAGACATCCTGCAGGCGCTGGAGCACGGGAGAGGTGACCTGGAAGTAGGGTCTGTCCTGCCCGGAGCCCACCTGGCACTGCCCAAACAGCCCATCTGCAAGAGAGGGGAGGCAGCGGGGCTGGATAGATGAACATCCCAGGGGTGAGGGTCTCCAGGTGCAGCCCCACCTTTCTCCTGCCGTGCTCCCCCACACTGCACCCCAAGTTCCCCTGCAAGGCAGCCCTGCACCCTCCACACCCCCTTGGGAAGGAAGAAGGGATCCCCGCGCACCCCCTCTAGCCACTTACCCTGCACGCACACCTCCTGGGGGGAGCACAGCCTCCGGTCAAACAGGCAGCCTGGGACAGACAGACAGACAGACAGGCCGACAGACAGGCCAGTCAGCACAGCGTCCAAGGGGGGGCTCCAACAGGGTTTGCTCATCACCAGCTGCTTGGGGACCCCCACTCTCCAGGAAAGTGCCACAGGGGTGCAATGTGGTGATG
>NW_008794888.1:4019313-4019533 GCF_000699145.1 Aptenodytes forsteri | reverse complement strand
GATCCACGTCCTGCTCGTTAGCTGGGACCCCCAGCACCCCTTCCCCAACACGGCACCAAGGGGGCCGCTGTGGGCGGGTGAACAGGTCCCAGCTCCCGGCCCCAGGGGAGAGCCAGGTGGGAGCCATGGGAGTCCCCAGGGGGACCCAGGTCCATCACCCCCGCCCCCAGCGGCGCTCATGGACCACTCGCTGGTGAGACAGAGACGCTTTAAAGGGTCC
>NW_008794888.1:4014387-4019049 GCF_000699145.1 Aptenodytes forsteri | reverse complement strand
CTCCCTGTCGGGTTACGCGCACGGCGTCATAGCAGGCAGCTACTCGCGGAGAGCAGGACCACGTCGCCATAGTAACCCATCACTGACTCAAGGCTATCGCCGGTTGCCATAGGAACCATTTGGGGATGGCAGTCGCCAGGGAAGGCTGGGATGCGAGGGGGCACCTCCGGAAGCAGCCAGTACCTGCGCTGCTCCAGATGGGTGGGGAGGCCGTGGGGATGGCCGGGCTCAGCCCCCAGGCGGGGGCTGGATGGGGACATGGGGAGGCGGGACATGCGGAGCAGCAGGGAGGGGGCTTCGGGGCAGGACGGGGAACACGGGGCTCACCTTGAAGAGGGTGATGCTCTGGAGCACCCCTGAGGTGCAGCACATCTCCCGGATGGAGTGCATGGCCAGCTGCGGGCAGCCGATGTCCAGCACGCGCAGCCCCAGGCGGGAGGCCAGAATGGGGCCGATGGTGGTGCCGCAGGGCGTGTCGTTGCGCACCATGAACTCCTGCATGGGGACACGGCCTTAGCAGCTCCCCACGCTGCCCCACGGCCTCCCGCACGGGCCCCCGGGCCTGAAGGGAAGCAACCTGGGACGGGGAAGCAGCACCGTCCCCGAGCCAGGGTGCAAAATGCCCCAGAGATGGGACGTGCTCAGGCCAGGCCCTCCCCTCCTGTCCCCGAGCCTGCTCCCCAAGGCAGCCCCGGAGCTGGAGCTCCAGAGCAGCAGGCAGCGCAGAGCCCAGCGGGGACGGACACGGTAACTGAGGGGTGGGGGGTCTGGCACAGGTCCCCTCTCCTGAACCAAGGGGCAGGGCCGCAGCCCAAGCTTGGTAACATTCACGGAGGGCTCGCTCAGCCCTGCTCACCTGCAGAGGGACACCCACGCGGGCG
The DNA here is from genome assembly GCF_000699145.1 of Aptenodytes forsteri. NCBI lineage: Eukaryota > Metazoa > Chordata > Aves > Sphenisciformes > Spheniscidae > Aptenodytes > Aptenodytes forsteri. The sequence continues at coordinate 4,018,168 of NW_008794888.1, read as the reverse complement.
GCGATGTCCCGGATGATGGCTTCGGTGACAGCCGTGGAGGCGTAGCGCTGGTTGCTGTTCACTTTGATGACGGGGCCCTGCACAAGGGAAGGCACCGCAGGCCCACGATTGGCACCGGGGATAGTCGGGGGCTCTGGAAACACCCACGCACAGGCAATGCCATCCCGCCCCACCCCCCCAGTCCATTCTCCCCTCCCTGGGTGATCCGTGGAGATGGGGACAGCCCTGCCATGGGGACAGCCCCAGCTCAGAGCAGGTAAGGGCTCCAGGGCCAAGGCTGTGGTCCCAAGTGATTAACACCAGACGTGTGGCACGGCCAAATCGTGCTGCGGGACAAACGTCTCCCATTTGAGTGCCGCTGAGTTGCACCCCGGGACCATGCTCCAGGGAGTGGCTGGGCGTCTCACAGTGCTGCAGGACAGACAGACAGCGCCCGTCCGAGCCCAAAGCAGAGGGCTGCCCTCACCTTGTGGAAGGCTGGACGATGATTCTCTTCATGCTTGTCCCTGCAAAAGAGGAGCAGGAGTTTCATGCTACAGCCCTCCCTCCCTGCCACAACAAGGACTGTCCTGTCTGTACTCCCTGGGGAATGACAGGGTACGACCCCCAGCCGGCAGGGCAGGCTGCCCTGGCCTGCGGCATGGCTCAGACTACTCACACGTAGTTAGGGTGCACAGCGTGGGCCATATCGGCGCTGATCATGTAGGACTTGGCCACGGCCTCCTCGAAGGCTGTCAGGTTTTGTGGCGATGCCGAGATCCGGCGCAGCACCAGCTCCGTCAGCAAGGACTCCGCACCCTGTGCACTCTCTGACCCTACCTGCAAAGGACCACCATCAGCACGACTCAGGCAGCACCCCCCCCCGGCACCCCAGGGGCTGGCTGAGTGACAGGGGGCTCCCCAAAGCCAGCAGAGCAGCTTCCAACCACACCAGTGTTTCCCACTCCCTGCCTGGGCCATACTCCACGGGGGGGTAAGCAAACCCCCTCTTGCCGCGCTGGGGCCTGGGATCTATCTCCTGCTAGGCACAGCTGGGGGAGAGCAAAGAACATGGAGCCACTCCCTGTGCCAGACACCCCACGGCTGTGCCCCTCGCTCACCTCCTCGTTGTCGTAGAGTGCAATGAGACGCACGTTGGGCTCCTGGGAGAGGGAAGAGGGCGCTGTGCACGAGTCTATCAAGGCCTGCAGGGTTAGAGGAGAAAGGATACCAGTTGAGTGCCACCCCGTCCAGGGAAGCTCAGCACTGAGCCAGCAGGAACTTCCCCAGGAGAGCCCAAAGCACCGAGGAAGGGAGCTGCGGGCACACACATTGCCCAGCGAGAGCAGGAATAGCCCCTGGGAGCTGCTGGGAACTCCACACACCCAGCAAAGGGGGCAGCCCCCATCCAACCCCAGATCCTCCAACAAACCAGACCCACCCCATAGGAACACACCTCCCTGCAGAGCCTCGGGCCAGCCCACAGCCCCGCTAAGCCAAGCCGGGGTGTGCGGGGGCCACGCTGTGGCCTCCAGGCTCCTTTGCCCCTCTTGCTCACCTGCAGGGCGCAGTAGCAGCTGTGCAGGTTGTCCAGGCGTGGGGAGAAGATGAACTCGTCAAAGGCACCACCCAGCGTCTGCAGGCAGAGAGCCAGGAGGAGCAGGGCACAGGCTCTGGGTCACCAAAAAGTACCTACCACTGGGTCCCCATTCCGATCCCCTCATCTCTGCCCCTCAGGAGCCGCCTCCTCTCATTCCGCTCAGCTCCCAGCCCTGGTACGCCCCAGGCAGAGGAAGCGTGCCTGGTAAAACCCGTGCAGTGCCAGCCTACAGGCTGTGTGCAGGCAGAGGGAGGCTCCTGCCCTTACTCACCGCTGGCTGCGTATCCGCCAGGCATAGTTCCAGCTCCACAATCTGCTCTGGTTTCACCCCCAGCTGGGGGCAGAGCAGGGAAAGCAGGACAGGGCTGTGCCGCTCTGCCTGGGAAGAAAGCAGAGCTGCGGGCAGGGCAGGCAGTGGATGGCAGGGGAAACTCCCTGTTCCCTCTGGCAGAGCCGTCTCACACCCTACTCACGTTGGCACAGTCCTCCCTCCTACTAACACGTCCCGTGTTCAAGCCCCCACCTCACAGAGGACAGCAGGGCCATTCACAAGACACAGCGAGGGGCTCTCTGCCCCCTGTGCAATCCCCCCTCCCTGCCCTGCCTCCCCAGGGAGGCTGTGGCAGCTTTACGGGGGCTGCACCCCCTTCTATATACAATGGCTGCAGACCAGGGTGGGAACAGAGAGATGGCTGAGCAGATGTGTCGTGTACACAGCTCTGGGGAAGAGTGGAAAGTTACCAGCAGTCCATGGGGAGAAGGTGAAGGGGAACCTGCTGGTAGGTCCCCGAGGACTGGAAATCAAAGGTGACAAGTGTGAGGTCCTAGCAAGCGCCCCTGCTAGTCCTTGGCACCCAGCTCACCTGGGCCGCAGTATCGCAAGGTATGGCTTCCATGAGCACCTCCTTTTCCAGCTCCTCCTGCACAGCAGTGGCCAGAATGGGAACCCTGTGGGGAGATGGTGCCATTAGCTCCCAGGGCTTTGCTCACCTCTCCTGCCTGGGTCACACACAACCAACCCTTCCTGGGGTGCCTGCCTTGCTCCTCCAGGAGTGATTGCCATGCCGAACGGAGCAAGGACACACATTTCAAGCACAGATCTATTGTGTCACCTCAGGACACCCCAGTGTCCTTTCCCAAGTCTCAAGCTTGGAAGCATCTCCTGGGAGGACTCTATGGGGCTAAGAAAAGCCATTGCAGACCTCCCCATTGCGATGAGCGGCTGCCAAAGGGAGAGAGCTGAGGCTGGGGACTGCTCCAGCTGGGTCCCAGCCCTCCCCGAAGGCTGGCCGGGGTCAGGGCCGAGACAGGCCTTACAGGTGGTGCTCGGTGTTGGGCCCGAAGTTCTCATTGATGTTGCGCTGCAGATGGATGGCCAGGTGGGGAATGCGGAGGACAGGTCGCTCCACACGTACCAGGCGGTGCTCCAGGCGCCCCGTGGCCGGGTCCTGAAACACAAGGAGGACTGCTGGGGCCAGGCCTGCAGGGCTGAGAGGTTGCGGTAGGTTCCAGTCTGGGCAGGAGTCACAGACCCAGAGCCGGGGGCACACAGCTAGCCCACCATACCTGTCCCAAATCAGGCTCACCTTTATGATCACCCTCCCGGCCACAGTAAGGTCACGGTCAAACCAGGTGTTCCAGATGCCCCCTCCGTAGGTCTCCACACCGACCTGCACCATGCCCACCTGCCCCCGCTTAGAGCGCCGCTTCACCTGGGCGAGAGCAGAGGTGTCACTGCCATCACCACAAAGCTCCGGGGACTGGGTAACTGGTGGGGACTGGGCAGAGCACGCCCAGAGTCTCATCGCTGATCCTGTCAGCACAGGGTGCTGTGAGGTGCTTTGTGGGACAGGGGACACAGAGGCAATACCCACAGGTGGAGCAATGCAGGGGGTCAGCATGGGCTGCTCTGGGTGGTAGATTTGGGAGGTGCAGGGACCCGGCAACGGTGCTGCGGGGCACAGGGGGAGTCAGGGTGGATTTTGCTTGTGGAATGAAACCGGAGGGCAGGAGAGAAGGCCCCGGCCCCAGGGGAAGGCACCTGGCTGGCCGGCCGCCCTTACCCTGAGGCAGGGGCTGTCGGTGTGGGCCCCCAGCAGGCTGAACCCATTCCCAGGCTGGAACTGGCCGCCGACGGCGAAGGCGATGAGGGTGGAGTAGTTCCTGGTGATGAAGTACTGGGGGCAGAGGGGCAGGGGTGAG
>NW_008794888.1:4010678-4012191 GCF_000699145.1 Aptenodytes forsteri | reverse complement strand
CCCCGCAATCCACACCCTGCACCCTGCACCCTGCACCCTGGTCCGGGGCCAGGCAAACCCGGCGCCTGCCAAAGCCAGGGCAGAGCTGGGGGCTGGGTGGGTGGGAGCTGGGCACAGCCGGGAGGAGCTGGGGTGGAAGCCAAGGGGCAGGGACGGGCTCCCCAGGGGGGTGCTGCCCTGGGGTGCCCCAACTCTGGGCACCAGGTGAGTAGGGGCCGCCCCGAAACACGGCTTGGCCCGCCTGCAGCTTTCCCCACACTGCCCAGGGGTGCAAGTGCTCAGGGGAACACGCACACTTCTCAAAGGCTGGGTGTCTTTGGGGTGAGTCACTGGTGTAAGCCAAGCTGCAGCCCCCCCATCATTGCTGCTCCGCCGCCTTGGCACCACCCAGCCTTCACAGAAAACAAGGCACAAGCCCTTGGTGCCATGTTGGGGGCCAATGTCCCTGAGTGACAGCGCTGCACAGGGGTGCTGGAGTTGGCACGGTGGCAGGGCAGACCCAGCTGCCTGCCAGCCCCGGGAGGGGCATGGCCTGAGCACATCCAGGGGGTGGGACCCCTGGGCCTGGCACGGATCAGGGTAGCTCCTGCCCTTGGCTGGGTCCCCTGTGTGCTGGGTATGGCAGTGGGGTTTTGGGCTTCCATCAGTGCTGGTGCATCATTTCCCAGAAGGATCCTGTCTTCCCAGTGATGGGTGTGCAGCCTTAGGAGCAACGTGACATACTGTGAGCCGTGCATGGGGCCCAGGTGCTCGGTGCCAGCCGGATTCCCAGCTCCTGAATCACCAGTGTGGGCACCCTGTTAGCTGGAGACGCTGTCCGTGTCCTGGGGACTGGAAACTGGCGGTCCTGCTGCCCCTGACCCCAGGACCTGCTGTGCCGGGAGCTCACGACAGCCCTAGATTTCGCCCCTCCCCCCCCCCCCCCCAAAAGGGAACGAGCACCCCCACCGCCTGGCACCCCATGAGCAGACAGCTGGAGGGTCTCCATGTCAACCACAGCCACCACAGCAAAACACAGGGCCAGCGCCCCACCAAGACGGGACCAGGCTGGGAGCAGGCACCCAGCACCCCAGCCCGGAGCTGGGCCACACATGCCCCCTGCCCAGCACCCTCCTGCTGAAGGGACATGGGTGCCAGGCAGCCCAGCCGTCCCCCCAATCCTCCTGCCAGCATGACCCCCTGCTGCTGCAGGCTGCCAGCTCAGGGACGGGTGCTGCTGGCGACATTTGCAGCATGGGTGCCTGGAGCCCATGGCCCCCCCAGCCGGTGGCTGCCTGGAGCGGGTGGGTGCCCGGAGGATGCAGGTACCTGGGGCAGATGGGTCCCAGGGGGGTGGATGTGGGAGCGGGGGGGTGCCTGGATCTGGGGTGGCCAAAGCAGGGGGTGAGTGGCAGGGCCGGGTGTGGCCCTTGCCCAGCCCCGCAGGCGCGAGCAAAGGGCAGCGCCTTGGCATGCCGCAGCTATTCCTGGAGCAGCGGGGCTTCCCGAAAAAGTTCCCGCTGGCTCATTCCCC
>NW_008794888.1:4002207-4007909 GCF_000699145.1 Aptenodytes forsteri | reverse complement strand
GGCGGGGGGGGAGTGGCAGGGCCGGGTGTGGCCCTTGCCCAGCCCCGCAGGCGCGAGCAAAGGGCAGCATGCCGGCATGCCGCAGCTATTCCTGGAGCAGCGGGGCTTCCAGAATGCTGGCTATTTCCCCGTGGGCTCTGACTCCCCCCTGCCTGGATGCCGGGGGGCTGCCCCGCCCCTGCCGCGGCCGACCCCCACCTCGTCACCATGCTCCTGGGAAGGCACTGCTCCTGTCCCCATTCCTCTCTGCCCCACGGACCCCCTGGTGCAGCAGGGAGCCCCAGGCAGCCCCCCAGAACCGACGCCAGCTCGTCCTCGGGGTGCTTGCACCCCGCTGGCTGGGCTCACGCGTGTGCCCGGGGTGCCTGGCAGGGGCAGGACTGGTGGGAACGGGGCAGGACTGGTGGGAACGGGGCACCGTGCCCCTTTCCACATCCCCTGGCAGCCCAGGGTGGGGTGCCGTGCAGGCTTTGCTCTGGGAAGCATTCCCTGGGGCGGCTGGTGGCTCTGTGGATGGGCAGCCAGAGCTGAGCCCCGCTGGAAGGGGTTAACGAAGAGACGGCCCAGGACAGAGCCTGTAAACACAGCTGGAGCTCCAGGAAGTGCCGCCTCCTTCTCCCGCTGCCTGCCAGGCTGCCTGGACCCCCTCCCTGCCCACCCTGCCAGGATGAGCGCAGGGATAGCAGGTCCCCCCCCATCCCAGCCCACGTGTCTGAGCATGGGAAAGTGAAATCACTGCCCGGGCATTGCTGGAGGCTGAGCGAATGGCCACCATGCCTTACATGAGCCGCCAGTGATGCAGTGGGTAACCGCTACCTCATCTCACTGGCATGGGTGATGCTGCCGAGGCCTGCAGGAGGGCAGACAGACACCCCAGCATCCTCATGGGCTATGAGGGTGGCCAGTCATCCCTACATCCACGTAGATCGTGATGGCAGCTGGGCACCCCCGGCACCCCCATGGCCACAGGGGCAGGTGAATATCCCCATGGACCTCGAGGGCAAGTGGACATCTTCAGCCTGCCCCTGGGCTGCAGGGGTGGGTGAACACCCCCAGCATCCCCACGGATCACAGGGTTAGCTGGAGATGAGTGATGGGGGCAGGCATATGCCTGGAGCATCTGCATGGACATGGAAGTAGCTGGTCTCCTCCAGCATCTACATGGCCCCGGGGGCAACAGGTCACCCCTAGTGTCCTTGTGGACCACAGAGGCAACAACTCACCCTGAGGACCTACACAGACCCAGGGGGGCAAGCAAACACCCCCCAGCATCCATATAGGTTATGGGGGATAGTTGGACACCCCCAGCATCCACACATGCTGTGGGGCAGCCAGGGACCCCCAGCATCCCTGTGCTGCTCAGAGACAGGCCATCATCCCCAGCATCCCCATCACCTGGGGACACGGGTGGGGACCAGGGGCAACCAGACGGGCTGCGCACCCACACTGCCGGCCCTGAGCCCGGGGGTGGGCGAAGGTATGGGGGCAGCTGGGGTGAGCAGCAGGTGGGGGGCTGCAGCCTGCAGGGCACCCACCAGCTCCCGGGACCCCGGCGGGCCGGGCTGGGCTGTGGTCCAGGCGGGGAAGGAGAACCATCTCCTATTTAGACAATAGCATGCGCCCTGGGTCTGTCAGCGCCGGGGAATGGGCCGCACGGTCCTTCCCTCTTAGGGTAAAGGCGCCTGGGAGGCTCATGGCTGTAAAAGGAGCGGGATGGAGGGAGACGGCTGGGGGCCAGGAGGGAGGGGGACGATGCTCCTGCTGCTCCATTCCCAACCTTTCACTCACCCCTGAGGCAGGGCTAGCCATGAGGGGGGCGCAGGGGCCCCGGCGGCAGGGTACGGGGCCGAGGAGGGGCTGGCACCCCAGGCGGACCCCCCCCCATCCCAGCCCACGTGTCTGAGCATGGGAAAGTGAAATCACTGCCCGGGCATTGCTGGAGGCTGAGCGAATGGCCACCATGCCTTACATGAGCCGCCAGTGATGCAGTGGGTAACCGCTACCTCATCTCACTGGCATGGGTGATGCTGCCGAGGCCTGCAGGAGGGCAGACAGACACCCCAGCATCCTCATGGGCTATGAGGGTGGCCAGTCATCCCTACATCCACGTAGATCGTGATGGCAGCTGGGCACCCCCGGCACCCCCATGGCCACAGGGGCAGGTGAATATCCCCATGGACCTCGAGGGCAAGTGGACATCTTCAGCCTGCCCCTGGGCTGCAGGGGTGGGTGAACACCCCCAGCATCCCCACGGATCACAGGGTTAGCTGGAGATGAGTGATGGGGGCAGGCATATGCCTGGAGCATCTGCATGGACATGGAAGTAGCTGGTCTCCTCCAGCATCTACATGGCCCCGGGGGCAACAGGTCACCCCTAGTGTCCTTGTGGACCACAGAGGCAACAACTCACCCTGAGGACCTACACAGACCCAGGGGGGCAAGCAAACACCCCCCAGCATCCATATAGGTTATGGGGGATAGTTGGACACCCCCAGCATCCACACATGCTGTGGGGCAGCCAGGGACCCCCAGCATCCCTGTGCTGCTCAGAGACAGGCCATCATCCCCAGCATCCCCATCACCTGGGGACACGGGTGGGGACCAGGGGCAACCAGACGGGCTGCGCACCCACACTGCCGGCCCTGAGCCCTGGGGTGGGCGAAGGTATGGGGGCAGCTGGGGTGAGCAGCAGGTGGGGGGCTGCAGCCTGCAGGGCACCCACCAGCTCCCGGGACCCCGGCGGGCCGGGCTGGGCTGTGGTCCAGGCGGGGAAGGAGAACCATCTCCTATTTAGACAATAGCATGCGCCCTGGGTCTGTCAGCGCCGGGGAATGGGCCGCACGGTCCTTCCCTCTTAGGGTAAAGGCGCCTGGGAGGCTCATGGCGGGAAAAGGAGCGGGATGGAGGGAGACGGCTGGGGGCCAGGAGGGAGGGGGACGATGCTCCTGCTGCTCCATTCCCAACCTTTCACTCACCCCTGAGGCAGGGCTAGCCATGAGGGGGGCGCAGGGGCCCCGGCGGCAGGGTACGGGGCCGAGGAGGGGCTGGCACCCCATCCCCGCATCCTGCCCGGCTCTAAGCCCTGAGATGTCCGCAGCCTGAGGAGGCTGTGCTGGGCTCCCCGGGTGGCTTAAATCCTGGGGGATCAGTGGGGAGGGAGGGCCGGGGAGGAGGGGCAGCCGAGAGATGCAGCTGGCTTTGCTCACGGGGATGTCATGACCGGAGGGAGTTGTTTGACATTCCAGCTCCCGACGCCTTCCCGGCAGCAGCCTCCTCCCAGGGCCTGACAGGAGCTGGGGCCGGGCCAGAGCTGGGGCTCGGGGGCCGCTTCCCAGGCTCCGCCGGTCTGGGTCAGCCTGGCCTGGGCTGGAGCCACGGGGAGGCTGAATGGGGCTGGACAGGAGAGGAGGCAGCATCCCTCCTGCTGTCTCCCTGTGTTGCACCCCCGTGCTGCTGCTCTCTGCTTTTCGCAGCCCCTGGGGATTCAGCTGGCACGGATTGCTTGGGGCTGTGTCCCTGGGATGGGACTCTGGCAGGGTCCCCAGGTCCCGCTCCTCGCCCCCTGGTTCCTGTGCCGCCGGGTCCCGTGCACAGACGGGGCTTTCCTAAGAGTCTGTGGAAAGTCCGAGGCATCCATCCGCCCTCTGCCAGCCATGGGGCCCCTGCCTGCACAGAGCCATCCCGGAAGGCTGTCACGGCAGCCGAGGAAAAGCCACTTCAAACAGTTTGTCCTAGAGCAAGGTCAGGAGGATGCTCCTGGTTAACCCCTCTGAGCCGTTTCCCCTCCTAGCAGCAGTGCCCAAGAGTGTGTTTCCCTACCCCGGGGCACCCCAACCCCGCAACCCCCCTGCTCTGTGGGAGGGGGAGGGAGACAAGGGCTCTCCAGGCCTTGGGAGGGGTTTGCATCGCTGCAGGCATGGCTGCTTGAAGCACCAGGGCAGGGTGCCGAGCATCACTGGACACACCACCCCTGGGGTGCCCATCCTCCCCACACTCCAGCCAGCGGGGCAGCGGGATGGGGTCACAGGAAGGGACGGTTGAACAGTACAGCTGGCACAGTCCTGGCGCAGACCCCTGGCGTCCCCCGCGCTGGTGTGGGCACCCACCTGCCCCTCTGCACCCCAGCCAAGGGCTGGCATGCCATCCTGCTGGCACTCGAGGTGGCATGGGGCAGGCAGGGCGTGCGTGCGTGGCTCAGGGATGCGCAGGGCACTCTCGGAGCAGGGCCAGGAGGAGGAAGGATGCTGTCTGTTTTTCCACCTTCTTCCCCCCACCCCCCAAGCCCCCCCTTCCTTCCATTCTCCTCCCTGCGCTGGGATGAAACAACCCCATCTGGAAATACCTTCCCTTTTAAAGGCAGGCTCCGCCAGGCAGCATGCACCCTCCGGGAAGCCACTGCATTACGCTGCATCTAGGCGGTCAGGAAGGGATCAGGGATAGGGGGCTTGGGGGGGCAGCCTGGAGGCAGGGCACAGAGCCTCTGCCCACCTGCGTGGCTGCAGGGCCCAGACCTTTGCTGGCCCCCCAGGTGGCAGGGGGCTGGCAGGGGGCTGGCAGGGAGCAGGCAGGAGTGCCTCCCGGAGCCAGAGCAGTTGAGGATGCTGCCATGACCAAGCCCCAGTCTTTGCCATGCCGATGCTGCCATAGGCGAGTCCTGGCACCTCTCGGCATCTGCGTTGCAGCCGGGGTGGGGGGCCGGGAGGTGCGGGGCTGGGCAGGGCTGAGCGCTGCTCCTGCTGCTGAGTCACCCGGTACCCAGTGGCACAACAGTCCCCTCTGCCAGGGCCTCCAGGGACAGAGGCGCTGGGGCTGTGCCAGCTGATGTCAGCCAAAACAGCCTGGCTTGGGCAGGGCTGGGGGTCACCAGGTGTGCTGGGGGGCCTGGGAAGGAGGTGTGCTGCCCGGGCAAGGGGGACCACCCCGAGGGGGTCCCCCAGCACAGCCCCCCTCTGTCAGAATGTTCTCTTTAGCTGGCATGGGTTTGTGCGTGGCCTCGGGGGTCCCTGCCCTGGCCCACCGCCTGTCCAGGAGGTGGGAATCTGTGGTGGGGGTCCTGGGGTGAACTGGGGTATTCCCCATTCTGGGAAGGTTTGGGGAGCTGGGCTGGGCTTTCTGCTCCCCAGAGTACTGCCAGGCCAAGGGGGAGGCTGAGGAGACAGGACAGAGCCTGCAGCACCCCGGGATGACCTGGGGACCTTGTCCTGCTCTTGGGGTGATGGGGACCAGGGAGGGGCTGGGGCTGCTCCAGGCAGGGTCCCCATCCAGCCGTGCTCTCCATACACCTGGCGCAAGAAGGGTTAACAGGGTGCCTCCCCCGGCTATAAATACCACGTATGTATGTCCCACGCGTATGAGCTTGGAAGGCTATTTTGGTTGGGTGCCTGCTGCTTCGGGAATGTGCCTGAGTGAGGACCCGGCGGGGGGGGTGAGGGGCTGGGGCTGCTCCAGGCAGGGTCCCCATCCAGCCGTGCTCTCCATACACCTGGCGCAAGAAGGGTTAACAGGGTGCCTCCCCCGGCTATAAATACCACGTATGTATGTCCCACGCGTATGAGCTTGGAAGGCTATTTTGGTTGGGTGCCTGCTGCTTCGGGAATGTGCCTGAGTGAGGACCCGGCGGGGGGGGTGGGTGTGTGTGACATCACCGTCACCAGCGCCGCTTGGACCTGCTCAGGGCTCAGGGCCACTCAGCAGCACACTGA
>NW_008794888.1:3996552-4002175 GCF_000699145.1 Aptenodytes forsteri | reverse complement strand
GCGGGGGGGGGGGGGGGGGTGTGTGTGACATCACCGTCACCAGCGCCGCTTGGACCCAGCACCTGCTCAGGGTCACTCAGCAGCACCCTGAAAGCGCCCAGCCCCGGGCTGGCGCTCAGCCCCCCATATCAGAAAGGGGTGGTTTGGGTGGTGGGTCAGCACAAGCACGCTCAGGGCAGGGGTCCCCCCACATCACCCCCTCCCCAGGGCCCTCCTTTGCCCCCTCTCTGGGTGGGGGGGAGGGCTGGAGTCTGGCCCCACATGGAGAGCTGAGCCTGGTGCTCTTGCTGTGGAGCCAGTCAGGGCACTGTTAGGGGCATTTTGGGGTGCTCAAGGCCAATTTTGGGAGAGGGGCCACTGGGGCATAGGGTCTGGCTCAAGGGGGGGCAAGTGATGGTGTGAAGGGCTGAGTCCCCTTCTTTCCCCCCCAGCATCAGCCTGGGCCGTCTGTCTATCCCGGCCCCCCTGATGGGGGTCTGGGCAGTGTTGGGGGGCTCACCACCAGCCTGCCCCACTTCCTCCCCTCGCACCCCCAGGGACAGGGCAGTGTGGTGGGGTCCAGGGGGGAGGCTGATACACCAGTGGGGTCTGGGGGTGCCTGGGGATCCACGGGCATTGTCATCGTCTGCCAGGGTATCCGCGGCCCGGCAGTGAGGGCAGGTGAGGGGCTGTGGGCGGGGGCTGGCAGCCATCCCGTTTTTTTTTGGTCCCCTCCCGACGCCTCGCCGAGCTGCCGGCCGCTCGCCAGCCCCACAGCCTGCTCCCTGCTCTGGCCTCGCTGCCCCACGCCGCCACCATGAGCCAGTCCTACTCCACCAGCCAGCGGGTCTCTTCCTACCGCCGCGCCTTCGGCGGTGCCTCCCCGATCTTCTCCCGCACCTCCTTCGGGGGCAAGGGCAGCAGCGGCAGCTCTGTCACCTCCCGTGTCTACCAGGTGTCCCGCAGCTCGGCTGTCCCCAGCCTGTCCAGCTTCCATGCCACCCGCGTGACGCCCCTGCGCTCCTACCAAAGTGCCTACCAAGGTGCCGGTGAGCTGCTGGACTTCAGCCTGGCTGACGCCATGAACCAGGAGTTCCTCCAGACCCGCACTAACGAGAAGGTAGAGCTGCAGGAGCTCAATGACCGCTTCGCCAACTACATCGAGAAGGTGCGCTTCTTGGAGCAGCAGAATGCCCTCATGGTGGCCGAGGTGAACCGCCTGAGGGGCAAGGAGCCCACCCGCGTGGCTGAGATGTACGAAGAGGAGCTGCGGGAGCTCCGGCGCCAGGTGGATCTGCTCACCAGCCAGCGGGCTCGTGTTGAAGTCGAGCGTGACAACCTGCTTGATGACCTGCAGAAGCTCAAGCAGAGGTGAGGAGGGGCCCTGGCGTGTCCCTGTGGGCATCCATCCCTGCATCTCCATCCCTAGGGATGGGCAGTGGCAGAGCTCGCCCTGGCAGCCCCTTGGTGCTCACTGCCGCCCTTGTGCCCCATGCTCGGAGCCCCGCTCCTCCGTCCCCCTCACGCCATCCCCCAGGGTGGGAGAGCACCCCAGCTGTCCCTCTCACTGGCTGCACCAGCCTGCAGGGCACTTTGCAGGGCGCCAGGTCCTGGCATGGTGGCTGCGAGTTTTGGGAGGGAGAAGGGCACCCGCGACCCACTATACCAGTGCTGGGTGCTCCCTGACCCACGGTGTGGGGCAGGCAGGGGGGAGCTGGCCCAGCGGCGTGGGGCAGGGTGAGGGAGGTGCCCACTGCCTGGGCATCTCAGCAGGGCACTCCAGATGGCCACTGCCAGCCCTCGCCAGGCGTCCAGGCAGTACCCAGCGGGCAGGACGGCTCCGGTAGCAGGGGTGTCCCCTGCACCCTCCCTTGCAGCAGGGCCAGGGCTGGGCTGTGATGCCACGGGACCTCCAGGGCTGAGGGATTGAAGTGCCCCCTCCCGGGGTCCCCATCCCCACTCACACTGGGGAGGGCTGGCCAGCCCACGGGTGCACTGAGCCCTGAGGGATGGACAGACAGAGCCAGCCAGGCTGGCGGAAGCCAGGGGGAGGATGACCCGGGGGATGGTCTGCCAGCTCTGGAGGTGAAGGAGGGAGGGGAGGAAGCAGACACACTTCCACAGGCCAGGGATGCTCCAGGTCTGCTGTGGGTGTCCACCGTGCCCTGGGAGCAGCAGGGACCCCCCAAGGATGCTGTGGGCCTGGCCGGTGCTGGGAAGGGGGCCAGGGCTGAGGGGGAATAGCCACAGGGGTGGTCGGGCTGAGTGACCCCCCAGAGACCAACCAGCATGGGGGCACCTGGCAGCAGGGGCGGATGCTCAGTGGGAGCTGCTTGTTTTGATGCTGGTCTGCACCTTCCCTCCTGGCCTCTGTACCCCGGGGACGCTGAGTCCCCATTTCCTGGGGGTGACACAGCGTTTTGCCTCCCCCTTGCAGCCCCAGCCTCTGCCCCAGAGGGCCAATGCTCCCGATGGGAGGCTGGGGGTGGCAGCATGGAGGACCCCTGAATGTCAGGGGGGGAGCAGGGCGCAGAACAAACAGGTGTCAGGTTCCTGCCACCCCGTGTGCCAGCACCACCCGGGCACCTCCATCCCCTCCCCGCCGCCTTCTCCCTGACCAGCAGCCTGTGGCAGTGCCCCCTCCCTTGGCACAGCCTGGCTCCCCAGCCCTGACCTTGGGCTCACACCCCAGTGGTCCCCCCCCATCCCACAGCATCATTGACACCCGCCCGTCCTCCTGCTGTCCCCAGGATGGCTCAGCCAGTAGCCATCCCTTAGGCCCCCTGTGCCGGATCCTGCACCCCGTCCCCCCAGCTGCAGGCCGCTCTCCCCTATAAGGGCCGGGGCAGTGCGCATGGCACCGAACTGACCTCATGCCTTTGTGCTCTCTCTGGCGTTGACTATAATAGGAATGGGAGGAAGAGCCCCTGGCCCCCCGCCAGCCCTCCCGCCGCCCGCCGGGAATGCAGGACAATCCGACATCTTTCCACCGGGCCACGCTGGGCTCGGAGACAGCGAGGGGGGATATTGCCGCCAGGGGACAGGGCTCCCTCCGGGTGCCCCTGACCTCTCCTCTCTGCCCCCAGGCTGCAAGAGGAGATACAACTGAAGGAGGAAGCTGAGAACAACCTGGCTGCTTTCAGAGCTGTGAGTACCTGTCCTCCCCATGCGGCGTGGGACCCCCGCCTCCCCTCCCACCCGCATCTCCCCCTGGCAGCCTGGCCCCAGCACCAGGGCATGGCCCTGGGCACAGCTTTGCATCCTCTAGCCCCGATGTGTGGTCCCTGTGTTCCCCCCACACCCCCAGGGGTGTTCACCCCTCTGCTACCCCTCACTCTGTGTTCCCCCAGGACGTGGACGCGGCCACGCTGGCACGCATAGACCTGGAAAGACGCATCGAGTCCCTGCAGGAGGAGATCGCTTTCCTCAAGAAGGTGCACGAAGAGGTAGGTTGGGGGTGGCCCCATTTCTCGCAAGCACCCGTGGGGCCGGGGGACGGAGCGGGTGCCCTGAGGCATCACCTTGTCCCTCCAGGAAATCCGGGAGCTGCAGGCTCAGCTGCAGGAGCAGCACATACAGGTGGAGATGGACGTCTCCAAGCCTGACCTGACGGCTGCACTGCGGGACATCCGCACCCAGTACGAGAGCATCGCTGCCAAGAACATCGCCGAGGCCGAAGAGTGGTACAAGTCCAAGGTGCGGGAGGTGGTGGGCTCCGTGCTGGCCCTGGCGTGGCGGGTCCCAGCCATCCCTGTGGCTGTGCCCGCTGACCCTGGCCTCTCCCCAGGTGTCTGACCTGACGCAGGCAGCCAACAAGAACAATGACGCGCTGCGGCAGGCAAAACAGGAGATGCTGGAGTACCGGCACCAGATCCAGTCCTACACCTGCGAGATTGATGCCCTCAAGGGCACGGTGAGCCATGGGCAGCGTTGGGGAGACCCCCAGCTTCCCTGCAAGGACCGGCTGCTCCAGGGCTGCTCGGGGACCTCTGTGACATCTCTGGGGTGGGGGGCTCTTCCCAGCTCTCTGAGTTGCTTCTGTGGGGGGACTCATCCCCCAGACTTGGGCTGCCTCCCCCAACAGCAGTCTGGGCCTCTGCGAGGTGTTTTGGCAGAGCCCTGGGGTCAAAGCGCAGATTGCAAAAGGTGCCCTAGCCCTGGAGGCTCCAGGAAGGTGGGTGCAGGGTGTCTGGTTGCAGGCTAGAAAGATGGTTGCAAACAAACAGGGCACAACAGTCCCTCTTTGGCACTGTCACGGTCACAGGAGCCAGCCAGCAGCCACCAGTTTGTCAGTACCACCCCCGGGCAGCCATCCGGTGCTCCCGCACCTCTCCATGCCCTCCTGCCAGGGTAGGATGGCTTTGCTGGGTGGCCTGAGCAGCTGGGCAGAGGGTGCTGGGGTTGCCCAGCACCTTACCAGCTTGCCCCCGCCAGACCCTGCTGCCCAGCACTGGGCAGATGGAGGGTGATGGCCACCCATCATGGTCCCACGTCAGCTGGATCCAGCCCAGGGCTGACCACGCCCCCCCCCAGCCCCGGCCCCCCCCCAGGACCCCCCCCCAGCACCCCCAGCTCCCACCCCAGGTGCCCCATGGCCCCTCTGGGTCTTCCCCCTTGCTGAACCACCCTGTCCCCCCCAGAACGACTCGCTGATGCGCCAGATGCGGGAGATGGAGGAGCGCTTTGCGGGAGAGGCCGGTGGGTACCAGGACACCATCGCCCGGCTGGAGGAGGAGATCCGGCACCTAAAGGACGAGATGGCCCGGCACCTGCGCGAGTACCAGGACCTGCTCAATGTCAAGATGGCCCTGGACGTGGAGATCGCCACGTACCGCAAGCTGCTGGAAGGCGAGGAGAACCGGTGAGTAGCGAGGGGGCAGGACAAGGTGGGGGGACCAGCAGGGTCAGCTGTTTTTTGGGGCTCCCACCCCATGAGCAGCTGCCCGAGGGCTGGGTCTGGCTGGCACTGAGCTCTCCCCTCTGTGTCTCCGCAGGATCAGCATCCCCATGCACCAGACCTTTGCCTCCGCACTCAATTTCCGAGGTGAGCATCGCTCCATGAGGAGGGGGGCCTGGGACGAGTCCCCGGGGGTCCCCAGTGTGGGGGTAAATCTCCCTCCTGGGGGGCTGCAGCCAGGCTGGCACGTCAGGGACCCATGGGTCCCACACTGAGCCCCTGGGGTGGGGGCACTCAGCTGGGTGCTGCCACAAGTTGGGGCGGGGGGGTAAGCTAGGGCTCCTGAAGCCCCCCAGTGGCCCCAGCACCACTGCTGTGCCCCCATGCCACGCGTCCCCGCGGTCCCATCCCCTGTGTCCTCCCACCCGCAGAGACGAGTCCAGAGCAGCGCGGCTCTGAGGTGCACACCAAAAAGACCGTGATGATCAAAACCATCGAAACCCGCGATGGGGAGGTGAGAGCAGGGTGGCACTGGGGTGTGGGGGGGAGGGGAGGGGCCCGAGCACGGCATCTGTCCCCACGCTCGGGGCTCTGGTGCTGGCATGGCGTGGCATCACATGGTGCTTCTCTCCCGGCAGGTGGTTAGCGAGGCGACCCAGCAGCAGCATGAAGTGCTGTAGAGGAGGCTGCTCCAGCAGCCCACTGGCACCTTCTGTCCCTGCCTCCGTCCCGCCGCCAAGCCCCCCT
>NW_008794888.1:3995854-3996221 GCF_000699145.1 Aptenodytes forsteri | reverse complement strand
CGCAGACCCCGCCGCACGCCGGGCATGGGCTCGGGGTTCGTCCTGCAGGAGTAGGGACCCATCTCCCTGTGCCGGCACTGCTGGCCTCCATGGAGCTGGCACTTCTCTGGGTGCATGACGGCGATGCCTGGGATGGGGAGAAGCGGGGTCTGGGCCGAGCCCCCCATTCTCCGCCTGGCTTGGAGCCAGGGTGCTCCCAACCTGCGTTCCCCCGGGGGGGCTGGGGCCCTGCACTCCCCCCGGCCCAAGAGGCAGCCCCATGGGAGAGAGGAGGGCAGCACCCACCCCCCACCCCCATTGCAGGGACCCCCAGCAGCAGGAGGCTGCGCGGGGCCAGGCTCGAGAGCCGAAAG
Source organism: Aptenodytes forsteri (assembly GCF_000699145.1). Classification (NCBI taxonomy): domain Eukaryota; kingdom Metazoa; phylum Chordata; class Aves; order Sphenisciformes; family Spheniscidae; genus Aptenodytes; species Aptenodytes forsteri. Next base: position 3,995,868 of record NW_008794888.1, on the reverse strand, counting down.
GGTACCTGTACGTG